>NC_034596.1:42794008-42807002 GCF_900095145.1 Mus pahari
TCTCTCTCTCTCTCTCTCTCTCCTTTCTTCTCTCTCTCTCTCCTTTCCCCCTTCTTTCCTCTTGGCCATGGCCAGTCTCTCTCTTTTCTACCTTCTCTCTTTCCCCCTGCCTTTCTATAATAAAGCTCTAAAACCATAGACTGCCTTTGTTCAGCTGCGCAGTCTTGCCTCTGTGAGAACTTCTCTTCCCTCAGCCCTCTCTCCCATAACCCTGGGCTACAGGGTGTAACCCTGGGACCCCTTTTGGTTTTGGGGGCTGCCCCTTGTTCACCTCCCATCAAGTGGGGTCAGAGGCTTAGATGCCCACCCGGGCTGAGTGGAAAGCATCTGGCAGCCCTCCCATGTCCGCCTGCCCAGAGCACTCTGGCTAGACATGGGCTATCCTTCCTTCCCTTTCACCTGGGCCCCTTTTTAGTTCCCACATTCCACAATAAGATTTCTTTTTCTGTGTTGGAGGATAGGTTACAAGAGTTCAGGACAGGTATGAGGAGAGGGAAAGATTAGTGGGGTTGGGGTGCATAACATGAAAGTCACAAAGAACAAGTAAAAAGTTGAAAAAAAAAAAAAGAAACAGGTGTGGCTAATAGATTTTAAAGTTCAACAATCTGGGAATGAGACATAGAAAATAAATCAAGTATGTTTCTCTTAAAGATGAAGGGAGTGACATGGTTCTGAAAGATGTTCCGAAATGCTTTCTTTGGAGCAAGGGAAGACTGGACGATTTTAAAGAATGGATTATCAAATTGTTCTCTCAATGGACACTGCACATGGAATTTACTTCTGAAATAACAATGCTGCACGTTAGGTGTTTCCTGAATTTAAAACCACTCATAATTTGATGTTGGTCACACCTGCTCCTAAAGCCATCTCGATGCTATTCTGGCATCAGAGACACCTGGCATTGTGACTCAGTACCTACTCCCCACTTGTCCCTGTAGCCATCAACTTAACTGTCCTAGAACCGCACATCTGTTGATACTGGAACATGCTTGGGGACACTACATCACACAAACACATGAAATAAGATGACAATATACAGAGGCAATAGCCAATAGCAGAACTACAGTACCTGTCATGTGTCTTCTACTCACCACACCATACAGTTTTACTGAAAACAATGCTTTGGGTTTACAAACATAAAATATTATTGTTTATTAAGTTATCCTCTTTTCTCTTTTTCTAGATCCAATTCTCAGTCACTTTCTCTTTCTATGACTTCTTTAGTATTTTTCACTGGCTTAAGAACCAGCTTTAACCTACTGTTATTAAAAAGAACATCAATAATATCCTTCTACCAAGAAAATTTATATACTTTGAAAGTAAATTAAGCATTTTTAATAAATATGTTTTTCTTTATAAATTCTTTTTCTTTAAAAACTTTTGAGTCTTTGTGCTCCCAATCCCACTCACTGCCCCATCCCTTTGTACCTACTTTCTGCTCTTGAAATCTTTCCCCCCAAAGGAAAAAAAATATATCATTGTGGAAACTGTAGTGTGTCACAGTATGTCCCATAGTATGCCATCTGTCCACATTTCTTTACTTGCAGTGAGTCATTGGCTTCTACTACACTATTAATTCTCGATCCTCTTGGAGGTCCTGTTGTTGCCTCGTGGCATGGAGAGCCTGCAGCTTATATCCGTAGGACCAGCCCTTACATGCGCTCTCAAAGTTCATAGATGGGCTAGATGTTGGGGTGGGCTAACGCAAAGCCCTAAAAGGGTATCTGAAGCCTGGATGGTATCTGAGCTAATCAACTGCCAGTTCTCTCCCCACCTCCTGACCCCCAATACACAGCGTCGGGGTGAGCTCTCCAGCACTGTCTCAGTTAGCTCACCCAATTCCTCCTCCAGCAAGGGGCAAAGCCAGCTGTCCTACTTTCATGCCTTTGGGACCAGCTCACCTGGGCCCACACTAGTAGGACCAACTCTGTTTTGCTGCCCAGGCAAGGTGCTGGGCCCCCTCTCTAATGCTGCAGCAGGCAAGGGAGCCAAGCCAGCTCTCCCAATCTTATGTCCTTGGGCCTGGCTTATCTGCCACCCCTTGCAAACAGAGCCAGCTCTAGTCTTCTATCCAGGCAACGTGCAGGGCCCACTCTCTCATATGCTGTGGTCTGTGAGGAGCAGGTCCAGCTCTTCTGCTCTCATGGCTCCAGGGCCAGTTCTCCTTACCGCTACAAGTGATAAGGGCAGGTGAGGGCAGGGGAGAGCATCTCTCCTTAGCCCATGTCACCATACAGCAGACAACTGGCAGGGCCAGCTCTCCTGTGTGCTCATGCCCTCATGGTCAGCGTACCCACAACCCTCTCAAACTAGCTCTACTGTGCTGTCCAATTGAGGTGCAGGACACGTTCTCCTGAGTGCTATATATACACTGTTGTTGTTTGTGGCTGTTTGTCCAATTTCAAGACAGGGTTTCTCTACATAGCTCTGGCTGTCTTGGAACTCACTCTGTAGTAGAACAGGGTGGCCTCAGACTCAGAGATCTGCCTGCTTTTGTCTCCCATTGGCTGGAACTAAAGGTGTGTACCACCACTGTCTAGCTCAAAATAAGCATTTTAAAGAACTCATGCCACCAACTCTAAAAGTCCATGAAAATTAGAATATATTACAAGGAAAATACAAAGTCACTTTGTATTTTAAAATCCTTGAGAAACGACTCTATATAAGTAAAAATATTTGCATCCCATGCATTTCATTTGACATTGGAGAGGTAACCCAGCAAGGGCAGAATGATGGATGCCTTTGGAGACCCAGCAGCACTGTGCTCTCATTTAGTCACTAATACCTATGGTGGTCCTGCTGAAAGATTTCAACTAGTTTAACTTAGGTTTGCTAATCTGTATTTCTATGCAGAATACGAATTCCTGTCTCTTAAAGGTAACATGACAATTAAAAAGATAATTTATTATAAGCAAAGGACAACCTCACTAACGACTATTTCCTATTTCTGTACATGAAAATAGGGTCACTAAAAATGTAAGAAAAATCATTAAAAATACAAAACAAAAATTCTTTTTATTTATCATAGAGCCTTTATTTCTTTTGGTAATTTTAAAATAAGTTATAGATATACTCCTTTTAGACTAACAGCATGTACACACAATATTAACATTTTTGATGAAGGCAAAAATAAAGTACAGTTTCTTTTTATATAATTTTATTTTGTAGAACTTATATGTGAAGACTGTATTTATATCACTTCAAGAGGCGTTCAAAATACTTTGCCACTAGTCAACCATTGATCATCTGCTAAGTACAAATTATTTTTAGGAATGATATTTAGTCATTAGGGTAATTCATATTTACCAGAGGGGCATACTGTTTGCCAAGTACTGTGTGAACCATCTTGCAAATATCAACTAATTTAATTTTGTAAGTTTATTGAAGTTGTTTAATTTTCATTTTCCAAGTGAGATAACCAAAATAAGGAGAAGTTAAGTTGAGTAAGAAGTTATGCTACAGGTTGTGGTACTTAGCTTTAATTATCAACTTGACACAACCTAGAATCATAGTCAAAGAGAGGCTCCATGAAGGATCATCTATGTTGGGTTTGGCCTTTGGGAATGTCTGTGAAGGATTGTCTTAATAAAGTTTATTGATGTTAGAAGTCCAATATCACTGTGGGGAGGCATCATTCCCTAGGCATGGCTACTGAAATATGTATGACGGTGCTGAGCGAGCAAGCAAGCAAAAATACATGCATTTCTTTCTTTCTGCTCTTAACTGTGGAAAGAACGTGACTAGCTGTTTGAACTTCCTGTCTGTCTTAACTCCCTACACCACAATAAGGGGCAGTAAAATGGCGCTGCAGCCTGAAATAAACCATTTCTCCAATTAAGTGTCTTGTTGGTAGGCCATTTTATCACAGCAACAGAAATGAAACTGTAACAGAGATCTTGTAGTGTTTGGCTAAACCCACTTGACTTACTGACTGCCATTTAAGAACAAGATTTGTTGTCTTTAATTTACTGCTGAAAGTAAGATAATAATCTAGTATAGCTATCCAGGTGTATTTTAACAAGCATATACTGCATCATGCTAGAAGAAAAGATCAAGTCAGAAATACCTGTGCTTTGATGTCACAGAACTCCTCCATTTCTCTTTAGAGACCTCCTGTGTTTACACATGTATGACAAAATAAGAATCTGCATTTGGAAGATACGATAGCATTAACCTATTATTTTTAATACAACTGAATGTGGTTGTTCTATTTTGCTATTGAAGCCCAGTGCACAGTAAGCTCTAGAAGCATGTGCATATTGTACTGGAGATCTTTGCCAAAGTGTGAGCATGTGTATGAAAGAGGAGCTTAAAAGATTGATCAGTCAGCTTCCACAGCTAGAGGTTAGAATGTATAAGAATATGAAAAGTATCCTTCTATATACCTGGCTGTTTAGAATTTTATACTGTGGCATCTATCATCAATGGGTTACAAAAAAAAGTTCTAAAGATTTTCACAAGGATAAAGTGATATATTAACATAATTTGTGTATTTGCTATCTTTTGACTCCAGGTGTTGGAAGGAAGCACTTGATAAAAATTCTTGCAAACCATCCATATTATTGAACTGTGAGGAGGAAGCAAGATTCAGGAGGATTGGGCAAATCTTTTATTAATGTTTCACATAGGACACTGCTTTTTTCACTATAAAAAATTTAAAATTAGGTCAATATTCTGGATTCCTAGAGTTTTTACATCTCTGGCTGTGGACATAGTTTTGATTCATTGAATTTTTACTTCGAACTTTAAAAACAAGTCAGTCTTAAAGAATTTCTACCTGACTTTAGAACTTTCTAGATGCTTAGAGTTTACCTTTACTTGTTTTTGTAATGGGAACATTTTTATCTAGTTCATTCTCATAACGTGTGTTACAGTGGATAAATGCCTCCTTGGTTATTTCATGACTTTTTGTACTGTAATAATAGAAAAGTGTTAAATGAATTTGAACTGGACCACTCTGATGTTATGGTCACCCCCAAAACTAAGGGTGTCACCTAATGCTGAAATGAACTTGATGCTGATACTTCAGGCTCAGAACGGTGCCATTGACTGGTTTGTAATCACCAGGAGATTAAAAGAGCGCTGTTGTCTAAATCCATATGCCTTTCATGAGGCTGCCAAGCAGGAGGCTGGTGCTTTTTGTTGAATGAGTGTATACCTCTGTGGCTTTCTATCTGGAAGATCTGACTTCCACAAATGGTGACCCAGAACAGAGTATTAAGTGGCTTTCTGATATATTTGATGACACTCTGACATATAAACTTTCATCAATTTTCTCCCCCCCCTTTTTTAGTAGCAATAAAATGCATTTCATGATATACAAAATTATATGTGGAAAGGACGAGAAAAGCCTAGTTAACTGCAGACACAACTGCTCTTTCATGTTCAACCCCATTAAATCCCTTCTGTTTGTCTTATATTTATCTGTTTGATTCTGTGAAGAACTCAAAATCAGAGTCAAAATTAATTAAGTTCTTCATTAAGGCAGGGATTCTCAAAGCCTGCCAGTGCTCTGTTTGATATGTGGATCAATCTAAGGCAAAGCCTGTTCTTCCTTTGTTTTTCCAATGAGTGATGCTCAATTTCTGTGTATAGTAAATTTGTATACAGTTTAACAGTCCTCTGAGATGAGGTCTTCCATTTTATGCTTACAAGCTAAAATTCAATCTCTTGTTAGCATGTTACAGACTGGCAATGTATTAGGTTCCTATGGAGTACAGGTGTGAACAATAGTAGCTTTGTATATCACTGTAAAGTTTGACTTGATTTGATTTATCACTATTATCTTCAAAATATGTAAACCGGTTCCAGTGAGTTGGTTTGGCTATAAAGGCACCTGCCACCAAGCCCAATACTGGACTTTAATCCCCAGTACCTATATGATGGAAGGAAAGAACCAGCCCTCCCAACTTGGTTTCTGGCTTCCGACATAAACACCACACGCGCACACACACACACACACAGACACACAGACACACACACACACACACACACACACACACGCCAAATATATAACGTAAAATAAAAGATATGGACTGTGATTAGCAGCATCATTCATTCATTTCATAACTAATCTGCTTAACCTCATACTTGTAAAAAACAGTACTGTGGCCACTTTATTTCCCTGTAACTGAGCTTTAAATACAATTGTCATCAGAATTGTCTGTCTCTGTTTGAATGGTTGTATATACCCCTTTCTCCTCAAAATAAACAAAGAAAACTTTTATTCTTCTCTCATACATTACATCCCTACCACAGTTTCTCCTCCTTTTACTCTGCCCAGTACGTTCCCCACCTCTTCTCACCTCCAGGTCAAGTCCCCATCTGTTTCTCTTCCAAAAAAAAGAAAGGAAAGAAGGAGGAAGGAAGGAAGGAAGGAAGGAAGGAAGGAAGGAAGGAAGGAAGGAAGGAAGGAAGGAAGGAAGAGAAATAGTGGCCTGCCCAGGGATATCCCAAAAAGATACAGTAAGACTGGACATAAACCCTCTAACCTGGATCTCTGGGCTGTCCTGTTCTGGTTCCTGACCATTCAAGTAGTGTCAGACATGAACTCTCTCTTATGTCATGGCCTACAATGAATGGACCAGTCATGGGTTGGTGACTCGCAAAAGATAAGTACCACAACTGCCTATCACAACTTGTAGGTAGGACAGACATTGTTGTGGATCAAAGGTTTTGTGGTTCGGTTGATGT
The DNA here is from genome assembly GCF_900095145.1 of Mus pahari. Taxonomy (NCBI): domain Eukaryota; kingdom Metazoa; phylum Chordata; class Mammalia; order Rodentia; family Muridae; genus Mus; species Mus pahari. Next base: position 42,800,702 of record NC_034596.1, read on the forward strand.
CCCAGTCTCACTGCTGGGAGCCTAGCCCAGTTTCTCTCCACTTAATTTGATCTTAGTGATAGGCATGCTGTAAATTGCCTTTACTATGTTTATGCATGTCCTTTGGATCCCTGATATCTCCAAGACTTGCATGGTGTAGGAGTGTCAAAAAAAAAAGTCTTTGTCAAAGCCTTTTCAGCAACAAATGAGATGATAATTGTGCTTTTTTTTCTTTCATTTTCTTTATATGGTGGATTCCATTGACTGATTTTGTATGTTGAACAATCCCTGCATCTCTAGGATGAAGCCTATTTGATCATGGTGGATGATCTTCATGTGTTCTTAGATTCAGTTTGTGAGTCTTTTATTGAGTACTTTTGCGTCTATGTTCTGTATTTCTCTTTCTTTGTTGAGTCTTCGTATGATTTGGGTATCAGGGTTACAGTGACCTCATGAAATGAGTTTTTCAGTGTTCCTTCTGTTTCTATTTTGTGAAATAATTTGAAAAGTATTGGTATTAGTTTTTCTTTGAAAGTCTGGGAGAATTCTGCCATCTGGCCCTGGGTTGAAAAACTTTTAGTAACTGCTTCAATTTCCTTAAAGATTATAGGCCTATTTAAATAATTTATCTCATCTTGATTTTACTTTAGTGTTATCTATCAAGAAAAAATTCTATTTCTTTTAGATTTTTTTTGGAATATTTTTCAGTACAGGTTTTTAATGTGTGATTTAATAATTCTTTAGATTCATTGGTGTCTATTGTTATACACTGCCTTTTCAATTCTGATTTTGTTAATTTTAATAGTCTATTTCTTGTAGTTATCTTGGAGAAGTATTTGACTATTTTGTTAATTTTTCTCAAAGAACCAAGTCTTTGTTTCATTAATTCTTTGTATTGTTCTTTTTTAAAAAAATTTTATTAATTTCAGTCCTCAATTTGATTATTTCCTGCCTTTACTCCTCTTGGTTTGGTTTTCTTCTTCTTGTTTTACACCCTTTAGATTTTATTAAGTTGCTAGTATGAGATCTCTTAACTTTCTTTATGTATATATCTAATACTATGAGACTTTTCTCTTAGCACCACTTTCATTTGTCCCAACCTTTTGGGTATGTTGTGCATTCATTTTAATTGAATTCTAGAGAATCTTAATTTCTCTCTTCCTTCCTTCCCTTCCTTTCCCTTCCCCTCCCTTCCCTTCCCCTCCCCTCCCTTCCCTTCCCTTCCCCTTCCCCTTCCCCTTCCCCTTCCCCTTCCTTTCTTTCTTCCTTCCTTCCTTCCTTCCTTCCTTCCTTCCTTCCCTCTCTCTCTCTCTCTCTCTCTCTCTCTCTCTCTCTCTCTCTTTCTTTCTTTCTTTCTAAATTTCTGACTTGACCCAGTTGTCATTCCACAGAGAGTTCTTCAGTTTCCATGAGTTTCTCTTCTTTCTTTTGTTTCTTTTGTTGAAATCCAATTTTAATCCATGAGAGTTTTAGTCCCCTGCTGATAGGATGCAGGGACTTATTTCAATTTTAGTCTATCTGTTAAGATTTGCTTTGTGACCAACTATGTGGTCAAATTTGGAGAAAGTTCTGTGAGGGGCCAAGAAGATATATATATATATATATATATATATATATCTTGTTTGTGTGTTTGGGTGCATTGTACTGTAGATAATTTATTAGGTCCATTTGAAGCATAACCTCTGTTAGCTCCAGTATTTCTCTGTTTACTTTTGTCTGGATGACCTGTTCATCGGAGAGGGTGTGGTACCGAAGTCTTCCAGTATCAATGTTTGAGGGTTGATGTGTGATTTAAGCTTTAGTAGTGTTTCCTTTATAAATGTGGGTGCCCTTGTGTTTGGGGGATAGATGTTAAGAATTTAAAGACTATCTTGTTAGATATTTCCTTTGATGAGAATGAAGTGCTCTTCCCTGTCTTTTTGGATCAATTTTGGTTTGATGTCTGTTTTTGTGAGATATTGGAATGGTGGAATGGCTACACCAGATTGTTTCCCAGGTCCACTTGCTTGGAAAATATTTTTCGAGCTGTCTATTCTGAGGTAATGTTTATCTTTGATATTGAGCTGTCCTTCTCATCTGCAATAGAAAGGTGGATCATGGTTTTTGCATCCATTCTGTTAATCTGTGCTTTTTATTGGGGAAATTGAGCCCATTGATATTGAGAGAGATCAATGAGAAATGACTACTGAGTCATGTTATTTTGTTGTTGTTGTTGTTGTTGCTGTTGTTGGTGTGTGAACATGGGTGTGTGTGTGTGTCTGTGTGTGTGTGTGTGTGTGTGTGTGTTTCCTTCTTTTGGTTTTTCTAGGCTATTGTTGATTGTGTCCTTGTTATGGTCTCTGTGCATCTGAGTTTGTGGTAATCATAGATTTAGGTACAAATTTCTGAGTTTGCCTTTGTTAGATAGTTATTTTTCCCTCGGTTTTTGTTTCCTCTTCGGTCGTCTGGCCTGAGTGACCTGTGGTTCCTTGAGTTTTCTGCTGCAATAGGGTCCCTCCATTTGGGTTCTGGTGATCCTTGTGGTGTCTCGGTTTCTGGGTGCTTGTGTTGCCTCTGGGGTTCTGAGAAATGGTGTGGCCTGTGGTAGAACAGGGTTTTTTGGCTGGAGTTGTTGGCCCTGATATGTTGATAAAGGGGAGGCAGGGCTGTTGGGGGAAAATCTAGGCAGGACCCGAGGAAGTGTTTAGTGGTCTGTGGTTAGTGTCTTGGTGAAAGGAATCAGAGTTTCATATACAAATGCCCAGTTCTCTCAGCTTGCCCTATGGCTGCATTACATTGTAGCCTTCCTACGTGCAAAATGTGATCATTCTCCCTTATTAAAATCTAATTCTAGTTCAATATAAAATATATCACCTCAACCAGGCATGTTAAGTATCTTGTACGCAAATCCTGTTCCAAAGACTTGTGAATTAAGAATACTCAGTTGTCTATACTCACTCCTATGAGAGTATTGCAATAGTGCACCCATTTAGAAGGTAGAAGAATGCTCAAACACAAAGAGCAAGACCTAAGCGGCAGCAATTTTGGAAGTCCAGCTGGGTGCATATAAATAGTTCTCTCTATTTCAAGGCAGACTTGCTCATTGATTAAAGCACACTGCTTTCTTAATTATTCCCTAACTCACTGCTTTATATGAGCTCATGGGCACTTTTGTTAACATCTCTGCAGATTTGCCTGTCCCTCCACTGGCTTTGCTTCTTGTCTCCTTTTATTCCTGTAATTGAAAAAAATTCATCATGTCTTTTTTTCTCCCCCCCCCCATGACTCTTTCTTTCAGATGCTTTTCAAAACTTTATGTTTTTTTCTGTCCTTGAAAAGCAGACAAAAGAGAAGCATATGCTAAAAACAAACAAAACAAAAACAAAACAAAACCCAACACTCATAAACCCCAAAATCAGAAGCCAAAACATATAAATGAATGTCTAATCATATGAATAATTCTCCAACAAAGCAAAACAGGTATAAAAATACTGTTGAATTTCTCTTATGTTGCCCAACTACTCCTGGGCATAGGGTCTACCCTGAAGTGTGGTTAAAATAAACAGTGAGACTAGGTTTGAGAAAACAAGGTTTTCTTTTGCTGGTAATTATCAGTGACAGATAGATTGTTGGTTAGAGATAGGACTGCCTGTACCCATTTCCCCCTTTCAGTGCTGGGACCCCATGTAGCTTGAATTTGTGCAGACTCCGTATGTGTAGCTACCACGTCTGTGAGTTCATAACTATGTAAGTCTTGTTGTATCTGGAAGACATTATTTCCTTGGAGTTGTAAACCTCTTCTGGCTCTCATGCTCTTTCAGCCTCCTCTGCCACATAGATCCCTGAGCTCTGCAGGGTAGGGTTTGATGGAAACATCTCATGTAGGACTGAGTGCTCCAAAGCTTTTCATTCTCTTCACATTCTCCAGTTGTGGATCTCTGCAGGAGAAAGTTTCTCCAAGTGTTGGTTACATGGGTGTGTTTGCTTTATGAAAACTCATTAAAGTTTGTGTTTCTTGTCTTTCCCTATTCCAGATACTATCTTATCGACCCAGGCATTGTTTCTTGTCTTCTGCGACTGAACTGTATTTTCTGGACTATTTACATTTTCTCTGTCTGAAATGCCCTCTGCCATTGTTTGACTTTCAACTTTGACTATCTCTTTAAGAAACATTTGAAGTGACATCTTTTTGTAGAACTTTTAATGTTTTGACCCAAAGCATGCCATAAATCCATTTAACATAGCACTTGTTTCCGTTGTTACACCATTTCTGATTATATACAGGGATACATCATTTGCTTCATTACCTACTATATTTTGTTATTGGTCATGTAAGTATTGTCATGTCCTACATAATGACGTTTTAGATGACGATGGGCCATGTGTTACGGTATGGTGTTCTCATAAAATTACATAGCCTAGTGATATAGTGGTTACCTTGCTTTGTGTTAAAAAATTTTTTGTGACATTATCCCATGGCATATGCACAAAGATGTTTCAGAACATGTGTTTGCTGCTAAGCCATGCATGACTATATCATTATGGGTTTGTAGCACCTCTCCCCAGATTCATATGTTAAAATTCTAATTGAAAGAGGTGATAGTTTAGGAGGTGAGGCCTTTGTGAAGTGTTTAGAAGGTTCCTTAAACCCTACTGAATAAGATTTAGCACCCTTTTATAAGAAACTCTTGAGCTTCTGTATATTTTCTGCCAGGTAAAGTTACACTAAAAAGTACTCATCTATGAACTGTACAGTGTCTCTCATCAGATACCACACCAACTGGAAACATTATTTACTATTCATGTATTTATTTACTTACTATCTGTGTATGGAGGTTGTGGGTACATACACATGATGGTTCTCTCCTATTATGTGGGCTCAGAGAATAAACTCAGGTCATCATGCTTGGCATTAGTCACTTTTATCTACTGAGCCATATTGCTGGATATCTACCAGTATCTTGACCTTGGCATCTAAATGGATGAGAAATAAAAATTTTGTTATAAGTTACAAAGTATATAATATTTCACCATAGCACCCTTAAAAGACTAAACCAAACACAGTATAGATATGTTCTCAGCATATGAATGAATTAGATAGACTGAAGAAATGAAACCTCTGATATTTCATAAGCTTGTAATTGAGTAAATATAAGTAATTACAAACACATAAGAAGATAAATGAAAATATAATGCAACTACAAATGAAACAGATGTAAAATTGTTAATACTAATCTACTAACCAATAGAATAATCTTGAGATAAAGCTCGGTGGTAGAGCTCTTTTACCTAGCAACCTAGCATGAGTATAGCTCTCTAGCACTGAGTGAACCTGAGGTGCTCAGGTCAGTAATGTAAGCAGCAGAAGAGGGAAGGAAATAATTCTGTCCTGGGCAGATGTGGACTTTGCCCTCAAGCCTGAAAAAATTATGTAGCATTTTCATGGCTGGAAGCAAAGAACAGAGCTTGCACACTAATGAAGATTGTATTAAATATGTGTGAAGTGACAGTGGAAATATTTGGTGACAATTGTAGAATAACTCTACTAAATTATGAAATTGATAAAATAGGAAACTCAGTCAAGGAAAGGAGTTTAAGGAGAAGGTGACACATTACGTTCTAAATATGAGTCTGAGGTTCTGGCAAAATACCAAACAGAGCTATTTGTAATTGGTTAGTATTGTGACCTGAATATCAGAGAGAAAGATAAGATACATGTGCTTCTATCCAAGCACAAGTAAAGAAATGAAAGCAACCAGAAGGAGAGTATGTGGAGAGAAGGGAATGGCTAATAATTAGATTTAATGGGGTTTCACATTTAAGGGATAAAGGCAAAAACACTCTTAAACCTAAAACTTTTAGTTATCTAGAAAACAGGATGAGGTCTTGGAGATTAGAGTCTTAAGAGTAGGAAGGAAATCTTACAATTCTGGAGGCTCTTGGAAGCAGCAAATAACAGAGATGCTGAAAGGACTAAGAATTGAAAGCCAGCCTCTGGGTTTGCAAATCAGTTGCCTGATGATCCTCAAGATTGCGGAGTAGATAGTTATGGATGGATGGTGGGAGTTGGTGTGGCTAGAATGGCAGGACCAAACAGGTAGGGTGAGGGAAAAGGGGTAAAGAGGAAGATGGGAGGATGGCCATCTGAGGGATCGTATGGAAACCTAATATAGTTGAAACTTCTTTATATATACATATATATATATATATATATATATATATATATATATATATATATATATATATGTAATTTAAACTGGTAACTCCAAATAAGGAGAGACAAAGCCTAGATAGACATCTCTTGCCACCAAATGAAACCTCTAGTGCCAGAAATGGGTCACAT
>NC_034596.1:42807532-42841846 GCF_900095145.1 Mus pahari
AGAGAGAGAGAGAGAGAGAGAGAGAGAGAGAGAGAGAGAGAGAGAGAGAGAATATAACTGATTTATGATAAAGATCCAAGACAGATAGAAAGGTGAATTCTCAATCAAGGCAGCAAAAAAAATTAAGGGAAGAATGTCTGGGGAATCTGAGAAATTTTGAGGTTTTTTAGTAATGGAAGAGGGAAGAACTCAGTTGGAAAGATTCATACTCCTCACAAAGTAGGTAAGTAAGGTAAAGACAAAGATTGTCACTGAGCTAAGAAAGGTACAGACACAATATACAATATAGGGACACATAGAAAAATGTGCAGTGTATGTTATTGTCTGTGCATTAGAGATGCAGTCTGTGTCCATCCAAGTGATTGATATATGCTTATTAGAAAATCCATAACTCAAAACAGACATTTCAAGAGATTACAATGGAAGGATCTAGAGAGACTGCTGTCTAAATAGACATGAGGCAGAAGGCTGAGCTAAGAAGCTGATGGGTCTGAGATCTAGTGATTAAATCAACATAGTGATTAAATTATTTTGTTCAATAGAAGCCAGGAAGGATATTGGAATTTTGAAAAAATAAAACCCACTTATGTGTATGATTTTATTTTTCTTTTATTTTTCTGAGGTGGGAATCACTGTGTAGTTGCAGGCTTTCTTGAATTTGTATGTAGATCTAGCTGACCTTGAACTCAAGGAACGCCACCTGCTTCTACCTCTGTCGGTCTCAGAAGCACTAGGTTTAAAGATGTGTGGCACCATCCCATGCTGATGTGTATGGTTTTATGTGGAAAGTTTTAAGAGATTCTTGGAGCTAACAATCAAAGCAGCAAAGGAGGTTGTGTATAGAACAAAGTAAGTGCTGAAACAAGAGGAGAATGGGGCAAATATCCTTATTCAGCGGCACAAAGGGGTCAAAAAGAAAGAACAAGAAGTATATAAATTCCATAGATAGCCAGATCACTGCCAGTTGAGGTTTCCTTTTAAATTACGGCCCTGTTTTCACAATTAGCTTAAAAACGGAGCATCCCATAATTTTTTTACTGCTCCAATTTTCCTGTGAAGGACATGACTACTCTTACTCCTTAAAGGATTGATTCTCCTCAGGAGCCAAATGTTTTCACAACGAAACATCAGATTTGCTCCCCAACCTCTGTAAACCACACTTTTCCCGTAAACACCTTTGTTTGCCATGTTGGGTTTGCCTCATCATTTTTCACTGAACAGTTTCTGTAGGCTTCCTGGATAAGAGGCAATTCTTCCCAAACAATGAATCATGCCAATATATATATATATATATATATATATATATATCTCCAATATTTTTAGTGTAATGTTCTGTGAGACTATCTTGGCATATTTTGTTGAGAGGCAGATTCAGCTGGAAAAAGGCTGACCAGAAGAAGCTCAAGGGAACAGCATCTTCAAACGAGGAAGTGTTTTTTCCATTCCCTGTTGTTTTTTTTATGTTTTGATCTCTGTCTTTTTAGTGGAGGCCCTGTATTTTCTGGTCATGAATGAATAAAGAAACTATCCAGAAAAAATAATTATGGCCATTTTGTACATACTACTTACCCGAGTGCATTCAGAAAGGGCATTCCTTGATTTTGTTGGTATCTGAGAGGGGACGAAATAGCATCACTATCAAATGCTCTAGACATATATTTTATAGCTGTGCGTGAATATAGAGGAGAATTCTTTAGGTGCAACAAAATATGCAGAGATCACAGATATTGTTTACCAATAACATGATGAGGTTTAGAAGCAGCATTGTGGAATTTTGTTCTATAGATTAATAACACTAAAGTTAGTTCTATATCAGTCTTATTCCAAATCCCCCCTAGAGTCTTCTTTCTCTGAAATATTTTTCTGCCTCTCAGGCATGCATAACGGAAAATTATTCCACATCTCATCCAAGCTTTAAAAAAAAAAATCCAGTTTTAATGCAAGCTAAGATAGTGCCAAGAAACTCAAAATAGAAGCCTCAGGACACAGAGAGGGAACTTTTTGTTCAGTAAGTTTAACTGTAGCATCAGGGGTTATTATAAACAAAATTGACCATCCAGGTTATTTTTCAAAAATTTGGGTTGGAACTTTTGCGACACATGCTTTAAAAAAAAAAAATAGAGAATACCTATAGGAAGTTTCCTCTGAAATTCATGCCTGCTGGGGACTTCCACATATGTATTCCAATCATGTGGGCTGATAGTGTTGCTAGGTATTGCTGGCTCAGACTCATTTATTGTGATATCTTCTGGGCTTCATTTATTAAACAAAATATAGCTAAGCTGCTAGTACCTGCATCATACCATGTTTAATGATAGCTAGAGGCTAAAGTGTTGAGGTTCAAGTTTATGATCCAGGAGTGAGTGTTGCTGGGAACTTGGAGTGGGTAGAAGAGCTCATGCCAAGAACTGTCCCGTGCTAGTGCAGCCTGTCATAAGGTAAGAGGTTGCTTTCACTGCAGAATGACCCAGACCCTAAACATAGCTTCCTGCCTTTGCTAACATGGAAAGAATGGCCAAGTGCTTATCAAGTGTTACAGAGTCATTTTCTATGCACGCTCTCTCAAGGGATGTCAAAGTAATCCGGTTAAATAATGTTTGTTTTTTCCTAGTATTCATAAACTAGGATAAATATTCTTATACATGTGTAATCTGTTGGCTGCTGGTTAATTGCACTTGAGGAAGACTGGTGCTGAAGGATTTTGTTCTTACAGTGTTAAAACTTGGCTTCAGAGTATCTTTTTCCTGTTTTATTTCATATTTCATTTATGACTGTCAATGAAATTGAGTTTTGCACCAGAATTCAAAAATGAAAGATCTCTCGGACAAGAGTTCCAAGTAAGCTCATTCTGAACTTTAAAGAAAAGATTCACTTTATTTTTACTTAAATGTACTTGTGCAAGTCTGTGAGTGGGAGTGTACACATGTGGGCACGTGCCCATGGAGGGTAGAAGGCTGCAGATCTCCATAGTTGGAGTTACATGCAGTTGTGACCTGCCCCAGATGCTGAGACCCTCTGCCGGAACAGTATGTGCTTCTACATATGGAGCCGGGATCCTGATCCCATATTGAATTTTTATGTAAAGAAGTTTATCACCTGGTAAAGAGTGAACATGTTTTCTTCCAACTCCACTCTCTGAAGTGCTGAAGGTCTGTATCAGTCTGATTCTATTAACTTGTTTTGGTTTTTTTTTTTAAACATCATATTATTCATGGTATACTTGCTTTTGAGCTGTCTTTCAGAGTCTCAAACTTTCCTGAAGTTCACTGCTTTGGAATTTAGATCATTTTGTTTGTCCTCTGAACATTGTTTTCCTTAGCAGCCAACAAATGTCATAGGCGATGATTAATCTTCTTTGGGCAAATGTTGCTTATCCTTTCTCTTCAAGATTAAAGTTGCTTCTTCTCTCATGCCTTTCCAGTTTCTTCAGGTAGATAGGGCTGTTTCTGTGGTTTCATGGGATGCTTTCATTCCACCATTTTGTTTTGTACAACTTAATTATCCTGTGTTCTTCAGAAGCAGGGACTCTGTCTGGTCTCTTTGTAGTCACAGTGATGTGTGGTATAATTTAGACACTGAAAATGTTTTGGGGGTCCATTTGTATGTCTATCTGAATCTTCTTTCTGTCCATTGTCTTACACATGATTCTCAAGAACAAGTTATTTTACTTTGTTGAGTACTGAATGCCATTAGTGAACTGATCTTGATTAAACCTTTAGCTACCCAGATTAATTCATTTATAAAACATAGAGGGAAGTTTATTTCTTTCCTTAAATAGTAACAGTCTGTTATATATGTGATTTTCTTCTGGGTTATTTTTTTCCTTCTCCAAGATTCTATTTTCTTCCTCCCAGGCTCTATTTTAGGGCTTGGCTCAAAGGGACAGTTGGAGACAATAAAAGATTTCTGACGCTGAGGAAAAAAGATCTTAGAGGGAATAAAGGTATAATCTCTAGAAAAGACTTCAGTGTGACAAACCTGAGTCCATAATAGGTCAGAGGTGTTATAAGCTGTCAACCATCACTGTGAGACACTCATCTACATGGCATACCTCTGATTATAACTTTTAAGGTTGAATGAAATATCCACATCACTCCCTAATTTGGAGGTAAATTAGGATTTCAACATTTTGTTTTGCCAAATGAAAGCAAGCCACTTCAGGCGTAGTGGCATATGCCACTCACCCTAGCTATTTTCAATGCCAAAGCACAAAAATGAAGACTTTGGAGTCAGCCTGAAATATACAGCAAGGATCTTTTTTTAAAAAACAGGAAGAACAAAGAGAACAATAAAAAAAACAACTGCTTTCTACTCAACTATCATTTGTAATATAAGAGGGAAGATAACATTACAAAACAATAGAAGGAACAAAAAGTCTTTGACAGGCTATGACAGCTTCACAATAACGTGGGTTCTCTCTCTCTCTCTCTCTCTCTCTCTCTCTCTCTCTCTCTCTCCATTTACTTATTTGTTTCTTAGATTTTATAACTATTCATAATATTTTGAGAACTAGTGTATCAGTATCAGTGTTTGGCCATCAGTGCCTCAAGACTTCAGTAAACCTGATATGTAATAATAATGACTCAATAAAATATATGTGTATATTGACTTGTGCATACTTAATTGAAGGTTTTTATAGGTCTGTGATGACATTTCTACCACAGTCAACTGAATCCTAATATGTAGTCATCATGCTTTGACTTGTTTTTGTAACAGGAAGTACAACTTTGAACACAGTTCTCAATTTTTATTGCATTTTTTTCTAAGCTGTGTCTCTATTTCAATCTCATAAAACAAATTATTATTTGGTGTTCTGGAATTATAAACATAAATATAATTCAGAGTTCTTAGTGTAGGTCAAATTATATCAAATTTTACAAGAACTTTACAAAAGAAAAGTATTCCAAGAAGCTACTGTTTTATTTTTTATGGAAAAACTTTTTAATTAATTAATTTTCATTGTTTATTTTATTTATTTTCATTTCAAATGTTGTCCCCATTCCCTCTGCAATCTGCCTATCCCATGCTCCCTTCCCTTAGCCTCTATGAGGGTGCTCCCCCACCCACCTACCTACTCCTTCCTCACCCCTCTAACATTCCCCTATGCTGGGGCACCAAGCCTCCACAGGACCAAGGGCCTCCCCTCCCATTGATGCCAGGTAAGTCAATCCTCTGTTACATATGTAGCCAGAGCCATGGGTCCCTGGGTTGATGATTTAGTTCCTGGGCAATATGGGTGGTCCAGTTAGTTAATATTGTTTTTCCTCCTATTGGGTTGCAACTCCCTTCAGCTCCTTCAGTCCTTCCCCTAACTCTTCCATTGGGGTTGTCAGGCTCAGTCCAATGGTTGGCTGTGAGTATCTGTATCTGTATATGTCAGACTCTGGCAGAGCCTCTCAAGAGACAACTATACCAGGCTCCTGTTATCAAGCGCTTCATGGCATCAGCAATAGTGTGGGGGTTTGGTGTCTGTGGATGAGATGGATCCCTAGGTGGGGTGGTCCCTGGATGGCTTTTCCTTCAGTCTCTGTTCCATTTTTTTTTTAAAGAATTCATTTATTTATTAATGAATTAATAAGTAAGTACACTGAAGCTGTCCTCAGACACACCTGAAGAGGGCATCAGATCCCATCACAGATGGCTGTGATCCACCATGTGGTTGCTAGGATTTAAACTCAGAACCTCCGGAAGAGCAGTCAGTGCTCCTAACCGCTGAGCCATCTTTCCAGCCCTCTGTTCCATTTTTCTGTCCCTGCTCTTTTCTTTAGACAGGAACAATTCTGGGTTAAAATTTTTGAGATGGGGGTGGGTGGCCTCATCCCTCAACTGGGGCCTGAGCCTATCTTCTGAAGGGGGGTCTCTTATAGGTTTTATCTCCCGTTTGTTGGGTATTTTGGCTAAGGTCATCCCCACTGGGTCTTGGGAACCTTTTACTTCCCCGGCATATGTGACTTTCTAGTGGCTATCCCAGTTCCCCATCCCCTACTGCTACATGGTTCTGTTTAATTTCCTGACCCTCTGTACTTCCTGTGTTTCTTATGTAGCCGGTTTGCTATTGTTATTGCTGTTGCTCTCTTTGCTTTTGTTTCGTTTTGTTTTTCCCTGCTCAAAATCAAAGACTACCAAGAATCAAACAGGAGACTGATCCTCCTGGGAGTGATGGACACAGAGGAGTTGAGGGTGGGGTCTGAGATAAGCTGTTAAAGGGGCAGCCCGTAGGTAAATACGCTTGGATAGGGACTTGTTAAGTCCAAAGAGGGAGAATGGGACGAGTGGGGAGGTTTCTGCTAAATTTTACCCTGTAAATCATTAAGACATTGGGATTCCAAAGTTTATGAAACTTAATGTTGACTTGGGCAGCTTCCTGCAGCTGTGAATGGCTCCTGGAATAGTAGCAGAAGTTGGTTAAAGTTAGTGCTGTCATATATTTTCAATGTTTTCTGAACAGGAGATACTTCAGCGGAAGGTGGTTCCAGAAGCAACACTTTTTTTTTTTTTTTGTGGCAATTAGGTTGTACTTGGGAAGTTGTACCTGATGTTTTATAGTCATGAAATAGAACTATGGTTGTCTTCCACTCAGGCGACTATAGAAGTGTAACATAAGTGAAAGATTTCAAATTAAAAATCCTCTGTAACTATTAAGCATTATTAAAATGACTCACTTGATGAAGATAAATGAGTTGTCATGGTAAATGACATTTGCATTGCATGAATAGTTGAGAAAGACGGAGTTCCAGAGACATGCACCTAAGTTGGGGGGGGGGTGGATGGGTAGGGTCATTTCAAAGAGAAGATATAGCATGTTGGTAACTTCCCTTTCCTTCCCTCACTGATAGATGAACTCCATGCAAAGCTAGTCTATTATCCTCTCGTCGCTGTGATTGGTTGGAGAATGTTCACAAGCACGTTTCAGAAATTAGAATGACAATAACATTCTTCAAAACTTCTCTAAGCCTGATGTACTGAAGCTTATTGAGATTCCTGATATGTGTCTTGGGCAGGGCAGCTACATCTTTGCACGCATCCCACGGAAACTCCCTAGATTGTTTGGCACGACAGAGACACTCAACTTGCAGAGATCACTTCCTGGAAGACCCCGGATCTTAACCCCTTAGCTAGAGCCCAGATAGGTCTTGTGACCTTCCAAGATTCCAGTTGGGTGAGTATAGCATAGTTATTTGTCTTACTTGGCAATTAATGCTTAAGGAGAGTTGTGATTTTACGTAAATTGTCTCAGTTTGTAATGCAGAAACATGTCTTTACTGAAGTTGCTATGTATGTGAAATAGGGATAGTTAGGGAAAATACTGGACAATAAAGGAAGCTAAATCTTTCCTTTAAGTATGACAGACACCTAGATGAGTAAAATAAGTGTTGGAAATTATGTGCACTGTTCTCCTTGGGAGGGCCAAGTGGTTGCTGCTGTAACTGTTGACTCCTTTCTCTGCCTCTGTGTGCAAATAGCCTATAGGTTCTGGCTAACTTATATATGTGTGCTTGCTTCCCATCTAAAGGAGTGTAAATTATTTGCAATATCTTATGATATTTGCCCTCTATTGCTCTTGCACATGGTGAGATCTGCTTCGACAGCTAAATGGAGCAACGGGCTTGGCCGCTGGCTAGTGGTTATCAAGGGAAGGGACCAGGCACGGCTCTGTTAGTCACAATCAGGAACTTTCCCTCTCATGTTGTGGAATGAATTCCTTCTCACCTAAAAGTAAATCTTAAACCACCAGAAGCCAGTAGGGCACATTCCAAGGGGGAAAAAAAAAAGTCAGTCCCAATGATGAAAGAATTTAAAAAATGATGCCATCTTCAAATCCAGTCATTGTCTCAAAGGCACAGGCACGCGTGTCTGCGCCGTGTACTTAAGAACATGTACAGTTTGTACCTGTGCTGATCTTTATTTGATCCTACTGGTTGGTGGGCAGCAGACACGTTATCCCCAAACCTGCCACCATGACATTCGGGTAACTTTAAATGGAAGGAACTTAAAAGAAATCAATCGGCTACATAGTATTTTTGTTTTTCTTCTCAAAGATGAGGAGAAGAAACCACCACCCAGAAGATGGCCTCCTTGTATTAGAAGGAAATGGCATCTTTATTATCAAAGATGGGCAGCTGTCAGGGAGAGAATTTTGTTGAACTAGATTTTATTAAGATAACCTATGAAACCTTAACAATATTTGGAAAGTTTCACAAGGTACCCTAACCCTAGGTGAAGACCTATAGATAATCAATGGTTCCTAAGAGAGAACAGAGTCAGTTTTTTTCTCTAAATAAAAAAAAAAGAAAAAACATAATAAAACCTTTCCAGGGGCTGCAGTAAAGTCCTTGCTGCTTAAGCATGTGAACTTAAATTTGGTCTCCAGCACTCATGTGAAAATCCAGGTGTGGTGGCATGCACTTGATATTTCGGCACTGGGAAGATGGAGGCAGGAGGATGCTCTGACCTGCTAACAAGGCCACCAGGTTGAATTAGTGAGCTCCAGGCCAATGAGAGAAACTAAGGTAAACTTCTCTGGAAGAAATGTACATACATGCACACACATGCACAGGTGTACATATAAATAACTAAAAACAAAACAATTCATACCTTCCTTAATTTCACATAGTTTAGAGGATGCTTTTTAATGCTTTGCTCTCTATACAAACTAGTATAAAAAAAGCATTTCCACTTTGTCACTACTTTGGGTCTTCACATTAGATCAATATGTCTGTTTTTATTCCATTAATCTGTTTTTGTGTCAGATTAACTCTCAGGCCCAGGTGCAAACTTTAAAGAGAGTAGCGATACAGTTTGTTTCTCCTAGCCTATAGTTTTCTAAAATGACTGACCTTTTCTTCATGTTCCTGAGTGAGGGCCATTTGTAAAGTACTGCAATGCTTTTCTCTGCCTTGCCAAGCAGGGCCTGAAGGTGGCTGAACTATATTAATCAGGCTGCCTTGGCCACCTGTAAAGAAATAGATTAAGCTACTATCCTGGTGTTAGAAAAATGGCTGTTGGCTTCTCTCTGTAGCATACCTAAAAGAAAGCCATGGCTTGTCAGGTAATCAATACCTATTAGGGTAGAGATCAATATGTACAACCAGGTAATCCTCTAATTAGATTTTCTCCATTCCAGAGTGAAGTTTACCAAAGAAATTCCTGTACAGCAATTTTTCCTTCCAATGTGAGAGCATTCCTGCAGGGACAGTCATTGTCACATTGATCTCCCAGGGGCTAGATGATATGAGGAGTCCAGTGCTCGGTGCTCACATTTGTGTATGTATATTTTTAACCACATCATCAGATGCCCTAAGTTTTTACTTCTATTAAGTTTCTGTTTTGATCTAAGGTCGGATGGATTGCTAAATGTCGAGCTGACCAATCAACGTAGAAAACAAGGAAGAAGTGGCTAAATGATCTATCCAGTTATTAGAGCCATTCATAAATTAACTCAACTAGTTAGGTGAAGTTGTACAGACCATATAACTGTGTGGGGCTTTACATTTGTTGGAGACAAATTATATATATATATGGTTTTTGTGTGAAGCCTCTTATTTTAACAAGTGAGAGAGCTAAGGTAGAAGTTTCCTGACTTAGAACAAATAGTATAGATATGATTTAGAAAGGCATTCCAGAGCTCTCCTCTAAGACAGCTGTGGTGATGCCAGACTTAGGGTCATTTTCACCTTTGTAGTCTCCTGAGGATTTATGACTCAAGTCTGACCATATGAGTTCTGAGCTGAAAACCTCTTGAAAGGTCAGACAAGGATCAAACAAAAGCAAAGTAATGCTGTAACTGTGGCTGTTAGGGTGAGCTGAGAGAAGAATTATGGCCAGCTGCTTTTCCGCATTCTGAAATGATAAATGCTCTTCCCTGAGCAGAACCTTAGTGTTCAAAGTATTTTCTGCGTGTGCATTGAACATGACCTTAGTTAGTGGAAAATTTCCCTAATAATATTGATAATACTGGCTCTTTTCTTCTCTAAGGAAAGGAAAAAGTTCCACATTAAAAAACCAAACCAACTAATGACAACAACAAAGATACTCTAGACCAAATAAACAAATTGCAGCTTCTTACTTGTAGAGGACCCCACCCCCACCCCCAGCTTCATTGTAATTAGAATCCAACTACTTACAAATGGGTCATATCACTTCCAAAGGCCATAGCAACTCTGTCGCAGTGATGGGGGCTGCCAAGTCCTCCTGGGGGCTCTTGTCTGAGTGATGGCCTAAGGCCTGGAGACATTATCTATGAACATAAAGATAGATAGAACATAAAGATAGATAGACATTATCTATCTATCTTTAATTCAACCTTGTAGGAATGAAGGGCAATGTGTGGAGGGACATATACCTCTCACTATGATGCAGCAATCTAAATATTTCCTTACAACATAAGGAAGTGTGGCAGGGTGACATCAGAATACAAAATTGATGAGAAAATAAAATATAGTAATACCAGCCTTACTCTAAGGAACACTTAAACGATAACCATTATTATAAAGGAAAAGCAAACAATTGCAAACTAAAAGAGCAGAAAAAGTTTACCAAGAACAACTTCACTAAAATTTATTAACTAGTAACAGAACACGTACAATGAACTTTTGCATTGTCTTGGTGACCTTTCTTTCTCTTTGTATGTGTGCATACATACTTGTGTGCATGGGTGTGTGTGTGTGTGTGTGTGTGTGTGTGTGTATACCTGTGTGTGTGTATTCATGTGCTTGTGCACATTGAGGCCAGAGGACCACTTCAGGTATTGTTTCACACTGTCTACCTTGCCCATGTGAGCTCTCTTCACTGCTCTAGGGTGTCCTGCCAATCACAATCACCAATCTCCTGTTTCTACCACTTCAGTACTGAGGTGTTGTAATAGCTGCCATGCCCACCTTGTGTCCCTGGGTGCTGGGGACTGAACTCATGTCCTCATGCTCATTATGTACAAGTGATTTCCAGACCGAGATAGGTCTCTAGTCCCTGTGATTTGCTTTGACAAGCCAAACCAACTGTCCCTTCCTTACTAAATCACAACGCTCACATCTGAAGGCTTTTACTCCCACCTTTCCCTGACTTATCAAAGTAGGATCATATTTAAGAGAGCTGTGATGGTTATCCAGGATTGAATAAAGCAAGGTTATGCTTTCTCTGGCATTGGCTTTTGTTCTAGAGATGTGTCAGTGTCAGGGGAGACATAATATTCTTTCTTTCACTCTTTAATTTCTTTCTTCTTCCTTCCTTCCTTCCTTCCTTCCTTCCTTCCTTCCTTCCTTCTTTCCTTCCTTCCTTCCTTCCTTCCTTCCTTCCTTCCTTCCTTCCTTCCTTCCTTCCTTCCTTCCTTCCTTCCTTCCTTCCTTCCTTCCTTCCTTCCTTCCTTCCTTCCTTCCTTCCATTTGTTTGAGATGAGCTCTTACTATGTAGCCTTAGCTGGTCTGATTCACTATGTAACCCAGGCTGGCCTCAAACACACAGAGACATGCCTGCCTCTGTCTGTTGAGTACAAAGATTACATGTGTACACCCCCACAGTAGGTAATATATGTATTCCCTCTCTACAGGTGAGCCTCTGCTGTTCATTCTGATAACTTTGGCCTTAGAAGTTAATCATATTTTGAATAGACATAAGATTTAGAATACTCAGCCTGGCATTGATATAGCCGTTGTCCCAGAAAGCAGCTGTTATAGGAACAGAAGGTACTATGGAAACAGCTAAGGGAGGAGAGAAATAAGCAATCATACCCAGGTGCAAAGCTCGAGAACTACAATGGTGACTGGCCCAGCAAGGTATCCACAGTGGTGCAATAGTGGCACTTAGTTTGGGTGTAACCATCAGATATCTAATTGGGGTTAAGACCTTCTCAATAAGAAAGCATTAATACATAGTACTATAAACCTAGCTAACTACATATGACTGGAGAGTTCATAGATCCTAGAGAAGAACCTACTCCTGTCAAACCAATATAACTTATGACAGTGTTCAAAATACTCACACAGATTAGAGTAGCTCTCAGTCCCCATCAAAGAGGCTTCTTTTTACAGAAGATGAAGGATACTACAGGGACCCACAAATGCAGTGACTAAGTTCCTGCACACTGCCTTACCCATTAGTATATTCACACCTTGGCACCTAAGACTTAGAGATCATCATGGAAGAGGAGGAGGAGTGATTGCAAATTCTAGAAGACCAGGATGCCAGCTGAGAGTGCTGGGCTTGAATTTAAGCAGGGGCCACCACACCCAGGTTTAGTACATTAATTCTTTTCTTGCTTCTTCAGCACCAGTATTCAACTCTACAGAAGCAGGTTTAGATTTTCTGGGGGCCCATAGCGTCTTCAATTTGGGAGAGGTTTTCTTAACAGAACATAAAATGAAGTTTATAAATATGTGTACTTACTTACAATCAGGAATGATTTAACACAGCTTGTTAGAGATTATTGTTGCTTTATTCAGAAGTCTTTTTTTTTTGTATCATAAATACTTACATGGAATAATTCATGTTGTGCTGCCTGGCTTTGATTAACTACACAAATCAGCCTGTAACTAATAGGTAGAAAGGCCAGTGCAAGCAGAGGCCCTAAACTCAGGGACACCAGTTTCCTAGCGGATCATTCCAAGTCTTTGCTGGCTTTGAATGAATGATCTTGATCTGACTTTAAATTTCAGTGTGAGAGGAGAGAAAAATGTGTGTTTGTGTGCATGTGTGTGCATGTGTATGCATGTAAAAGGGATGGATTGAGACCCATGCTTCAAAACTGCCACTTCTCTTTTCTCAGGTATGTTCCTCTGACATTTATATCTGCTATTATTTATGAAGAGACTGCTCTGCTAAAAGGTAGCATGGCTCTGTATGAGTTGATTGACCATCTTAGAATGTAGCAAGGGCTAGAAACACACATCAGAACAGACCAGGACCAGAGCCGATGTGCACACTCCTAGGCAGAATTGTTACCTAGTGGGGCCAGGATGCAAGTTAATTAAGGTCAGAAGCCAGCTATTGGAAAAAATTGTAGATAACCTGTCATGGCTAATTGTTTCTGTTTTGGGGCAAAGACATCTGTCACTGTTTTTCACATAGAGTTCTTGAGTAAGTTGTTTTCTGTGTGTGCCTTGGTCTCTGGTCAAATTTTGTTCAAAGCAATTGTGTTACAGTGTTATTTTTATAGCCAAAAGAGGTAAGATCTATGTGCATAGAAATTACTGAATAGTTGGTATTGTAGGTCTGATCTTGTACTGATTTTATTGCTAGTGCCTGATTATAGGACTTGCCTATATATGTATTTGTTGAACTGTGCTGAGTCACCTATCATGTGATAGCCATATAGGTGACTCTAGATAGATAGATAGCTGAACTGATTGGTGTATAGATAAGTATATCTCTCTATATATATATGTGTGTATCATTACATTAACTTATTTATTTGCTTTTGTAACTCAGAGTAGGATGAGGCCAGAGAAGCATAAGTAGCAAACAGCTGCAGTTCTCAGTCAGGAAGTATGAGGCAGGAGCAATGAACTACCTCCTGTGTAAGCCCTGAGAGGCAAAGACTGGGTCAGCCGCACTAATGAAGAAGGCTCAACACAGACATAAGAAAGCACAGAGATTAAAATCCAAATCCTAATTAGAATTAGAATCACATCCTATATACCCTTCCCACTTATAGTGAAGGAAAAGCAAGTGCAGAGTGATTTTCCCGGAAAACATTTATCACTCTTTGTTTTTATGCTCCTAACTATTAACAAAGTGAGACTTGGCTAATGCCTTCCTGGGAATAGACTCAAGTATTCAGCTGGCTTTGCTGTTGCGCTGTTTGTCCTGAGGGCGCCTTTTGTAAGGGATAATGAAGTGTTCTCACTGGTTCTCTGTTTGCTTCCTGACTTTGATGTCCTTAAATACATTTTTTTTGGTGTCGCCTTTGATCCACTGAAGCCTGAAGCCTCCCTTTATTTCATGGAGACCGTGCAGGTTAGTACAGCTTTGAATGATAGACAGCATTGGCTGTATAGCAGACAGCAGAGCACAGGGACCAGAAAGGCTTTGCTCACAGATACAGAGGAGACTGAGCCATGGCTCAGGCATTTACTTAACACACTGCTTTATGTATTCTACATCTCTCACTTAAAGTCTCAGTTTTCTCATTGGTAGAAAAGGCTAACATTACTGTAGCTCCTCACAGAGTGACACTGGGGATTAAAAGAAAATTATGCCAAAGAAATGATTCAGTGCAGTGTCATTCAGAGACTGTGCCAACACGGAGATTAGCAGTTTGTCAGGAAGCAGGAAGTCAACTGAATGAAACCTCCTTACAACTTGAGGATGAGAGAGGGACCATCTGAGATGATTTGGCAAGAGTGCCGGCAATGGGGCAGTGGTGAGCAATATATTTGGTGTAGATAGTATGCCAGGGTACACCCAGGTCTGAAAAAGTTTAAGAGCCAGGCATCGTTAGTGCTGCATGCCTCAAATCCCAGGACACAGAGGCTCAGGCAAGAGGAATATGATTTCGATATCAGTCTGAGCTATAGAGGAAGAATATGCCTCAAAGGACAGGAAAATGGACCGACAGGGAAGTTAGCCATCTATAGACAGCTGTGGTATGTTTCTGAACATAAAATATAAAATAACAAAGCCTGTTTAGATGTTGTCTTTAAGAGCTAGGAAATTACTTTTAGAGATTGCTATTTTCATCTGTCACATCTTACCCAACTATGTTGGGTAAGAATTATTCTACCCTTTAAAACATGATATAACCCAGAAGTTTAAAAATAAGAGATTTAAAAATAAAAGCGAGCATTTGGCTACCTTTGAACTCATATCTGCTGCCTTGCTTGTCTGCTTGGACTCTGTACGCTGTCTCGAACCAGGCACATGCTGGGCTATGTAGTCTGATCAGGGCTTCTGGGTAGAGGGTATAACCCTGCCCATCAAGAACAAGCATGCAGGCAGTGCATAGGCTAGTCAGTCTACTGGATCTTGATTTCTACTGCGTTTACCTACCCTTTTCTTTGCAAGAAGATCCTTTGCCCATCATGAAGCTGTCAAAGTAGAGATGAAACTAAGTCTTGAGCCAGTAAGATGGAAAGTCCCACGGCAAGGTCTGGAAATCCAGATTCTAAACTTTTCTGTGTAGATTCCGCTGCAGCTGTATGGAAGCTTGGCTTTTGAAGACACTGATGTAGACCCGAGACCCTGTAAGGTGTATTACATAGCATTGTTTGTGGTTTGCTAGGTCAGGTCTCAAGTTCTACTCCCCAATTTCTTTACTAGAGAGAGAAACCTGAGATTTCTGTATAGAAATTCTTTATAGAAACACAGAAATAGAACTTCAGCGTCCAGATGAACTCAGTGAAGCAGTGTCCTGTTGTCTTAGAAGCTCTTACGTGATAAACTGGTAGCTCATGTGCTTGTGCAGCTTGCCTCAAACTTCCCTCTTGTTCTCATCTGATGCTACCTGTGAGGCAGGGATGACTATGAAGCAAGTAGCATCATTTGGCTGTTGCAGGAGCAGAAGACTGTAGTTCTCCCCACTACATTTTGGTATTGAACTAACCCAGGGAAACAAAACAACAACAAAGTGGCACAAAGGGGAGTGGTTGTATAAGATGAGCTTCAGTGGTTGGTCTCAGTCCTGTATGCCTGTGGCTCATGTCTCACAGGCAACACAGGACAACTGATCTCTGCGTACCAGCATACTGCAGGACTCTGTTCTCTCTCTGCAGGGACAGATGTACTAGTGGTATTGGCCAGGTACTATAACACACTCACACACACACACACACAGAGAGAGAGAGAGAGAGAGAGAGAGAGAGAGAGAGAGAGAGAGACAGAGAGAGATAGAGAGAAAGACAGAGAGACAGAGAGAGAGACAGAGACAGAAAGACAGAGAGAGAGACAGAGAGACAGACACCAGATATAGAGATACACAGAGAGAGACAGTTAGACAGACAGACAGATAGACACAGAGAGAACAAAAAAGACACACATTGAGTCTGAAATGGGAAAATACTTCCACATAAGGAAACAAGTCCAGAACAGGCTGTGAACACTTTCTGGCAGTATTCCAGGACCCAGATCTGTCCCTATGTTTAGGAGCGGGGCTGAAACCTTGTTGAGATTGCCTTTCCCATCAATGACCTTGCTAATAGGCCCAGAGACGACGTGTGCTCACTGCTGTCACTACTTCAACCTAGCTTTAGATTTCCCTTTAGAGGGAAATCTGCCCACCTTCAAAGCAATCACTATCAAAGCTCTTCCTTTGAACTCTTCTGAAGAATAATCTGAGAACATCTGAGATTTAATTTCTCTTAAAATGCCACGAAAAGGTAGTTCTGACTAAAGTGAATCCTTTATAGTCATTAGGCAGTGGGCCAGGCTCACTTATTCAGACAAATGTTGGACTAAAACTTTGAACATTGTTCTTTTAAACTAAGAACTTCAGAAACTTTCATCTCTTTCTGAGCAGCTGTTTCAGAATTTTATCTATTTTATAGCATTTGTTTTCTCTAGTTTTTCATGCTAAGAATGTCTATGCTGCAAGGCCAACATTTTAACCTTCTGAATCTGTTTAGTTTACTGAAGATAGTACTTGAAGATCTCTTTCCTCCTCACCTGATTTTATGAAACCTAGAACAAAATAAGTTTTATAAGGTCTGTTTTCACAGACATACAAGTTCCTCAGATTTTTTGGTATTATATAAATAAGTTTCCCTGAATAACAGTAGTTAAATTTTGAGTTCTCAGTATAAGCAAGTATTAAGTCACCATTTTTAAAAGAACAGTTTGAAATGCTGAAGTGGAACTAGCTTTAAGGACTTAAATGATAGCATGGTCCCAGGCCTTGGGGATGGAGGAAGCCTATCATGCCATTCGTGACAGGGACTGTCTTGGTTAACTTGTCATGTCAATGCCTTCTTCATCATTGTAAAGATCTTGCCTGAGCCACAGAATTATTCTTAGCCCATGTCCTTGTTTTCCAGAGGTCAATGCCACTATGATCCAGAAGAGACTGAAGAAGCATCTTAGTCTTCCATATGAGCATCCCCCATGGTCTCAGGATGGGACAAATGAAAACGCTGGATTGTTTGTTAGCTAACTGCTCCTTCCCTTTCCAGGAAAGCTCTATGTCAGTGAGAACATGGCTGGTATAACTCTACAGTAGCATGTACCCTTCCCATGTGCTCAGAGAGCCCTTTGAATAGAGCAAGAGGAGAGAGCCCTGTCTTCTTTTCAAGACAAGAAGAACTACGGTAGAGACCGGACATTATGTTTCATGAGGATTATAGAAAGTTTTTACTAATATGCAGCCTAAGTTCCAAAAACAGCCCACATGAGGTTTGTGCTTGCGTGTTTGTGTGTGTGTGTGTGCATGTGTGCCTGCGTGTGTGTGTGTAAGTGTGTGTGCATGTATGTGCGTGTGTGTGCATATGTGTGTGCGTGTGTGTGCATGTGTGTATGTGCATGTGTGCATGTGTGCATGTGTGAGTGCATGTGAATGTGTGTGTGTGCCTGTGTGTGCATGTGTGTGCGCATGTGTGTGTGCATGTATACATGTGTGTGTGCACATGTGTGTGTGTGCATGTGTGTGTGCGCATATGTGTGTGTGGGGGAGAGAGAGAGAGACAGAGAGAGACAGAGAGAGAGAGAGGGACAGAGAGACTTTCTACAGAGTCCTTGCTTTCCTCACAATGCAGACCAGACTGGCCTCAATCTCAAAGAAATCTGCCTCTGCTTCCTGAATTCTGGGACTAAAAGTGTACACTTCTACCATGCTACAGCTTCTTATGTTTTAATTTGTCAAAGAAATGCTGAGACATAATTAATAATTAGTATGTCTCAAAATGGTTACAACATAGACCACAGTAGTTGTTAACTAAAGAGTTATTAATTTAAAAACATTAAAATACATTTTAAAACACTCAGAATCGTTCTGCAACAACAAAAGTAAAACCAGCACACGTATCTATGAAAATGTACAGTACTTCTTACTGCACGGTAAAACATAATAAATTTAAAATTAAATTTAAAGTACCAGGTTGGAGATGTGGCTCCACTGTGGGGAGTGGGGGTTTGCTAGCATCTACAAAGCCCCAGATAAACCCTTCCCAGAATCATCAGGTATGCAGGAACATATTCACAGTCACATTAGCAGTACCGCATTTGTCCTCTCTTGGTAAATGAAAATTTGTACGTAAAAATTCTTCTCAAAATGTACAGGTTTGTTTGTAGATCAGCACCTTCTGCAAGTGGAATACAGGGAGATTGTATGATGGAGATGGGGAACAGTTCCTACATTCTGTGACACCAGTGCTGTTCATCTGAGAAACACAGTAGTGGGCTCTGTTTATCTCACCGATGGATGGTACAGACCTGCCAGAAAATATAGACGTCTTCTTTGTTCGTAGTAGCCTGTTGCTAGCTCAGGGATTCAAGCAGAAATCTTGAAAATAACATTCTCTTTATCTAAGAGAATTTTGCAAAGACAACTTGGTCAGGTCGTTCCTCTTTTCCTCTGTCTCCTCTCTCCCCATTCTCTCTTTTTAATTTTATGCATTTTAAATAAATCATGATTACAACAAATACCACCTTCCCCTTGTATTTCTTCCCCATAGACTCTCCCAAATCCTCTCCCTCTCTTTCCATTCCTCTCCTTTACTTTTATTAATAATATTCCTTTCCTTTCTTTAGTTATTATTGATATATATATACCTGAACATGCCAAATCTGTTGTATGTAATAGTTCTAGGCCTGATCATTTTGTTTTGGATAACCAGTTAGGGGGCTGATCCCAGGGAGAGGCTAATTCCTTCAGTAGTCATTTAGTTGCCTGCAGTGTTCTTTAGTGGTGGGATCCCTTTCCCACATTGGTGTATCATTTGATCTTGCTATTGTTCATACCTCATTTATGTACACACCTATGTAGAAGAATGTGTCACAGTAGGGATCCTGGTATTCTGAGTCTTACACTATTTCAACTCCCTTTTCCATAATGTGCCCTGAGCCACTGATACAGGAGTGTGATATATATGTATCAATTGAAGCTGAAAATCCCATGATCCATTGATCTCTGCATTGTGTTCAGCTGTGGTTTGCTGTGGTACATTGTGTTGGTTTTCATCTACTATGAAGAGAAGCTTCTTTGATGAGAGATGATAGTTACATTATTATGTGGGTAAAGGGTAACACTGAGAATGTTAGGAATTATGCTGGTCTAGCAAAATGACAGTAGTATATTCTCTTCTGAGATCCATGATCTCATTAGTTCCAGGAAATTGGCTAGTTTTCTAGTACCAGGCATTGTTTTTGTCCAGATGATATTGCTTTAAGTCCAAATAGACAGCTGTTGGTTATCGCCAACATGTGAGTGTCGTTTACTGCACCTAAAGAAGCCCTTTTCCCATTTCCCGTATCAGATCACTCTGTTCTATATCCTGCTATTCCTCTTTACACTTCTCTCCCTTCTTCTGTATTTATTCCCTCGCTTCTCTAAAGAGCCTCTGTTCTATTTCCATGATCAGATTTCTCCCCAACTTCCCTATCTTGGCAACAATCCCATTTTATTTTCCTGGCTTCTGTAGTCACTGCAGATTATGCACTTGCATCTGAAGATTTGGAGCTAGGAGTCTCTAATGAGAGAGAACATGCAATGTTTGTTTTCCTGGGTGTGGGCTACCTCACTCAATGTGATCTTTTCTAGTTCCATTCATTTACCTACAAAGTTTATGATTTGATTTATATTTTTCTTTACACCTTAATAATACTCCAGAGTATATGTGCATTTCATTTTGATTACCTATTCATCAGCTGGAGGACATGTAGATTGTTTCTACTTTTTATCTATTGTGAATAGACCAACCATGAACATGGCTGAACAAGTATATGCAAAGTAGAATATTGAGTGGTTTGCGCATGTACCAGTGGCTGAGTCATATGGTAGATTTATTTTTAATTTCTTTGAGAATTCTGCATGCTACTTTCCAGAATGGAGGCACCAGATTGCAATCCACCAATAATGAATGAGGGTTCTCTTTTGCCTACAACATTTTCCCCAGCATTTCTTATCAATTATTTTGTTTCTCTTTGCCATTCAGACTGGGGCAAGCTGAAATCTTCCTTTTGTTTTTATTTGCATACTTTGTAACTGCTAAGGATTAATGAATATGTTTTGAGGTATTTCATATTCCTTTTTATTTCTTCTATTGAGAACTCCCTGCATAGACCCCCCTATCCCATTTTGCTTTAGATAGGTTGTTTTTCTTTGTTTGTTTGTTTTCTGGAGAGGTTTTCCTGGTATTGTCTGCCTTGTTGGTTGTTTATCTAGCAAAGATATTCTCTAGTTTGGTTGGTTTCTTCTTCTCTCAATAGAGTGTTTCCTTAGCTGATTAGCAGCTTTTAGTTTTATGGAGGTCCCAGTTTGGCCTTCATTTCTGGCCAACAGGAGTCCTAGTCAGATAGTTCCTACATCAACATCATGTAGGTAGGATACTGCCTATGTGTTCTTCTAGAAGTTTCTAAAATTTCAAATTGATGTCTTTGATCCACTTAGATCTAATTATTGTACAGGATGATAAACATGAGTCTAATTTCACTCTTTCAGCACCACTGTTTGAAGATGCCCCCAGGCTGATGCATGACTGTCACAGCAAGGAATGTTGATTGTGATTTTAGAGGTCATATCTCTAACAAACCTTGTAGAGTATTGCTTCTGCAGAATCCACTCAGTGGAATTTAAAGAGAAACGACCTTTATCCTTATCCGCAGCCACTATGATTTAGTCCTGGTTGAATAGCTGAACTAATGTCCTAATACAGATAGTCACTGTGTGAAATACATAAAACTTACACTCCTTATCATTATGATTATTTGATATCTGAAGACACTAATGATCTTAGAAATAAAATGAGATAGGAAGTTATGATGGGAGATTTGCTAATATAAACAGAATGGTTAACATTACACCTTGGAGGCTCTGGCAATCATATGTGCTTGTGCTTCAGAAACTGCTGAGATACAGAGATGTAAAAAGGGGGAAGTCTGGCTTATTTCATGTGAAGTTGATACCTGATCTCCTGCCTCTGGAGTTAGTGGAAAATTTTAGTTTCTTTTGTTGATTCTTATTAGAAAGGGATACTGTCCTCTCATTTATCCAGTAGTCTCCCTTGGACAGTTACCTCTATATGCTGACAAATTGTTACAGCTCTGGGAGAAGGGAATGTACCAGAGGCTACTAACAGACAAGAAAGATCAACGAAGGAGTAAGAGATGTGTTTTTTGTTTTTTTTGGGATACTTTGTTTCCTTCTCACTCTATAGCTTAAAGAACTTAGGTAAAATAACACTGGTTTCTTATGAGCCCGTTAATATTTTCTGTGCTATCTTCTCATTGTTCCAGCAAAGGAAAATTATGACAGGCAGAATGTGGTAGGACACAGAAACATGGGTGGACATTGACTGATTTATGATGGAGGTGAATGTCACATAAGGGGAAATTAATTGAAAAAGAGGGTTGGGAAGGGTTTATATGGCAAAGTGGTAGGCAGTATTAAAAATTCAGAAGTGGAATTTTAAAATTAGTATTACAGAAAGGTAACGAGACGTCAGGAAGAAAAGCATCCTTCAGAAATATCTTTCTAAACCTAAGCTGGAAGAAAAATCTGATGACAAATTCAGCATGCAGTGTAGCCAGCTGATTGGCCAGACACCAAGAAATATGTTCTTGTACACTCTTTCAGAAGAGGGCCAGACTTCCAGCTGCTCAGTGGGTACAAGGAGAAACTTGGACATTTTAGGCTCTATTTTAGAAGGAGAAAGGAAACTCAGAATTCCTGAATGACTAACACTATTTTTCCTCTCAATGAATTTTTGTAGCAATCCCAGCAGCAAAATTTGTGATTTTTTGACGGAAAGTCAGTGATTTGATCAAGAACATGAGTAACTCGGGGCTTTGGACTCAGGGCTGACTAAAAATTTAGAACCCAGGGATTCTAAAAATCCATATTATCTGTTTTATAATACGTTGGGTATGTTCTCAAGAATTGTTGTTCAATAGTTCATACACAAGGCAAAGAGTTAGAGAAACCCCAGGCTTATCACAAACATGTTTATTTGTCAAATAAGAACATGCATACTTCCCAGGCACTTCTTGATGACTTCCCCAGAAGGATGGGAAGAAAGTTCTCAAGGAATGAGTCTGATGAATGGTTCTGCCACACTCTCCCATTATAGAACTCTCAGCTTACTGCATCCCAGAAGACCACCAATGGCCTCCACTGTCCATCAACGACCACATGCTTCCAAAAACTGCAGAAGCTTAGCATTCATGAAAGGAAATAATAAGTGAGATGCCTAGTCTTGTAGATGAGCAGGTAAAAGCAAGTCAGATGAATTCTTAGATGCTATTTCTGTGGCACAAAGAAGAGGAATATTATACAGATTTTACATAGTCTGTATGGAGAAAGTTTTTCAAGAGTGTGGAGAAATTGGAACTCTGATGTCTTGATAGTAGGGATATACGTTGTCACTCATTATTTAATTGTACTTGGTTTGCCCAGAATCTTTACCTTCTTTTATAGAAACAATAATCCACATTTGTAGAGATGTTTTACAATGATATGTAATAAAATACTCTAAAATTAGTTTGAAATTGTATAAGTATTTATGTATGAGTTAAATTATAGGACACTTCTGCCCATGGAGTCCTATGAAGACAAATAAAAACTGTAGTTGGACTATATTTATACTAGGGATATATCAACTGTTTAAAAAAAAAACAAGTTAATGAGAACAAAATAATAGTAGGCCTATGTGTTCAAGTGCATACAGAGAAAGACCTGGAAGGGTACACTCCACTGAGTGGTCATTTCAGAGAGACAAAGTGAGATGTGAAAGAAGTAAGATGTGGTGATCCATAGTTTTTACATACTTCTACATGGTTTAGATTCAGGTTTCTCTGTGTAATATTGTTATAATTTATCCTGACCACAGCCACATCTCCTATCACTCCTATTACTCATTCTAGCCCCCCCCACCACTTCCCTTCTCCTCCAGATCCTCTGCTCCTTCATTTCTCTTTAGAAAAAAAAAGCATACTTTCCATGGAAAGCAACTGAAAACAGCATAACAAGGTGCAATAAGACTAGGCATAAACCCTCATATCAAGGCTGAACAAGGCAACCTGGGAAGAGGAAAAGGGTTCCAATAGCAGGAAAAAGAATCAGAGACATTTGCACTTCCACTGATACGAGTCCTACACAATCCCTAAGGTAAACAATGACAGCATGTGTGCAGAGGACCTAGTACAGACCCATGCTGGGTCCATGATTGCCACTGAGTTTCTGTGAGCCCCCAGGAGTCTTGCTTTGTTGATTCTGTTGCTGTGTTCTCCTGGTATCCTTGACCCCTTTAGCTTCTCCATTTTTTTCTCCTATTCTTTCTTGGGGTTTCCCAAGCTCTACCTAATGCTTGGCTGTGAATTTATGCACCTGCTCTTATCAGCTGCTATAGAAATCCCCTCTGATGACATTTAGCCTAAGCATCAATCTATGAATGGAGTAGAATATCATTAGGAATCACTTCATTGCCTTTTTGGACTGTTGTGTTTGGTTCTACTCTAGGTCTCTGGGCTATCCAGCTGCTGGTTCCTGGCCATCCAGCCATTGTCAGGTATGGGCTTCTTCTCATGGTTTGGGCCTCAATTTAGACCACTCATTAATTGGTCACTCCCACAAGGTCTGACCCACTCTTATGCCAACAAAACTTGCAGGCAGGAGAAGATATTGTTCAAAGGCTTTTTGGCTCAGTTAGTGTCTCAGTCCCACCTTTTGAAGCCTCTTCTGGTTACAGAAGGTGTTTAATTTAGGCTCCATAACCTCCATTACTAGGACTCCTCAGTAGAATCACCCTCATAGGTTCTAGAAAATTTCCACTGTGCCATTTCCACAGCACCCCAGATATGCCCCCCTATTCCAGCTACCTCTTCTCATACTCTTCCCCCCTATCCCTTCTTCCCTAACCTTGTCCCTTCTGTTCCTCTACCAACCTACATCTAGTCTGTCAACAAAATCTATTCTCAGGAAGATCCATTCATTCCCCCAGAGCCATCTTTGTTATCCTGTCTTGGTCTGTGAGTTTTACCTTGATTATCATTTACTTAACATCTATTCTCTTATAAGTGAGGATATATTATGTTTGCCTTTCTGAGTCTGGGTTGGGGCACTCAGAATGATTCTTTTCTAGTTCCACATGGTGTCATTGTTTTTAACAGCTGAGTGTTACTCCATTGTGTAAGTGTACCACATTTTCTTTACCAATTCTTCTGGTAAGAGATATCTGGATTGTTTCTACTTTCTAGCTATTATGAATAAAACTGCTATGAGCATCACTGAACAAGTGTTCTTGTGGTAGGATGGACTGTCCTTTGGGTGTATGACAAATTATATTACTTTAATCAGCTATGTCTTGAGGTAGATAGATTATTAATTTTCTGAGGAACAGCATTACTGATTTCCATAGTGGCTGTACAAGTTTGCATGTCCAATAGCAATGGAGGATTGTTCCCTCTGCTCCACATCCTTGACAGCATCCTTGTGTTTTTTATCTTAACCATTCTGAGAAGGTATAAGTTGGAATCTCAGGGTTGTTTTAATTTGCATTTAGCTGATGGCTAAGGATGTTGAACATTTTTTTAAGTGTTTCATAGCCATCAGAGAACCTATTGAGAATTTTCTGTTAGCTCCTAATTCCACTTTTTATATTGGATCATTTGGTTTGTTGATGTCTAGCTTTTGGAGTTCTTTATATATTTTGGATATTAGTCCTGTATGGAGTTGGTAAAAATCTTTTCCCATTCTGTAGATTGTCACTTTGGCCTATTGATTGTGTCTTTGCCTTACAAGCATTTCAGTGTCATGATGTCCCATTTATTAATGATTAATCTTAGTGCTGGTGCTATTGGTGTTCTGATCAGAAAGTTGTCTACTATATCACTATTCCTCACATTCTCTTCTACAAGGTTTTCTGTATTTGGTTTTATGTTGAGATCTTTGATCTACTTGAACTAGAAATGTATGCAGGTTGATAAATATGGATCTATGTGCATTATTCTACTTGCAGACATCCAGTTAGACCACCACCATTTATTGCAGATGATTTCTCTTATTCATTGTGTATTTCTGACTTCTTTATAAAAAATGAGGTGTTTATAGGCATGTGATTTATGTCTGGGTCTTCGTCTGGATACAGTTGATCCATATATCTGGTTTTATGCCAATACCATGCTGTTTTTACTACTATAGCTCAGTAGTACAGTTTAAAATCAGAAATGGTGATATCTCTCGAGGGTTTTTTATTGTTCAGGACAGTATTAGCTGTCATGGTTTGTTTGTTTTTCCAAATGAAACTGAATATTCTACTTTCAAGTTCTGTAAGAATTGTGTTGGAATTTTGATGGGGGTTGCATTGAATCAGTAGATTGCTTTTGGTAGGATTGCCATTTTTGCTGTTAATCCTACTGATCCTTGAGCATGGGAAATATTTCCATCTTCTGATATCTTTTTTGATTTTTCCATACAAGTCTTCCATTTACTTAGGGTTAACCCAAGGTATTTTATATTGTGTGTTGCTATTGTGAAGAGTATTGTTACCCTGATTTTGTTCTCAGATCATTTGTCATTTGTAAATAGGAGAGTTGCTGATTTTTATTTTAACTTAACCTTACATCCAGGCACTTTGCTGAAAGATTTCATCAGCTGTAGAAGTTCCCTGGTTTAAAAAAAAATTGAGGTCTTGTATATCATCTGCAAATAAGAATACTTTGACTTCTTCCTTTCCAATTTGTATTCCTTTGATCTCTTTCAGTTTTCTATTGTTCCATATCTTTTGAATAGATATGGAGAGAATAGATATGGAGAGAATAGACATCCTTGTCTTGTTCCTGATTTTTTTATTAGATATTTTCTTTATTTACATTTGATGCTATCCCGAAAGTTCCCTGTACCCTCACCCAGCCCTGCTCCCCTACCCACCCAATCCCACTTCTTGGCCCTGGCATTCCCCTGTACTGGGGCATATAAAGTTTGCAAGACCAAGGGGGCTCTCTTCCCAATGCACACATGCAGCTAGAGACACGAGCTCTGGGGGTTACTGGTTAGTTCATATTGTTGTTCCATCTATAGGGTTGCAGAACCCTTCAGCTCCTTGGGTACTTTCTCTAGCTCCTCCATTGGGGGCCCTGTGTTCCATCTAATAGCTGACAGTGAGCATCCACTTCGGTGTTTGCCAGGCACTGGCATAACCTCACATGAGACAGCTCTATCAGGGTCCCTTCGGCAAAATCTTGCTGGCATATGCAATAGCGTCTGGCTGATTATGGGATGGATCCCCGGGTAGGGTAGTCTCTGGATAGTCCATCCTTTTGTCTTAGCTCCAAACTTTGTCTCTGTGACTCCTTCCATGGGTATTTTGTTCCTTACTCTAAGGAGGAATGAAATATCCACATGTTGGTCTTCCTTCTTGATTTTCTTGTGTTTTGCAAATTGTATCTTGGGNATTCTGAGTTTCTGGGCTAATATCCACTTATCAGTGAGTGCATATCTAGTGACTCATTTTGTGACAAAAACCACATGATCATCTCATTAGATGCTGAGAAAGCATTTGACAAAATCCAACACCCCTTCATGATAAAAGTCTTGGAAAGATCAGCAATTCAAGGCCCATACCTAAACATAATAAAAGCAATATACAGCAAACCAGTAGCCAACATTACACTAAATAGAGAGAAACTCAAAGCAATCCCACTAAAATGAGGGACTAGACAAGGCTGTCCACTTTCTCCCTACCTATTCAATATAGTACTTGAAGTCCTAGCCAGAGCAATTTGACAACAAAAGGAGATCAAGGGGATACAAATTGGAACGAAAGAAGTCAAAATATCACTATTTGCAGATGATATGATAGTATATATAAATGACCCTAAAAAGTCCACCAGAGAACTCCTAAACCTAAATAGCTTCAGGGCAGTTGCTGGATATAAAATTAACTCCAACAAATCAATGGCCTTTCTCTACACAAAGGATAAACTGGCTGAGATAGAAATTAGGGAAACAAGACCCTTCACAATAGTCACAAATAATATAAAATACCTTGGTGTGACTCTAACTAAGGAAGTGAAAGATCTGTATAAGAACATCAAGTCTCTGAAGGAAGAAATTGAAGAAGATCTCAGAAGATAATATCCACTTATTAGTGAGTGTATTTCATGTGTGTTCTTTTGTGCTTGGGTTACCTCAATCAGGATGATATCCTCCAGATCCATCCATTTGTCTAAGAATTTCATAAATTCATTGATTTTAATAGCTGAGTAGTAATCCATTGTGTAAATGTACCACATTTTTTTTTTGTATCCATTTTTTTGAGGGACATCTGGGTTCTTTCCAGCTTCTGGCCTTATAAATAAGGCTGCTATGAACATAGTGGAGCATGTTTTCTTATTACATGTTGGAGCATTTTCTGGGTATATGTCCCAGAGAGGTATTGCTGGATCTGCTGGTAGTACTATGTCCAGTTTTCTAAGGAACCACCAGACTGATTTTCCTAGTGGTTGTACCAGCTTGCAATCCCACCAGCAATGGAGGAGTGTTCTTCTTTTTCCACATCCCCACCAGCATCTGCTGTCACCTGAGTTTTTATTCTTAGCATTCTGACTAGTGTGAGGTGGAATCTTAGAGTTGTTTTGATTTGATTTCCCTGATGACTAAGGATGTTGAACATTTTTTTTTAGGTGCTTCGCATCTGTACCTCATTTTTTAATAGGGTTATTTGTTTCTCTGGAGTCTAACTTCTTGAGTTCTTTGTATATATTGGATATTAGCCCTCTATCGGATTTAGGGTTGGTAAAGATCTTTTCCCAGTCTGTTGGTTGCCTTTTTGTCTTATTGAAAGTGTCCTTTGTCCTACAGAAGCTTTGCAATTTTATTAAGTTCCATTTGTTGATTCTTGATCTTACAGCACAAGCCATTGCTGTTCTGTTCAGGAATTTTCCCCCTGTGCCCATATCTTAAAGGCTCTTCCCTACTTTCTCCTCTATTAGTTTCAGTGTCTCTGGCATTATGTGGAGTTCCTTGATCCACTTAGACTTCAGCTTTGTACAAGGAGATAAGAATGAATCAATTTGCATTCTTCTACATGCTAACCACCAGTTGAGCCAGCACCATTTGTTGAAAATGCTGTCTTTTTCCCACTGAATGCTTTTAGTTCCTTTGTCAAAGATCAAGTGACCATAGGTGTGTGGGGTCATTTCTGGGTCTTCAATTCTATTCTGTTGATCTACCTGTCTGTCATTGTACCAGTACCATGCAGGTTTTATCACAATTGCTCTGTAGTACAGATTGAGGTGAGGGCCAAACTGTTCCACAAAATAGAAACAAAAGGTACTCTACCCAATTCATTCTATGAAGCCACAATTACTCTGATACCTAAACCACATAAAGACCCAACAAAGAGTCTTCAAATCAATTTTCCTTATGAATATCAATATGAACAAATACTCAATAAGATTCTCTCAAACTGAATCCAAGAACACATCAAAATGATCATCCATCATGATCAAGTAGGCTTCATCCCAGGGATGCAGTGATGGTTCAACATATGGAAATCCATCACCATAATCCACTATATAAACAAGCTCAAAGACAAAAACCACATGATCATCTCATTAGATGCTAAGAAAGCATTTGAGAAAATCCAAGATCAGGAATTCAAGTCCTATACACAAATAAAATAAAACCAATATACAGGAAACCAGTACCCAACATCAAACCAAATGGTGAGAAACTTGAAGCAATCCCACTAAAATGAGGGACTAGAGGAGGCTGCCCACTTTCTCCCTACCAAATCAATATAGTACTTGAAGTCCTATCCTGAGCAATTAGACAGCAAAAGGAGCTCAAAGGGATACAAATTGGAAAGGAAGAAGTCAAAATATCACTATTTGCAGATGATATGATATTATATATAAGTGAGCCCAAAAATTCCACCAGAGAACTCCTAAACAACTTCAGTGAAATCCTGGATATAAAATTAACTCCAACAAGTCAGTGGCCTTTCTCTACACAAAGGATAAGCAGGGTGAGAAAGAAATTAGGGAAACAACACCCTTCACAATAGTCACTTGGTGTGACTCTAAGCAAGTGAAAGATCTGTATGATAAGATCTTCAAGTCTCTGAAGAAAGAAATAGAAGAAGATCTCAGAAGATGGAA
This sequence comes from Mus pahari, assembly GCF_900095145.1. Lineage (NCBI taxonomy): Eukaryota > Metazoa > Chordata > Mammalia > Rodentia > Muridae > Mus > Mus pahari. Next base: position 42,836,765 of record NC_034596.1, read on the forward strand.
AGATCTCCTATGCTCATGGATTGGCAGGATTAATATGGTAAAAATGTCTATCTTGCCACAAGCAATCTACAGATTCAATGCAATCCCCATCAAAATTCTAACTCAATTCTTTACAGAATTAGGAAGGGCAATTTTGAAATTCATCTGGAATAACAAAACATAGAATAGCAGAAACTATACTCAACAATAAAAGAACCTCTGTTTTGTTTTTTGTTTTTTGTTTTTTTAAACACATTTCAAAATAAAAGTGAAGAATAATAAATATTGGGAAGCAAATTTCGACCTACAGACAGAGAATGGCAGCTTGAGGTCATGATTGACTCTGCACAGAATTGCACACATGCTGAAACCCATTCCAATTAGGAGGAACAGAACTGCTCAAGGCAGGACTGCAGTTAGTACAACAATCCAGCCTTTTGTATATATATCAGCAGGTGCCCATCAGTGTTCCTACTAGCATCAGTGTTTATTTTTCATTTATCGGTTTCATTGTGTTTTTAAGACTGTCCTCCTATTGTTCCACAGAGGCAAATTTCTTATACTTTTCTCAACCCATCTAAATATATTTTTATGTTTATGAGTTCATGACACCTTTCTAAGAGGTGATAATATACACATAAAACTGTCACAAAAAGTTTTCATAGATGAGTAAGTGCAATATGCTTGAGGTTACAATCATACCAGATGTTGTCAACATGCAGTATGTATAGGAAACAAAGTTCAGGAGACAATACCAATGCCAGCCTTTTTCAGTTATACATACATTATTTTCTTTTACTTATCTTTTAAGAAAAATTAGGACTAAAAAGATGACTGTCTTAGTTAGAGTTTTGCTGCTGTGAACAGACACCCTGACCAAGAAAACTCTTATAAGGACAATATCTAATTGGGGCTGGCTTATAGGTTTAGAGGTTTAGTCTACTATCATCAAGGTGGGAGCATGGCAGCATTCAAGCAGGTATGGTGTAGGAGGAGCTGAGAGTCCTACATCTTCATCTGAAGGCTGCTAGCAGAATACTGGCTTCCAGACAGCTAGGACTAGGGTATTAATGCCCATGCTCATAGTGACACACCAACACCAACAAGGCCACACTTCCTAACAGTGCCATTCCCTGGGCCAAGCACATATAAAACATCACCATGACAAAGGATAGAAGAAAGAATGATGGTAATAGAAAAACTGGTAAGGGGTTGAAAGACATTATAGCATCAAGGGGTGAAAATTTGTCTGGACTTCTATATTCTTTTCAGTTCCAGAGCTGGTGCCACAATGCCAGTCGTACCCTGTAAAAATATGCCTTTCCCTCTACTGCATCACTTTGTGCTTAGGAGAAGCCATTTCATTTGATCTTTCTGTGATCCGTGATTATTTTTGCTCCGACTTGTCATGCTTTCCTGATCACTGCATTTACCTTCCTGTCTGCTACCGACGTTTATGACATCTGACTAGAGGTCCTAGGTCTCCTGTATAGTAGGCAGAATAATTCCCCTACCCACTCCACACACCTGTGAATATACTACCTTATCCAGCGAAGCAAAATTAAAATTGCAGATGGAATTGACCTTGACATAGCTATTTTACCATGGAGGAAATTATGCTTAGTTATCAAAATTGCCCAAGTATAGCCATGAGGGTTTCTATCAGTGTAAGAGTGAGTCATAGGAGGATGTCACAGTGATACCTTGCATTGAATTTGTGGCTTTGAAGACGGATGGTAGAAGTTATAGATTAAGAAGTGTTGGATGCCTCTGAAAAGTGAGAAATCCTAGGAATGTCCAGCCTAGGATTGATAAGTGGGATATAGTTTAGCCAATGTCTCAGTTTTAACTTGGTGAGATCGGAGTCAGAGTTTTATTGGGTAGAATTGTAAAATAATAAGATTGTGGTTTTGTACTTCTGAACCTAAGGTTTAAGGAGCATAGCAGAAGATGGGATGCAAATATTCTAAGATCATGGGGTTTGCTATGAGATCCTGTATACTAGTAACATCAGACATTACAACTATGAAGTCTTACTGTGACAGCCTAAACATGAGCTGAACAAAGGATAACATCAATGTTAAGCTTAACAGGGAAAAGCACATCTAACTTCAACCCCGCACAGTGTACAATAGACAACTGAGGAAAGCTGGGAAAGGGACAGGTGTCCTTCCCCAGGGAGAAGACATCGATTGACTGTCCAATGTCAAATGGTTGGCCCTGAAACCATATATATAGATAGCATTGAATGTATGGAATAGGTACTATTTAGGAATATCAAGTAGTATAAAGTAGAAAATACCAATTATTAGCTCTTGATATATTGATTTACCTAGAGATTTATTTAAAGCACTGTATTGCCTATTTACCAAGCATGCCTTTAGCATGACTTCACTTGCTCCCTAGAATAGAATGCTCTGGAGAAATAGAAGAAACAATAGGTTATTGCCCTTTCCCTGCTGCCTGTCATGGATGCTTCGGCAGAATTTGGCTTGCTTGTTTGCATCACTAGGGGATACATCTCATTATTGTTGGAGTACTTACATGGAAAGATTCCCACAGTCACAACCAATATATACTTATCTATGCTCCCCGGGACTCACACATCACAGTCTTATGGTGGACATGAGCTAGACCTCTCAGAATTTTGGAGAAAATAAGAGTCTCTTGATACAGACTATCTAGATCTGAAAAGACACTTGACAACATTTAAAACATCATTGTGTTGTGGGCAGATGAACAGACAGAACCTTGTACTTAGCAATCTTTCACCATTTTAAAGGTAAGGTGAAATAATCTGGTACATTCTCTGTAAAGACAGTCCTCCCTTCCTTCTTCTATCCCCCCTCCCTTTTCTTCTATAGTAAGTTTAATTTCTGGGCCTCTCCATGTCAATAAGGTTTTATTATTATTAATTAATTAATTTATTTATTTATTTATTTTACCACTAATCTACCTACACCCCCAGTATAAAGGACTCATTCTCCACAGTCAAATCTCCTTTTGATCTGAGAAGGAGGGATAGGATGGGTGAAAGATGACAACCTGACATGCAGGCTGACTGTTCTTTCCCAAGGGGAGATACAACTGAATCCCAGTCTAGGTTCTCTTCAAATAGGGTGTATGCTGGCACAAGGGCCATGACTGTGTTTGTTCAAAGGAAATGGTTTCTTTTGGAAATCTACACAAACTGTTTGCTAATGTGGATATTGCAGATGGCACACCCCAGCAGTATGTCAGCATTAGCCTGATACTTGACATTTACTGATTAATTTAAATTCCAGAATAACCCCGAAAAGAGAAAACAATGGAATTTGTTTTTCTGCTACATTTTGAAATCCCATATTCTTGACTGTAATTGGGCCACAAGAAGGAGCCATCCATAATATTCTCTGACAAGCTCATGTGCTAATTGGAAAAACAAATTCCTAAGTGAGTGACACACTGTCCCCTAGTGTCCCGTATATCCTATTATTTGCCAATTTCCATCTTATTGGCTAGACTTACTTAATGCTTTGGGCCAAGGTACTGCAGTATCTCTTAATTAACTAGTTGCAGAGAGCTAATTATTTCCCCCAAAGTATCTCATCAGCATACAAGGAATATTGACTTCAAGCTGTAAAACACCTCTGAGCATTTTTGAAACACCACACAGCTTCTGTTAGACGAGCTATCGTTTCAAACATGGAGGACAAGAGGAATACATCACAAAAGAAAATACGTGATGCTTCCCTTTCCCTTTCTTTCTCTCTGTTCCTAGGTCCAACGAGCACTCAGGGAATTTAGTGGAGGAAGAATTTGCCTTTTCCAACCCACCCACTCCACTGGTGAACAAATAGCCTTTGAAAAGCCACTGTACACTTTCTGCCTGGGTTCCCAGTCTGAATTTCTGACAAAGCAAGATGTACAGGGCTGCCTGCTGGTGAATCTACAGCCTTCTAAAGCTACTGGAAACCTTCTTGAGGAACAATTTCTATGCTTACTTTTCATGTACCAGCCTCTTTGGTCTAGGTGAAGCCTTAAGTCAACTAGGCTGGCTCAAGTATATTTGTGGCTTCCTGTAGAAGGCTGAGCTGACTCTCCTCACTAAAAAGAGATTGGCAGGTGAGGAGGAGGGCATTACAGATGGCTAGCTACTTAATTATAGAGAGGCCTGATTGTGGAGCTCTGCCAAGAAATCCATTCTCTGTGTTCTCACCAGACTGTCTAACTGGACCTGGGTACTTCATGTGGGATCCAGTTCAATCCTCACACCCGGAAAACTAGAGATTCTTCTTAATCTCTCAGTTGAGAAACTTGAAGTGCAGAGAACTGGATGAACTGTCTAAAGCAATGCAGCTACTAAAATTCAAAACAAGGCAAGGGGCAAAGTACTCCAGAGGGAAAAGAGGCAAAGCGAAGCACTTCCGACTCAGAACAAGCAATCATTTGGAAGAGTGTTTCCCTGCGTGCCTCTGCTGGGTCAGCAGATCCGCCGCAATGCAGAAGTGCTTGCTGGGATTAAAAACGATTCTCTTTTTATTCTTCAGTGTTTTACAGCTGCAACATATCTTGGTTAAAATGAACATCTCTCACACAATGCTATTCCCTCCTTTCTGCCTCTTGGTCAATTTAATAAATATCACGATCATTCTATTTCCTTCTAGAAGAACATCTTATGTAATAAATTGCTGTGTTACAAGAGAATGCCAATGGATCACCCAAAAGTCAGTGCGCCTGCACATTAGAATTGCCTACAAAAATCTGAAATCATGCCTGGGGCACACAGGCACAAATTACTGAATTAGTGTCTCCGAGGAAGGGGGGCAAGCATGAAGGTCAGCATCGGTGCTTTTAAAAGTGTCCTAGGATGTTGTATTAGTTAGGGTTTTACTGCTGTGAACAGACACCATGACCAAGGCAAGTCATATAAAAATGACATATAATTGGGGCTGGCTTACAGGTTCAGAGGTTCAGTCCATTATCATCAAGGCAGGAGCATGGCAGCATCCAGGCAGGCATGGTGCAGGAGGAGCTGAGAGTTCTATGTCTTCATCCAAAGGCTGCTACTGGAAGACTGACTTCTAGGCAACTGGGGTGAGAGTCTTAAGCCCACACCCACAA
>NC_034596.1:42843941-42863949 GCF_900095145.1 Mus pahari
AGGCCACACCTCCAGATGGTGCCACTCCCTGGTCCAAGAATATACAAACCATTACAGATGTCTAGCAGTGTATCGATAACTGTAACAAGCCTCAGAGCTATTTGGGAATCTTGTTCAAATGCTGATTCTGATGGAAGGCCTAAATGGTGGTTAGAGACTGCACTCTTGTGCAGTTACTTCATCTGTGGTGAGATGGAGCGGCGAGGCTTCAGACTCGCTCTTCTCAAGCTTTGGTCCCTAGATCTGTGGCATCCACACCATGCTTGTGATTTGACTACAGAGCCCAGGCATTTTTTTTTTTAAAGAAGAACTTCAAGGTGATTCCAGTGTGTATCAAAGTAAGACCTGCTGCTGAATGATCTTCCAGCGTCTAGCTCTGTGGTAGGTTGTGAGTGAAAAGATATAGCCCACCGCGATCCACAGAGGGGATCCAAGTATTGGCAGGATACTTGTGGAAGTAAGAGATGAGACTACAAGAATTCCTCCCCCCCTCAGAAGTACAACCAGATGTATATGGCCAACAGCGAGGTACCCCCAAATGGTGATGTGTCTGGGAGTATGAAATGCCAGTCAGAATCTGGGATGATGATACAGGCTGATGCCCCACCAAAACCTGGTGGTCATGGTTTCTTCTTCTAATATCTTTTCTTATCAAAATACATATACTTTCCCTGTCTTTGCACACAGCAGAGCAGTTGGGGGAAAGTTTTAGGATGAGGTTACTTGTGTTAGAATTCTGGCTTATTTGACTGTATAATAAGGCATTTTAGACTGTATTGGTTTCAATTTCCTTGTCATGTAAAATGAGACAAATCTATTCATTGTAATTACCTGTAGATTGTTTGGATAGGAAAGAGGTAATGGGTGTACCATGTTGAGAGCATTGCTGGAGCCCCAGAAATATCCCTCAAATAAAGCTGCCACTGTCCTTGTTTCGTGTCTTCATTTCTTCAGTTGCATCCACTAATCACTGCCACGAGTCTGAAATCCAGTCCCAATGTCTGACACTCATTGCTACGGTGAGTTACCATCATGGTTAATGGACCAACCTAGCCCTGGTCGACCCTATGTATTTGCTATTTAGAAATGGATGCCCCCTCCTAGTCCCTAGCACTTTATTAAAGTATGTGTGATACTGCACCACCTGCAGGACACTCTGAGGCTAGTGACAGCAATGTGCCCATCAGGTACTACATTTCTTTAGCTTCCCTTTAACTAGTTGATGTTTTGCATCTAAGTGTGCATTTTTTACACCTATTTTTATGTGAATCTACAAAGTTTTGACTTAGCATACACATTATGGAAGTGGGAAACTTTTGGCCTAACATTGTCCATATATATATATATATTTTTTTTTTTTCTTGATTGCTGAGATTAATGGTGTTCACCATGCCTGGTCTGACATATTTTTTTTAATTAAAAGAATTAAAATTTATTTTCATTTTATGTATTATGGCTGTTTTATCTGCATGCCTGTCTAATGCCCATAGAGACCAGAAGAAAGCACTGGATTCCCTGAAACTGAAGTTACAGATAGTTAAAGATGGCCATGTTGATGCTGGGAATTGGATCTCCGTCCTCTGGAAGAGCAGTTAGTGCTCTTAATCACTGAGCGATGTCTCGCGCCCCTAACACAGTCATCTAACAAAGAGCCTTCTCTGGAATCACTCAATAAAGAGAAGAGCAATTACTTTGTTAGTATTTTTTTATTTTACATTTATTTATTTGTTGGTGTGTGTGTGTGTGTGTGTGTGTGTGTGTACTTTCACATTTATGTTCTTCATATTGAATTGTCTTTTGGTATCATTAAATACAGGAGTGTTTATTGCATATTTTCTGGGATGTTCTTGTGACTCTTAGCAAAGAAGTTCTTTTAGACTCTTAGAAAGAAGTTCAGAACTGTTGTAGGCTGCACCCTCATCTTCTCAGGGTTTCTCTCAACATGAACTGCTAGAAACTTCTTGGCTTGATGTGAGGTAGCACCAGAATTCACCTAATTGTGACCATAAATACAGACGCTGCTAGAGTGTCATGTTCATCTAGATGACTTACAGTATCGTAAAAATAGAAGCACAAATGTAAAGTTCTTGAAGATTTTGGGAAATCTGGGGACTTTCAGAGATACTGTGACTCCAAATGAAGGCAAACTGATCAAGAAACCAAACCTCCATCTCACTAGCATCAATTGGATTTCACTGCTGTGGCCTCTGAGGCACAGAGAGGTTAATGAACATGTTCAGTGCCAGGCAGGCAGTGAGAAAGATAAACCAGCATTGCATCCCAGGTCCATGTGCTGACTTAGCCTCCCTGCTTGGAGTATCTGAACACTCCAGAGTCCTGGCAAAACTGCTTGTGAGAGAGCATGGTGATCACTGGGCATTGAGGGTTCCTTCCTGATTGCCCTTTAAGTGGCTCAAGGAGACTTGAAGAAAAGGCTGAAATCATAAGCTGAATTATAAAGTGTCTGGATTTTTTTTCTTTTTTGAGGGGATAAAGTCTCCATTTTAATGAGACTTACTAGTATCATATACATTTTTTTTTTTTTTTTTGTGAATCATTCTCAAAAGCTTTGGGAGCTTATAGAGACATGAGGCACCACTCCTGAAGTCAACAGCAATTCATATCTTGGGCGAGAGTTGCTGTATCTGGCTTAAAGTCTAGCAGTATTTATTCATTTATTAATGAACTCATCATGTAGTGTTGCTGACCACCATCCTAGTCTATTTCTTCAGATCCAGATTCTCTCCACAGACCTATGTCCTCTTTCCTTAGGGTCCAAGTGCATCTTTCCTTCTGTAGCTAGAGGGTACAGCTTTACGGTAGGGAGGAGGAGAGCCCTTGGATGATCCTGGCATCACGGGCTCCTAGTGCATGACCATCTTTTGCAGCAAAAAACATCAAGACCTTGACAAATAATCCACTTACCACCTCTAACCCACTTTCTTCATCACAATGAGAGCACCAATCAACTTACAGCCCTGTTGTGAGGTATTCCATGACGTCAGAACAAAGGAGAACAGTCAGATGCTTTGACAGGGTGTCAGAGACCAGGCAACTAGCCCCGTTCAAGGCCCAGTATTTCTTCCCTATGAAACCTTAAGATCCAGTCCTTCTTCACCGAAGCTTCTCTTAGCATCGTCTTCTAAACACTCAACAGGATGGCCCATTAAGCTCTGCTCACAGTGTTCTAAGGCTCCTAGAGTCCCCAAATCCAACCTCTTTCACAACATCCTGCAAAACAATTCCAAAGGCTAAAGAACCCCATGGTCAAGATTTAATCATAGGAACAACCGTCCTTCTTACATTATTTTAAATATTGGTTCCTTGTCTCGTTGTTTACACCTAATAAAGGTAACTTAAGAAAGGAAGATTTTGTTTTGTCTGAAATCTCCAGAGACTAGTAGGAGGCAGCTGATCACACTCTTGAGAGAGACAAATGTGCTTAGCTTACTGTTTTCTTTTAATTCAGCCCAAGGCGGAGTTCCTGGAATGTTACCACCCACATTTAGGATGGCTCTGCAAAACTCCATTCATCTAATCTAGATAATCCCTCACAGAGTTGTATATTTGGTAATTCTAGATCCTGTCAAACTGACAGTATTAACTCCACAGTGTCCAAATATTGTATTCACAAGAGATCAAGTATCTAACAGTTAGAAAGGAGTCCTACCAAAGAAAGCAAGAAAAAGAGCCTGCTGAGTTCCCCAGCATCTCAGAGCTGGTACCATGGCCCCAATACAAAACAGCAACAAAAGCCCACTAAGTGGAGAATGTAGGTAACATTTTTCACCTCAAAATACATTCTGTCCTAGCAGAAGGACAGCAAAGCATAGGAAGATTTAGCATAGTTTTCCATTTTCTGTGATCTAGCGTTGTGTAGCTCATGGCTTACCCCATCTCACTAACTCCCAAACACACAGTGCTACTATTGTGTGTTTTTTCACTAGTAATGGTAGTTGTAATTTGAGTGAGATCTTCTTTGTAGTCTCAGGCATATGTGGTACTGTTGGCCTTGCTGGAGGAAGTGTGTCACTGGTTTTCAAAGTAAGAAAAGGAAAGAAAGAAAGAAAGAAAGAAAGAAAGAAAGAAAGAAAGAAAGAAAGAAAGAAAGAAAGAAAGAAAGAAAGAAACTTGCATAATGGTTGAAAGTTAAAATCATGTTTCTGCTTTCGGAGCTCTAACCTGCTTCAATCAAGTCACACTGAGCCACTGTGCCGATCTTTATTTCACTATACTTATTTCTACAGCTATGCAATCTTACCAAAGTGTGATTTTGAAATGTCATCCTACTCTATTAGACGGTGCATTCACTAATAACAAGAAACACAAGCAACGGAGAAATGCAAGAAATTATATCATTTTCAGGTAAATTGTAGTCTGAGTGTGAGATGTCCCCAGTGCTCTCATTTGTTTGAGTCCTTGGTCCACAGCAATTCAGTGCTTGGCATGTTTTAGAACCTTTAGGATGCAGAAAGCTGCTGGGGGAAGTCGGGCACTGGAGGAGGGCTTTGAGGGGAATAGTCAGGTCCCGGTTACCGCTCAATCTCTGCTTTCTGACTACACATGCAATGGCTTGGTGTCTAACGCTCTGTCAAAGAATCTGGCTCACTCCTTCCCTGTTCTGAGGTCATAGAATATCTCAGAACAAGGGGTGGAATATAAGGGTAATGAGTAAAGAGAATGCAGTGCTAATGTGGTTGGTGGAGGCAGACAGGACAGTACTGAGGGTGTGGCATGGTTACTGCTTGCTTTTCTCATCCAGGTCCACAGTGAACAAAAAGCAGAGCAGAAATTACTTCCTTCTGTGCACCAAGACAATAGGAAAAGAATCTGGAGGCTCCATATTGTTCAAGGCAAATTCATTTGAAAGAATTTGCTTAGACTTGAATTCTGCTGAAAGGTCCCTTGTTTGAAAGCAACTGCCCAGAGAAGTTTGTCTTAGGGATCAGCCTCAAAGAAACACAGAGGCTGAAGAGGCAGCTGTAGGCAAGTGTGTGAACCTCTATTCTAAGCTGTCAGCAGAATTTTGCTGCATTGCCTATGTATTTCAGGTTTTGCAGGCATGCATGGTGTGGAACTGTGAGGATACCAGAGTTTTCTACTTGATGCCACACAATGTGTAGCACGATGGGAGAGAATCCCTACAGGAAGGCTCTGAGAGACTTGGGTTTCAAGGTGTGGGGATGAAACCAACTCTGTCCCGGACACCCCAGGATGTTGAGGTTAGAACAACCTTGGACTTCTACTGTGAAAACGCTGCAGGCCTAGAGGACAGGGACCCAAGAGAGAACTAGCCCAGAAGATTCCATCATAAGCCCCAGTTCTGGACACAGAGCTGCAGGGTTTAGTGTTATCCCTAGTGGGTTTTAGTGCTGTTTTGGGCTGATTATTCTTTCCTGTGCCACTGCTTCCTCTCATTGAAGTGTAAATGTTTGTTTTGTGGCAGGCATTGTTTATTATAAACATGTAGCCGAGGTCACATTAAGGAATTGCCTTGAGTCTCAGAAGATACTTCGGACCTTGGAATAATGTTGACACTGTGGAAGACCATGGGACTTTGAAATGGAATGCATTTACACCATAAAATGGCCTTGAGCCCATGATGACAAAATGGGGTTAGGAAGTCTATGGTTTCAAAGCGATAAATTGGGGTGTCCAGTTGACAAGGGATAAGCTTGTGATGGCTAACATGGTTGTCAGTTTGACAGGGTGTGGGGAAACCTGGGCAGACGAGCCTCTGTGGGTGAGGTTTCTAGATCAGGTTAATTGGCTGTGAAGAGCCACTCGAAATCTGAGCAGTGCTACTCTATGGTTTGCAAAGCTGGCTGAGCCAAAGGGGAAGTAGAAAGCACACTGAACAGAAGCGTTCATCTACCTGTCCCCTGACTAGAGATGCCCTGTGACCGCCTTGCTCCTGTTCTTTCCATCATACATCTTTTCTGCCGTGGTGGACTGTACTCTTGAACTGTGGACCACAATAAACACTCCCCTCATTTTTTTTCATTTTGGTCATTAAAAAAAAACAAAAAACAAAAAACAAGTAAGGAATACAACCATTGTGCTGCTGTTCTTTGAGGGTCTCTTTAAAACATGGCTATAATAAACTTGGCCTAATTCACTCCTTACAAAGAAGATTCCACCTCTGAAGCCCCATAGGAAACTATTCCCCACCCCCTGCAGCCAACGCCTGCAGTGCAGAGTGTATTAGCTGCTCTGCTGGCCTTATTGAGTTGAACAGATTATTGGCATCTTTTACTTCTAACCTGAATCATTATTGCCTTGTGACTTGGTGATGTTTTTATTACTCTATTTGACAAATTCAATAAAACTATGAATCAGGCAGTGCTGATATCTTCTGAATGACATTTTCAGCAAATGTTCCAAAGAGTGTGGATCGAACAGCAGCATCCTCTGAGCTAATGAAATACTAGAGCCTGTATTATTCTAAGTCCACTGCCTTAAGCCTCAAGGAATAATCAAATGTCTGTGTACTGGAGAAAACAGAAAGAGAAAGTGAGGGTTATATGCTCTTTGGGCATTTTGGATTTGATTTGACTGCAATGAGATTTCATAGCCTACTGAATAACAGAAGGCCCTTTATATAAATAACTTTCCCAGTTGAATTTGATGATGCTTCGGTTGTTTCTACAAAGTGTGACTTTGATCAAAGTCCTCCAAAGAAACGTGATCACATCCACAAGACAATCTACAAGTTCTAGCAGACTCATGTGAATATGGAAGGAGTTAGCCAAAAAAGTTTAAAAATCAAAATGACAAAGAAAATTATTTGAAAAATGGGCTTTGCTATGGGCTAAATTGTGTTACAGTCTCACCTACTTTAGATGTTGAAATCTAGCCCTATTGTGTGAAAAGTGACCTTTACTGGAGCTAAGGTCTTAACAGAAGTAATTTGTCTAAAATGAGGCTATGACAGTGTGCTCCAACCCAACAAAACAGGGCCCTCATAAAAAAGGGGGGGGGATTTGGAGAAGAAAGATGAAGACAAAGAAGGCTACATAAGACTATGGGGAAGTCAAGGGGAGGGACTACAGGAAGTCTACATGAGGTTATGGAGAAGCCAAGGGAGACCTAAGTAGGTGCTTACCTCACGACCTCAGAAAGAGCCAGTTAAACTCTGATTGATACTTGGCTTCTGGAACTGTGGTGCTCTGTGACAATAGTTCTGGCCAACCAATACAGCAAACAAGTTCAGTCTTAGTAGTGATGTGCCACAGTCATTGAATATTGTGGCTTGGAGTATTTAGTCAGTGATAGTGTGAAATCACCAAAGTCATTTGCAACTGAGATTTGAGAGCATAAAAGCAAACAGTTCACAAACACAATGTGCTCAGTCACACTGATGTCGCTAGAAATATTACCAACAAGAGTAAGAATTACATAAAGGTTTTTTGTTTACTATTAAAATATCATAAAGCCATGGTATTTTAAAATTTAACCTTTAGTAACTCATCTTCATTTTTCTACAAAATAATAGGACAGTCTTTACCATAGTATATGTTTGTGATATATAATGAGTTAACATATACACAGATTTAGTTGAATTCTTTTTTTTTTAAAGGTTTATTTATTTTATATAAGTACACTGTAGCTGTCATCAGACATACCAGAAGAGGGCATCAGATCGCATTACAGATGGTTGTGAGCCAGCAATGTTGCTGGGAATTGAACTCAGGACCTCTGGAAGAGCAGCCAGTGAGTTGCTGAGCCACCTCTTCAGCCCTTAGTCGCATTCTTAATCATGTCTAATTGACAAGGTGTGTAATTACAAATTTTGAGGATCATGTTAATGTGGCTTAGAGTTTTCTAAATTTGAGAATTTCAAGTTCTTCAAACACTGGGCATGAGAGGGAAGTTTATCATGGAAGTTCTAATAGTATAGACAAATTTATGAATTATTTGACTCATTCTTCTATCTTCATAGAAGATATTAAATACTAATGTAAAAACTAATACATATTTAAATACTAATGTATCTTGATGGGCTTCAGATTTTAAAGAAAGATTCTGAGATGACTTAAATCATTCTCTTGATAGAAAAGAAATTTTGTTAGCCTTTTCTTTATTATTTGTTTTCTATTCAATACTATTGGCAAAATTCTCATAATTATAAAAAAATCAATCAGAGTCTTAAAAAGCTAAAATTGAGGACCTTACCAACCACAATGTGGAAGTTTTGGGGTTCCCTATACAATGCTGCTCAGTGAGGTCAAAGCATCGGTGAGCACCACTGAGCAAAGTGAGAACTTCATATGGACATGCACTTTGCAAGAAAATACAAATATCTTTTAAAACATGTTTTAAATGTCCCATGAATAGCTCAAGTTAGAATAAAGATTCTATCTCCTCATGTCTTCCTGCGATGAAGCCTAGGTATCTCTATTAGTGTCACTCTTGGAAATTAATCATGATGGTTAATTTTCACTGACCAGTCCCCACATCTGTCTCTTTCCCATTTTGTTCCTAGTGTTCTGTAGATTGCTCAAGTATCCAATAATTACTCTTAGAGAAAAGGTATGGATGCAGAAATAACAAAAGAAGTAGGACCAAGTCCTGAGGCCTTAATCAGTAAGAGATTCATGAATGAGGTTGGTATATGCCTGGAAAGGGACAGCCCTGTAGAAGAGATGGTAATTATACTAAAGGTTTTGGGACCCTTTGACATGGCATTCCATTTAGCATATATACACTGAATGCCTTCTAAGTTAAGAGTGTAAGGGGCTATTCTGCATGCTTCAGGGATTAAGAAATTAAAGTGGTATGTCTATGAAACTCAAGGTGTCTTCAAATGACTACAACAGAAAAATAAAACTTCTATTTAAGCAGCTGGTAAATGACCTGGAAATACAATGAGCCAATCATATTTATAGGAGGAGTTATACAAGACTCGAAAGAGAAGTGAGTATGTATATGTGCATGTGTGTGCTGGGGGGTTGAGCACAGGGAATGATTAAGGACTTCGAAACAGATGTTAAATGAAAAGCAATTTAGGAAAACTGAGAAATGATGATTACTTGTATGGAATATGGGGGAATATATTTGGAGAAAGGTAGCAGTCAAATTTAGCTGGATCGAGACTGATGCTGAAAACAGAGCAGACCAAACATGCAGCAGAAGGAATGGCATGGCAGCGTGTTTGACCGAACTGTGAATCCCAACATTGTGCTGTGCACTGGAAAACCTGTTTCTAGTTGTGGTGTGGCTCAGCCCTTGCACACACCTTTAATGGAGAGGTTGCTGTTTATAGTAAACAGGATTAAAAAATAAAGTCAATTGTAGGTCAAGAGGTGCAGCAGGAAGCCAGTTGGCAGGAAGTGAACATAGGAAAAAAACCAAAGAAGATGAGAGGAAGTCAGGAGGATGGAGAGAGAGATGCATGGGGAGTAGGGACATTCAGTTAGAGGGACATGGGNAGTAGGGACATTCAGTTAGAGGGACATGGGNAGTAGGGACATTCAGTTAGAGGGACATGGGNAGTAGGGACATTCAGTTAGAGGGACATGGGNAGTAGGGACATTCAGTTAGAGGGACATGGGAAGTAGGGACATTCAGTTAGAGGGACATGGGGAGTAGGGACATTCAGTTAGAGGGACATGGGAAGTAGGGACAGTTTGAGGGGTTTGTGAGACAACCTAGAGAATGGAACTTCCTTTGGGAAAGTTTCTGAGGATGAAGGTCAGCTGGGTGCTTTCTCTGCTTCTCTGAGTGAGCAAGCATTCATGCCAGCATCAGGCTCCTGTGTCTTTATTGGTAAAAATCAAATGTTTGTGGTTTTGTTAAAAAGCAATGCCATGGTGCTTCAGAGCTCTGAGCAGGAAGATGGCAGGATTGGTGGATGGAGAGTGGCCCTGTGGTAAATTGCCAAAACCTGTTCCTAGGGGTAGAGACAAGTTAGGAATCAAGGTTCTTCAAATGCTAGCGCTGTAACATGAATTAAGTTAAATCACCTCCGAATCTATATTTTTTATAAAGCGAACAACATTTGTATACATAAACACTCCTAAGTAAAGCAAATGGTCTGAATGTTTATAATGTTGGCCTTGTCACAAAAGGTAAGATCCATTCTGTTCAGTGTATTTCGTGTAATAAAAGTTTTGGGAAATAAAAGGAGGAATCCATTGAGGTTAGCAGTTAGTACAGACTATATGAGAGAAGAAGGATGTGATGAGACCATTTGCAAGGGTTTGTAAGGATTTAAAACTAAGTGTATTCTCCTTTCTGGGTGAGGAGAAAGAGAAAAGGATTCTGGATTTGAAGGTGGTGTCCGATAGATATTACAAGGGGACTGGAAGAGCAACAATAACCTGAGAAGTGTGTATTTGTGACCTGAAACAAGAAAGAATAAATTGCTATAATGCAGTGGCTGAGCTCAGTGCTGGGAGAGGGGTTGTCTCTTTTCCAGGGAGTCATAGAAATATTTAACTGGCTCTGCTGTGATGGGTATGCATCACTAGATACAGTCAATCTCCAACAGCGCCACCGTGTGGTCGAAGCGAGCAATGTCAGTTACAAGTCCTTAGGACTTCAGTTCACTCTGCTCTGCTTTAAAAGGGGAGACTTCTTTCAGAGTATGGAGTGCCTTTAGCGTTTGGAGTCAAAGCTAAGTTTGTGTGGAGGAAACTTAAAGAAGTCTGACAGAGAAACAATATAAAAAATTGAGATTGGTGATGTAGCTTAGGGATGGTATGCTTTGTTTAAAAATTATTCAGGGCCCTGGGTTAGAGCTACAAGACTGCTTACCAAGGAGTATGCATGGAGGGACCCATGGCTTCAGCTGCATATGCAGCAGAGGATGGCCTAGTTAGTCATCAATGGGAGGAGAGTCCCCTGGCCCTGTGAAGGTTCCATATCTCACAATAGGGGAATGCGAGAGCTGTGAGGCAGGAGTGGGTGACACGGGGCAGGGGGAAGGGGAATGATCTAGGAGATTTCTGGGCGGGGGGGGACGACCGGGAAAGGGATAACATTTGAAATGTAAATAAAGAAAATATCCAATAAAAAAGAAAAAACAAACAAACAAAAATACAAACAATAACAAATGCTTTTCAGCTTTGCATCCACAAGAGTGAGGCACAGGGATTTTTGCCAGTTACACCTGTCGTCTGAGACCCAGCCTCAAAAAAACAAAACACAAACCAAACAAACATGACAAAACAAAAGAATCTTAAGGACCTCAAACTTGAAGTGTGTAGAGTAATTTTAAGTGGCAGCAAGGATAAAATAACTCGGACCAAAGGACAGCATTTACAATTTCCAAGGATCAGCTTTCGTTTCTTTTCCAAGACTCTCATTCTGTAAGGCCTTGTTAGCTTTACTTCTCATTCATCAGGAATGAAGTGGAATGATCGAATTTTCACTTTATATTCAACTCCAGTTCAATGACTTGGAGGAGGAAGCGCCTCCCTCCTCCCTCATGCTGCTTTGTCCACACCCTTCAGCATCTCTGCACTCACTCTTGGAGCTTTTGTGAATGAGGAAGGAAACCACAGGGAGTGGTGAGGAAAACACAGGTTGTAAGCTTCGGACAGAACTATGAACAGAATTGCATGTGTTCTGGCCACTTGTCATTAGCATTAGGCAAAAGTACAGATTTTTTTTTTTTTTTTTGTGTGATGTCAATGGAAGACATTCTTTTTTTTTAAAAAAAAATTAGATATTTTCCTTACTTACATTTCAAATGTTATTCCCTTTCCTAGTTTCCCCTCTTAAAATCCCCTATTCCCTCCCCCTTCCCCTGCTCCCCAACCCACCCACTCCTGCTTCCTGGCCCTGGCATTCCCCTATACTGGGGCATAGAACCTTCACAGGACCAAGAGCCTCTCTTCCCATTGATGACCAACTAGAGCAGACCATGCTCTGCTACATAGACAGCTAGAGCCACAAGTTCCACCATGTGTTTTCTTTGATTGATGGTTTAGTCCCAGGGAGCTCTGGGGGTACTGGTTAGTTCATATTGTTGTTCTTCCTATGGGGCTGCAAACCCCTTCAGATCCTTGGGTACTTTCTCTAGTTCCTTCACTGGGAACCCTGTGTTCCATCCAATGGATGGCTGTGAGCATCCACTTCTGTATTAGTCGGGCACTGGCAGAGCCTATCAGGAGACAGCTATATCAGGATCCTGTCAGCAAAATCTTGTCATTGGCAATAGTGTCTGGGTTTGGTGGTTGTTTATGGGATGGACCCCCAGGTAGGGCAGTCTCTGGATGGTCATTCCTTCAGTCTCTGCTTCATACTTTGTCACTGTAACTCCTTCCATGGGCATTTTGTTCCCTCTTCTAAGAAGGATCGAAATAGCCACACCTTGGTCTTCCTTCTTCTTGAGTTTCATGTGTTTTGCAAATTGTATCTTGGGTATTCTGAGTTTCTGAGCTAATATCCACTTATCAGTAAAAACTCCAGACTTTAACCAGGGTTTTAGCTAAATACCCCGTGAGTCTTATCAGTGAAGAGGGAGTGACAAATCCAATTTAAGACAGTTATTTTTTCCTTGTGAACTAAGTTTTCATTCACCCTTGGTTTAGTACTTATATCATTGTTGGAAAGTAAGCCCAAATCTTGAATTTGAAATGCTCTCTGCTGGGTGTTTTGGTCAATATTTTGTAATAGGAGGCATTGTCTGGCAATCCTGGAATTCCTGTGGCAGATCAAGCCATACAGAACTTTCTAAACATTCTGGGATGTCGCAGAACCCTCCTCATGGGGTATGATGCAGGAGCTGCAATGAGCTCCACTGAGAGTGAATGAGAGATGCTGAACTGGGACCCTCCCCAGAGCTGCTGAGTCAGAATCTTCATTAGACAGAGACTCGGCACACTTGTGCACTGAGCTCTTTCTACTCTGAGATGGTTTGGAAATTAGAAAGTGTGTCTTTTATGTCCTGCTATTTTAATGTGGTTTCCAGAGTCATCCTTCATCTTTCTTCCCAGAGCCTTTCAGTCAGCCCACCTACTGGTTCCTTCTATCATCGAGCTGTGGCAGCTGCTTCCTTGTGATAATCTAATCTCCTCTACCGACCGACTTTGCCAGACTGAGGGCTGGCCTACAGCTCTCCTTGGCCACATTGTGCAGGCGGGGTAGCAGCTCTCCAATCAGAGCCTATTGAATCCATCAGCCATAGTTCTCTCAGAGCCTCTTGAAGGAACAAGGAAAGTATGCTCAGAACAGTATGTGTCTCTGTGTCATTTGAAAAGTGGAGGGCAGGATGACTTGAAGCCAGATCGATAGCTTTCCTACTCTTGAGACTGTTCCGTGGCACTGGGGGTGTGTGGCCTGCTGTGTTCCTTAGGGAGTTGTGGATATGTTGGCTGTCAACTATCTCAATTTTGCTTGCCAGATTTCTCTTTCTGGACCTTGAGTTTCAGATAAAGCAGTTAGACCTCGGTTTTGCTGCCTTTACTCAGGAGCTAGACTGAGATGCTTGTCTTGTGTGTAACTTCACATCTGCTTCTGAACCTGTGCCTGGCTTGCAGAGGAATGGCCACTATGCATACCTTGTTCTTCAAATCCTACAAGCTAGCCACATAATGCTTTCCATTTCCATGGCTAGACAGCCTTAGTGTCCTTTAACCATTGCTTGAAATGTGTCTGCTAGGTCTCTCATTTTGTGACTCATTTCGATTTATCTTTAGCTTCTCAAAGGCAGCTCCCTGAACATTCTTCCCCATGTGGGCAGTGCAGGACTGAGCCAGTGGGTAGTTTCATTATTTCTGGAATTAAGTGAGTATCAATGTTGCTGTTCTGGGTAAGTAAGTTTATTCTTCTGGGGACACAGTTTGGGTTATGCTATCTGACAAGGTTAAGAAAAATCATAAGAAAATTAGGTTAAGATTGAGGAAGGCAGACAGGGTTTGGCCACCTGTGCCAGCTTCTGAGAGAGGTAGAGGTTCTCTGGTGTTGGCTCTTTTTAAAGATGTTTTTAAAACCAGAGGTTTTCTGAAGATCCACAAAGATTGCAATGTAACTTCTCTGAGTGTGAAGCTTGAGAGACAATTCAGTAACTATATAAGCTGATGTCAGGGCTCATTCCAACATCCTTTCCTTTTAAATGTATTTTCTGTTTTTGAAAAATATCTTTCTATTTTTTTAGTAGCTGTCTTAGTCAGGGTTTCTATTCCTGCACAAACATCATGACCAAGAAGCAAGTTGGGGAGGAAAGGGTTTATTCAGCTTACTCCTTTGCATGACCCCTTCAGTCCTGGACCATCAATTGCAACTGAGGTTGCACCTTCACCAATGGCCTTCCATGGCCTCAGCTGCTCTACATGACCCCTTCATGCCTTCAAAGCCAGTACCACCTGAGTAACTCTTACATATTACCAAGTCCCACTGAAGCACGAGGTACAACCTTGGCTATCTCTGGAACACAGCCTCTGTGCTCTCAGAAAACACTTCCCAGAAGATGTCACCTCAATGATGCTGGTCTCTTCTTAATCACCGCTAATTTCTTAGCTCCAGATAACCAGCATCAATAGTCCCAGTAATACAAAGGTTTCACTTTAGTAGTTCTGGTATCTTGTTAATCACAGCTGATTCTTCAGCCCCAGCTAACCAGAACCACAGGATCTTCAGAATCAAGGTAACAATGTCCCTGAAAAGAGTCTTTAATTTTCCCTCTGAAATTTCACAAGCCAGGCCTCCATCTTCTGCACTGTTCTCAAACATTATCTTCAGAGCTCCTACACAACATCTCACAGAGCTCTTAACACCGAATAGATATTCTGGCCCAAAGTTCCAAAGTCCTTCCACAGTCCTCCCCAAAACATGGTCAGGTTGTCACAGGAATACCCCACTCTGCTGGTACCAACTTCTGTATTAGTCAGGGTTCTCTAAAGTCACAGAACTTACGGATAGTCTCTATATAGTAAAGGAATTTATTGATGACTTACAGTCTGCAGTCCAAATCCCAACAATGGTTCAGTAGTAGCTGTGAATGAAAGTCCAAGGATCTAGCAGTTGCTGAGTCCCACACCGCAAGAAGGTGAAAGAGCAAGAGCCAGACTCCCTTCTTCCAATGTCCTTATATGGTCCCCAGCAGAAGGTGTAGCCCAAATTAAAGGTGTGTGCCACCACACCTTTAATCCCAGAAGACCTCGGACTCGGAGATCTCCCTGTCTTAATCTTCTGGATTCAATCACCACTGTGTCTCAAGATCTCCATACCAAGATCCAGATCAGAAACTTCTATCTCCCAGCCTCCAGATTAGGTTCACTGGTGAGCCTTCCAATTCTGGATTGTAGTTCATTTCAAATATAGTCAAGTTGACAACCAGGAATAGCCACTACAGTAGCCTTTCTCTTTTATGGACTGGGATAGATTGAGTGTCTCCTGGGACCAATCATGGTCTCTCTTTTAAGGGATGCACAGATAAAGAGATAGTTGGCTCCAGGACTTTGCAAAGGGAGGTAACCATGCAAAACACCCATTGTAAGGACAAAGACTCTGACTGTGAGCCTGGTGAGACAGCCCAGTGCTTGGTAAAGTGCCCTACTGTGTAAGCCTGGAAACCCAGGTTTTATGTTGGGGGCCCAGATGATGGTGGAAGGAGAGAACTGACTACTGACTCTTCTTCTGACCTTTCCCCAAGTGTCAGGGCACACATGCACACAAAGGAATGCTGAATGAACCCAGATGAGGTGGTGTGGGGAGAGAAGAGTGCTATGGCTTGGTGAAGAGGTGCTGTGTGAATGTCCAGAAGAAGACACTTTCAGGTTTGCTACATCTTCTAGCAGGATTCCCAAGACCCCATTCTGTAGGTCACTGGCAGTTGCCTGGGTATTTTCTTATTCCTCAAGGCAAAAGTCCCTTTGTATTCTCTAATAGTTATAATTGCCAATGCACATGAAACAGTACCTTTAACAGGGTCAGAGATAAGACAAAATTCTGTTTTTAGTTTAGAAGCCTAGGAGTAGGATTTATTCAGGAATATATATGTATATAAATATATGCATGTAATAAAAATTCATGAAAAAAGAGGTCAAAAAGGATAGCATGTGGAGGGAGGGTTTAAAGTAAAGAAAGGGAAAAGAGAAATACCATTATATTATAATCTAAACCAGTGGCTCCCAACTTTCCAAATTCTCCAACCCTTTAATACAGTTCCTTGTAATGTGGTAACCTCCAATCATAAAATTACAGCTTCCTAACTATAATTTTACGAATGTTATGAATAATAATGTAAATGTCTGTGGCTTCCAGATGGTCTTAGGTGATCCCTGTGAAAGGGTTATTTGACCCCCAAAGGGGCTGGGACCCACAGGTTGAGACCCATTGATCTAAACTATAAGCCCATGAAGAATCCATACAAAGATATCAAGGCCATCTCTATCAGAATTTAATTCTTTCAGTTCTCACATGAGCTCCTTATTCCCTGAAGGCTGAGAACAGACTTAGTTATTTGTGACATATTTGCAGAACTATTTTTAGTAACCCGAAAGGGCTACAATAAAGGACCACACAGAGAAGACAGTCAGAAAAGTTAGTGGCCTTGCAGTCAAGCAAGGATGAATGCACCTGGTTTCTTCCCGGTCATAGTTCCATTTTATAAAGGGTGTAGAGGTACCTGAATACTGCAAGTCAGGCTCATGATTTGTTTCCATACCTCCCCATGGCTCCTGAGATCTTTGTGACTTCCAGAGGCAATGGGAAAGAGGCAGGGAATACTGTGGCTAGCTGTCACACATCTCTTACTTCTTACATTTAAGGGGTCTGAGGATGAGTTTAAAGCTGATTTTCAGGCAGATGGTTCTATAAAGACTTAGAAGTTATATGTAAAACACCGTGTGACCAAATGTCACAAAAGATACCTCTCTTCCCACCTACTCCCTTTGTCAAGGTATTGTGTGGCCATAATTATTTCTGGATAGTCATTCTTGTTCACTCTTTCCCAAGTCAGGGAGCCTTCATTTTTATTCTTCATTCATGAGCATTTCTGTTTCGTAGCTCAGAAACTGACTTTGTGTTTAGTGCTCCATGAACTTAGGGAAAACCTCAGCCACATTTGTTTATGAGCAAGAGGAGAGGACAAAGTGGAACAGATCCACAGAACCGCCTGTGATCCCCCTTTGTACTGTGAATGACATTCCAATGGTCTACCTTCCCAAGGACTTTAGCATCACTCAGCCCCTCATACCTACAGTAACCACATCTTCTCTTCTGGATTCCTGTCAATCAAACAGAACACCATCCTCTGATTTTCTTCTCACTGTCTTTGAAACTCTGCCCTGACTAATGCCTTCTCACCCTACAAACTCAGCTTAAATTGTGCATCTCAAAGTCATATTATTTGTTTTATTGAGAATTAATTCTTTGTATATTTTCTACACCTGCCTATTTATCTTTACTCTTGTTTATATGGTGTTTGTCTCCCTCATGGTTTCAAGTTACTATGAAGTGTGTTTACTATGCATAGTGTTACTGTATATGTAGAATGTCTGCATGGAATAATTTGGATCCCCATCACTACTGAATGAAGGAGTGAAGGATGCTTATATTAATACAAAGTATTGTGAATGCGTGGAAAAAGATGGCCATGTGAATTATTCAGATAAATACATATATACTTGTTTTTAAGTATTCTGGGTATTGAACTTAGAGCTATGTAGTTTTTGGTATAGAAAGATGACTTGATTTGAAAAGAAAACAAATTTCAAAGTGTGTCTTGATTCAATATAATATAATTACAATTTTCAGAATAAAGAATATTATTTCAGTTAGAGAAGAGAAATTAGTTCAGGTGTTGTACTAGACAATCTTTGGTAATAATAATAACTTGACAATATATGGGCGTAGGTTTTACAGTTTCTTACCACACAGGTAGAAAAACAGTCTGTGAAGTAGTATGTATACTAATTTTATTTAACCATTCTAAACATATACATGTTGTATGATGTCATGTTATATACTGCAATTAGATATAAACATAAATGAATTATGAAACATCAGTATAAATGCATATACCAAAATGAAAGCAATAATATAATCTTTGAATGACAGATTTTAGCCAGATTCTATGTATTTTATCAATCTCTATTTTCTTAAAATGAATTTTGATTCATACATGTATCACATTTATGTAGGCTCTGTGTGTGTTTGCTCCTGCACATGTGCCATTGAATGAATATTGAGGTCAGAGGACAACTTGGTTCTCTCCTTTTATCCTTTGGGTTCTGAAGATGCAACTCAGGTCATCAGGCTTGACAGCAAGTACCTTTAGCCATCGAACCATCTTTCCAGCCCTAATACTGACTTTTAAATTCATTAATTAATTTATTTAACAAATATTAATTGTCTATTTTGTATCAAGAGTTTTTCTATGAACTGGGTTTTCATGCTGACTGTAAAATTCAAGCACATGACTCGTGAGGTCATAGTATCTTCTATAGGGAACAGAAGGTGTGAATACAGTGAGGAAAGTCACGGGAGCCATAGCGGTTCCACAACAATTCCACAAGTCTCTCTCACCATTCTATTGGCTGGGGGTGAGGAGCGTGTTTTACAGTTGATGTTTTCTGAGTAGAGGTTCTGTACTCCTTCAGCTTTCTGTCATTCTTAACCTTTTTAAAAATTCAGATGGCTTCTTCTCAGTATTTCTCTATTTGTTCAACATGATGTGTACATTTTTGCATAAATTACAGATTCTTTTTGCATCATGTGATCATATTATGAATAGCCTTGTCTCATTCCTTTTTCATAACAATAACACACATATATAGAAAACATTTAATGAAACTTTGATTAAATGTTCCTCATATCTACATATTCCTTTTGTGAATGATATATACATAATTATAAACAATATATAACATATAAATATATTATTTTATCCTTGATAAGTACCTAGAATTGTTGGGTGTTTCTTGTTAGAAGATACTGGAAGCCTTCATTCTTCCTGCAGGGCGATGCAGTGTCATCCTTCCATTCTTAAGTACTTAGAGATTATCAAGAGACTGAGTCTATTAGAATGAGAATGGTTGTTAATTAAAGTTTGCGTTAAAGTGCGCAATTTTAATATCAGAAAGCCCAACTCTACAAAGAGTTGTCTTAATTATAAAAATTTGAGTTTAATAACTATTAAGATGTAAGTCTTAAAGATCAACATTTCATATAAAATCTTGAAGAAATTTTTAGAATCTAAATTATAATGGGTCTAGTTAAGAGAGAGAAGTCATAGTTATTTTTTATAGATAATTTCACATAAATGTTAATTACCTATAATAGTGCAGTGAAAGCAGTAGTATGTGGCACTTTCAGAAACACCTCTGTTTGGTGGGATGACTAAGCTCAGGATTCATATTGCACCACTTGGCTAGTGCTGATATTTTTTTTTTCAAATGATTGGTAAAATACAAAATATTCCCAGGGCTACTGTAACAACACACCACAACTTAGACACAATACATGTATTCTCTTAGATTTCTGGAGAGTAGAAGGTCCAAGTCAAGTGCTAAGTAGGGCCAAGCTCCCCTGACACTAAAGATAGAGTTGGTGAACTGGTCCTTGTTTATTCCAGCTTTTGACAGTAGCTGTCAATCCATCACTTTAGTCTGTGCTTCATTATTCCTCTCTCTGCATTTGCATACACAAAGTATGTTCATCTATGTGTGTCCATGTCATCACCTGATGCTTTCCTACTCTTATGAGGACACAAGCCATATTACCCTAGTACCACTTTGTTCACCATTTTAACCTTATTATATTTCTAAACACTTTTTTAAAAGACACTTCTGTGTACTAGGGGATAAGAGTATATCATATTTTTTAAGGAGTGTAAGACAATCAGTAAATCATATTTCATAACATAATTATATGAAGTTCAATTTCAGTATTCATAAGCATAATATACTTTCCAAAATTATTTTTTAAACTCTTTTTTTTCAGTAGCATTTTTCTTTTATTTTTTTCAATTTTTATTAGGTATTTACTTCATTTACATATCAAATACTATCCCCAAAATCTCCTTTACCCTCCCCCTGCTCCCCTGCTCACCCACTCC
>NC_034596.1:42863960-42866354 GCF_900095145.1 Mus pahari
GTGTTACAGTGCGTGTAAGTGGTGTCGCCTTTGAGGTCCATGGAGTTCTCTGGTCTGTTCAAAACCAAGGTAAACCAGAACTGATCAAAAGGAACCTGNGCCTCTGGTCAGGAAAGGCTCTGGTGTCCTTGTTCCTGCTTTCACAGGCCCGTCACTATTGGATTGGAGCAGATGTTGTGTTCAACTCACCAGTGATGCTAAGATCGTGTGTGCAGTCCTCTAGGGATCGTGGGGGTGTCCACCCACTCTGCGCCCTAGGTGACCCGGTGCTGGTGCAGACCGGAAGGGANTTGTGCCCCTGGTTAGGCCAGTTCTCTGCTTCCCTAGTGCTCTCTCAGGTTCTGTGTGCGATTGTATTGGAGCAGAAGTTGTGTTCAACTCACCAGTGATACTAAGATGGCGTGGACAGTCCTCTAGGGACCGTGGGGGTGTCTGCCTACTCCATGCCCTAGGTGACCCAGTGCTGGCGCAGACCAGAAGGGACTTGTACCTCTGGTCAGGCCGGGTCTCTGCTTCCTTAGTGCTTTCTCAGGTCCCGTGTATGACTGGATTGGAGCAGAAGTTGTATTCCACTCATCAGTGATCCTAAAATTGCATGGGCAGTCCTCTAGGGACTGTGGCGGTATCCTCTCACTCTGTGCTCTAGGTGACACAGTGCTGATCAGACTGGAAAGGACTTGTGCCTCCAAAATTATTATATAAAATATGTATATAGGGGAACTAAGAACATAATTTAGTTGGTAGAATACTTGCCTATCATACCCAAATCCATTGGGTCTTTCTCTAGTACCATTTAAGTAGGGTATGTTAGGTGTATGCTTATAATTTCAACACATGGAAATTGGAGGTAAGAGGATCAGAATTCAGTCACCTGCCGGGCAGTGATGGTGCACGCCTTTAATCCCAGTACTCAGGAGGCAGAAGCAGGCGGATTTCTGAGTTCGAGGCCAGCCTGGTCTACAGAGTGAGTTCCAGGACAGTCAAGGCTACACAGAGAAACCCTGTCTCAAAAAAACAAAACAAAACAAAACAACAAAAAAAAGAATTCAGCCATCCCTTTTAAGGAGTGTAAGTCAATCAGTAAATCATATTTCATAATATAATTATATGAAGTTCAATTTCATGGTATTAGAATTCAGACAACATAGAGAGCTTGAGACTAGGCTGAGCATATAATACTATCTATCTATCTATCTATCTATCTATCTATCTATCTATCTATCTAATCTATAGCTGTTGCTACTAGAAGTCAATATGACCCATAGAACTGTGGGATGGTAAGCTGTGCACAGACAGCCTGGTTCCTGGTCAAGCATAGACCTTGAACCCCGGTTACCCAGTAGGTGTTCACTTCCACCTGTGTGGGATGGCAGATGTTCAGCCATGTCCCATGGGCCCCTGGCTCCTGTAGCCACTACAGCCTTCCTCTAATCCCCACACCCCAGCAGAGAGATGTGTGACCATGAGTCACATAGGCAATGCTCCAAGCTCCTGGTATTCTGTCTGGACTCCACCCCTACAGTTACATGGCAACAGCCAGGTATGCTCTTCCCCACAGTTACCTGGCAATAGTCAGGTAGTCTGGGCCTACTATAAAAGGGAAGGTTGGCCCTTTCCTCTCTCTCTTACACTCTTGTTCTCCCCTCGGACTGCCTCTGCAGGATCCACAGTGCTGGAGCAATGGAGCGGGTCTTCCCCTAACTAGTGTCTAACCTCCCACAGGGAGGCCTCTCTGCATTCCCAGCCATGGGCCTCCCATCAAACCAAGCCACCCCAAGGACTTTCATCCCTGCAGTAACCAGCCAGAGCCCTCCTCCTGTCCGTGGCCCCCAACTCCGTTCTCAGCTCTTCTGTGTCCAAGAGAGCCTTCTGGTCTCAGCCTCCATGCAGGCCAGGACCCCCAGCTGGCACCCAGCAATTCTGCAGGGACCTCAGACTGCGCCCCCGCCCTCCAGCCCCCCTCAGCCCCCAGCAGGGTCCTGCAGCTTCTCACAGCTCACCCAGTAGCGCCGCCGTGGTGGTGCTCACAGTCAAACTTCCTGTGTCCTGTGACGGGCCTGACACAGGACCCCATTTCTGACCCACACAGTACCTCAATTATTTTCTCTCTGGTACTTACTAAAAAAGCTTTCTGACACCTTATCTATATCATCATACCTTAGGTATTGAAAAAGGGCTAGTTGGATTTTGCTGTTTTTACTGAGAGCACTTGTCCTTAGATGAAGACATATTGTTGTACAGTACTCAGGGGAGTGTAAAACCCAGAAGTCAGACAAATCAAATGAGACTCTCTTCATCTTCTCTTCTCTTCTCTTCTCTTCTCTTCTCTTCTCTTCTCTTCTCTTCTCTTCTCTTCTCTTCTCTTCTCTTCTCTTCTCTTCTCTTCTCTTCTCT
>NC_034596.1:42866459-42872428 GCF_900095145.1 Mus pahari
CCCCTCCTCTCCTCTCCTCTCCTCCCCTCTCCCCCCTCTTCTTCATTGTTTAGGATTAAAATGGAAGAATCTGAAGAAGCTGAAATGTGATTTGAATAGTCTTAGTCCCAGATTAATCTGGGACTGATACACAATCCTATCAAGAATATCTGAGGGGTGGGTACGTGTAGGAGAGGTAGAGGAAAATAGATGTGGAATGTTTTTTAGACACTAGAGAGCTACTGAATACATTGACTCATAACAATTATTTATCTGCACAAGATCAAGCCAGTCAAAATTCCAGCATGGCCGAGGGAGTGATCCATGAGGCTCCACCACTAGCTGAGAAGCTGAGAAAGGACTGGCAGTTGATGGCTGCTGGAGAACTACTCTCCTGTGGAGATGTAGCCACAGATGGGCTGCAATGCTCCAGTGGTTGGCCCAATATGGGAACCCTAACTGAACTCTCGTTATCAAAACAGAAAAAGAAGACAAGTTGGAGGGTAAATTAGGTTGAAGGCACTGGAAGAGTTAGAGGGAAGTGGTGGTCGATAGATGTATAAATGTATAAATAGTTAAATTAGTTGTATAAATGAATAAAATTTAAAATACTGAAAATTATTTTAAAACTTGCACAATATACATACATATAAATATATAGCCTAACTTCTGTATCTAATTAAGGCTATACACATAGGCAGCCATGCCCAGCAATGATACATTGGTATTTGGCAGATGGGATAAATAGTGTTGATCATGGAGCTATTGATCATGGAACAGTGTTATTGATCATGGAGTTGAAAATTTTATCACCCAATGTTTCAGTCAACGTTCTCTAGAAGAATATACATACATATACATATATACATATGTATGTGTGTGTATTTGTATATAATAAATTAGAATTGATTGAGTTTTAAAATAGTAATGGTAGTGAAATCACATCTGAGATCTGAGAACCTAGTCATTGCTTAGTCCTTGAAGCTAAATGCCTCAACCGTCAGAGTAGTTCTATAGTCTCTCACAATGGGATAACTGATAGTTCCTCAGTCCATAAAGTGAGGTTCCTCAGCAGTGCCAGTCTGGTGAGTGAATCATGGAAAGTTTCTGGGAGCCTCTGGTTCCCAGTCAGTGATGAAAGCTTGGAAACACTGTTTCTGATGTGATTGAAGGAATCAGCAGCAATAACTTCAACAGAACAAGTCTACTTGGTGGCAAGAGGGAAGGCCAAGCAAGCAAACAGCTTGGTGATCTTCCTTCTGCCACGTCTTTTTTTATCTGCACTGTTACCAGAAGGTGCCACCCATGTGGGTGCTCCCACATTAATCAAGGCAATCAGAACAATTTGTCAGGAGTAGGTCTCTACTCAGACAATTCTTCTAATTTATGACAAGTTGATTTTAAAGCCAACCATCATAGTTTGCATCTCTCTAACCATGTCTCTTAGGGTGTTATTCACCCCAATTTCTGTAGAGAGGATCATGCATAAACAACCTGGCAAGCGCAGGCTTGGGGGCCCCAATGACAAATTGCTAGATAGAACCTTAGTATACAGACATATTAACATGGTCCATTTGATTGAGGGAATTTGGTGCAGCTTAGTTAATTAACAGAATATTTTTTTTATTGATAGCTTGTGTTAGAGTATCTCCATGTGACTCCCAGGCTACATTTATGTCAGAGAGAAGTTTTTCATAAGGATTTGTTTTTGGTTTTTGTCTATATTGTTGTCTTACCTGAGATATTATTACATTAGTTTTCAAACATAAGTAATACATTCATAATGGTTGAAATAGCAAATCAATGAATATGAAATATAGCATGTCTATTTAGATCTGACATGCCCACAACTATTCAATTCTATATCCAAACAAGTAACTGTGTTTTGATTTTCTTAATAATTCTAAAAAGTGATCAATGTACATTCTCACTGCATTTAATATGGTTATTTTGGAACACTGTCATAAAACTCTACAAGTAAATTTTAGTTTGATTTTTGTCTTATTCCTCTGTCTGACAGAATATTTGGCCAAGGATCTTAATTTGCTTCACTTTTTAAGGAAGAAAACTTACAGTAATGTAACATGATAGACTTAAGTTAAAACATTAAAAAAAATCATTTGTGTTTTGTCAAATTTCCCCCCTCACCCAAGCTTCTAAATAACAATTTTAAATATTTCAATTTATATTTGGTATTCAAAGATGGGTCTCCTTCCGTTGTTCTGGAGAAGTTTTATTATCAAGAGTACAGAAGGATCTCATTCAAGGCTATAGAACCAGTCTGTGCAGATCCAGGCTCAGAATGTCCATCGCTGGGCTGCCCACTACCCACATCACATGAGATGATTCATATTTGATTTCCACAAGAGCTAAAACTCATTGGAAAGTGTAAGGTGTATTGTTTTGTTTGTTTGTTTGTTTGTTTGTTTGTTTTGTTTTTCATCTATATTAACCCTCTCCCAGTCACACAGCCTATCCTTTATAACACGGATTTCTTCCTTCTTGCTGACAGCTTCATGTTATTAGTTATTTCTGCTCTGTTGGCATTTGTCCAGTTCATGACTAATCCTTAAATCCTAGGTTGAAATAATATCTTCCCAGCCAGAATGAGGAAGTGAATAATTGGAAATTCAATTAAGAGTGAAACTTCTTTATTTTACTATAGTTGTTATATACAATAGTCTCAACTTGCTTAATTTCTCCTGTTAAATTAATTCTTTCTCATTATCTTCTTTATGCAATGGCTAGTTTAAGTAGACAGTCTTCTGTTTTTTATTCAGGAAAAAAGTTAGCATGCCCTTCAAACAACTTTTAAGGTAGGGCTTGGCTCATACTAATGTAATTGTCTGACCCCTAGTGGTGATTGGAAACATCTGCATGGCTCATTGTAGGAACACATATGGCTGAATTTCTAAATGAATTGAAGACAATGAATTACTTTTTCAAAAATGTAGGGTAAAATTATGGCTTCATTTCAGAAGCAATGTGAAAAAAATTTATAAATCTGTGATGTTGCTGGTTTGTAGCGAGTACTGCGGGGCTTCACTTACAAGCACAGTGTTTCAGAAACCTATTTTGTTATTTGTGAAAACCAGATCTTTCATCCCTTATAACATTCATGTATTTTCATTTCTCCAGAATGGGCCTTTCTAGCCATGGTGGTCAGCTATGGGATTGGAGTTGGACTTAGAGTTGGGTGATACTTCTGTTGTCTGAGACTTAGAGTCCCCCAGTAAGGTTGGTCTCAGAAGTGTTCAGACGAGGAGAGCCTGAAGCATAGCAGAGGAACATAAGCTGACCTGGGTTCTTGGGAGATGGCAGATAATGTTTGGGGCAGGGGGGGAACAAGGACTCTCGGCAGAGCAGGATTATGAGGGAGGAATCAACTGTAAGAATTATATATGTGATGTATTCACTGTAAATCCCTTAACAAGGAATATAGGAGGTAAAAATGAAGTACATTCTTAGCCTATAGCCTGCAGCACAAATGTACCAATAGATAATCTTTTTGCACACACACACATACACACACAGAGGCATATAGACATGCATACAAAGACACACATACATGTGAGCACACAAACATGTACACACACACATACTTTTTTTTAAAAAAAATAGGTTTATAGTATGCATGCTATTTCAAAACTCAACACACTTCTTATAATAAAATACAGTGGTTGCAAACCAGTATATTCTTACTGCCTGTCCATTATCTAGCATTTTCATTTGATGATATAAGCTAATTTGTTAGCTGCACTCAGTTAATTACATAAAATTTGTTCGAATTTTCTGTTATATAAACAGTGTTATGAAAATCCTTCACATTTAAATATAGTTATACAAGTACATCTGTGGAGTAAATTTTGTTAAAGAGACCTTTTGGTCAAAGCTCACACATAGCTAAGAAACATATATTTTCTTTTTAGCATATGTATGTGTTGTATATACATGTGTGTATGCATGTTTCCGTGTGTGAGGGTGAAACTAGATGCTAGTGTGTGATATTTTCCTCAAATGCTTTTCATCTTACATGTTGAGGTATTACATAAAATACTATTGGTCTAAAAAAGGGTAGAGTGGCAATAAAACAACTTTTAATGATATTCTGCTATACTCATTGATTGGTATCTCATATTTTAGTGTCTATGACATGGAAAGGTACTATCCTCAGGCTACCAAAAGAAAAAAGCAAACACCAAACCAACCACAAAACATTTCATCTACAATCTGTCTGCCTCTAAGATCTGCTAGGGCAATGGTGGCACAAAGCTTGTGGGAGTGAGTAACTGTATCTGATTTAACTTAAGGTCATCTTCATGGTGAAATGGAATCCATATCTGACACTGAGGGTGACCAAGAAGCAGAGTCCAGATATCCCAGAGACCTAGGATAAAATCACATACTGTTGGTACATTGAATCCCTTACCTCAGAGCTCAGGGGACTCCAAGGAAGAAGATACAGAGGACTGGGGGAGACAGAAGAGAGAGAGGACGAACAAGGCCGTCTATAAAGAACTGAGCAAAGCTTGTATGAACTCACAAAACTGAAGCAGTAAGCACAGGGCGGATACAGGATTGCACCAGTTCCTTTGCATGTGTATTATAGCTTTCAGCTTAGTATTTTTATGGGACTCCTGAGTGTGTAAATGAGTGTGGATCTCTGATTCTTGTGCTTTCTCTTTTTTAAAATTTATTTATTTATTTATTTATTTATTATTTTCTTTATTTACATTTCAAATGCTATCCCGAAAGTTCCCTATAACCCCCCCCCCCGCCCCCTGCTCCCCTACCCACCCACTCCCACTACTTGGCCCTGGCCTTCCCCTGTGCTGGGTCATATAAAGTTTACAAGACCAAGGGGCCTCTCTTCCCAATAATGGCCGATTAGGCCATCTTCTGCTACATATGCAGCTAGAGACTTGAGCTCAGGGGGTACTGGTTAGTTCATATCTTGTGCCTTCTCTTAGTGGTCTTTATTTTTTCTTGTCTTGTCTTATGCAATGTTGATATGATGGTTTTCATTTTATCTTATTGTATTTTATTTTGTTAAAAAATAAAATAAAAAAATGTAAAGAAAAACACGGTCTGTTCTGCTGTGAATGTTCTTCTGTGTATTTCTTACTATAAACTCAGTGCCCTCTCTTCCTGCTCTCTTCATCTTTGCTGGACAGATGGAAGAACAGCCTGCCTTCTTCCTGCTGGATTCTTTCCTATTCCTCCTTACACTTTCACCAGAAGTCTCCTAAATACCCAATGCTTCTTTCATTCTCCTGTTTTTCACCTTTTTCTCTCCGGGTTATAAGGTTGTCTTCCCAGGCCCTAAGCCATGTTTTCCAAGGTCTATTCTTTTTGCCTGATGCTTGACTGGGAAGAATATTCTTTTGGATGTTTTAGGAGATTCTTAATGGTTTAAAAAACTTGTTTTAAAGTCTCTTCCATGATTTCTAAAACACACAACTATTCTATAAAATCACTAGAAGATATAGCTGGAACATGGCCAAGAGTTGGCATCTTTGTATTAATTTTATATCTATAAAGAAATATAGGGGCACCTTTTTTTTTTTACTGCAAATTAGTGACAGTTTTGGGATCTGGAACAGTTGTTAGTCATCATTGGGGCTGGAGAAATAGGTCAGTAGTAAAGAGCATGCACTCTTGCTGAAGATCAATTTCTATCACACATATAGTGGCTCATGGCTTGCTATAAATCCAGTTCCAGGTGAGCCAATGCCCTCTTCTGGCTTCTGTGAGTACCAAACACACATGTTGACCACAGACATTCAAGCAAAACTTCTATACTCATGAAAGGAAAGATGAAAAGAAGGAAAGAAGGGAGGAAGGAAGGTTGAAAGGAAGGAAGACAGACAGACTGAAAGAAAGAAAGAGAAAGAGAGAGAGAAAGAAAGAAAGAAAGAAAGAAAGAAAGAAAGAAAGAAAGAAAGAAAGAAAGAAAGAAAGAAAGAAAGGAAGGAAGGAAGGAAGGAAGG
>NC_034596.1:42872443-42896178 GCF_900095145.1 Mus pahari
AGGAAGGAAGGAAGGAAGGAAGGAAGGAAGGAAGGAAGAAAGAAAGAAAGAAAGAAAGAAAGAAAGAAAGAAAGAAAGAAAGAAAGAAAGAAAGATGTCCACCCCTCACATGCAGTAGTTGAAAACACTGCTTCCTAATCGTTTATGTGCAGCAATTGTTTCTGGATGTGGGAATGAGATGGCAGAGAAATTCAATTTCTCTTTCTCCCTCATCATTCCATCTTCCCTGTGCTTGTTTCTGAACTAGAGTTATATAAAAATCAATCCTATTACCTGGTGGTATGGGGCATCCAGCATTAAGAAAAATGTCATTAAAGGGAATAGTGACCCTTAAAGGGCTTTTCATTGATTTTCAATGGGTTTAACTGCTGTCCCCCAGGCTCCCAGACAACATTATGTCTTAGTATTGAAAATTGCACTTTTTGTTCTTTAGCAGAACTTGCCTAGCACAAGAAAACTTCTGGAATCCGTCCTGATATACAGCATATACTGTGGAACTCATATTCATGGTACACTTTGGATATACAATAAGGACCAAAGAAAGTTCTAGGGAAAGGAAGAGGAAATAGAAGAAAGCTGCAACTGAGACAAAGACATAGCTGTTGGAAGAAAGGCTAATTATAGCCACAGCTCACTAATAGGAATGGAAAAGAGTAGCCAGACTGAGATTCTGAGAGGCCGCTTGTATTAGAAGACTGTGTGCCCACCACCAATCATTTCTGGGTGCTCAAGGAAGACAAGCCTAACTGAAAGTGTTCAAGGGCTCTGAGAAGATAGAGAAACTAGTGCATTGTTTCACCTCTGCTCTGATGATGATGAGGGTCTTTGAAGAAGTAGACAAGGAAAGGAAAAGCATTTCACTTCTAACTGGAGATCATAATATGCCATCGACACTGCTGACCCACTGTTCCCTAATAAACACCCTCAAGATAACAGAGGCCTGAGACCCGGATTGACAGAGGATACTGGGTCCTGTGGACCACTGAGCTGTGAGTACTTGCTATGAAATTGTTTAATTAAGCACACCAACCTTCTAAGACATTCCAAGGAGGAAGACATTCCAAGCATTCAATACAGGCTCAATTCTTTGTTTAAGAAACTGGTGAGATAAATGGATCATTTAAATGACACAGGTGAAAATTACTAGGGGGCTTTCAAGGACAAAACACGAAACCGTATACACAAAAGGAAAATGAAACAATAAACAAAAATGTAAGTGAAAGTAAGCCATATGTGATGGTTTCCACCTGTGATCAGCGCTCAAGAAGCTGAGGCAGGAGGAATACTACAATGCTGAGGCATCTGTGGTTTTAGAGTGACTTTGAAGCCCATCTGGGTCACAGAGTAAGAGCTGGGTTTGTTCTTCAGAGAACATAAACAAAGGAAAGTATATGATAGTTATGGTGAATAGTCA
Source organism: Mus pahari (assembly GCF_900095145.1). NCBI lineage: Eukaryota > Metazoa > Chordata > Mammalia > Rodentia > Muridae > Mus > Mus pahari. The sequence continues at coordinate 42,873,858 of NC_034596.1, forward strand.
CATGGATTTACATATAGACAAAAATACAGTTAAGTTTATCTTTTGAAGACAACAAAGAGGGCTTGAGGGCTTGAGTGGAGGTGTGTGGTGCTTAAGTCTTGCAGCAGATTGGAGACAGGGCCTTAACATCCATCATCACCGAAATCTCTAGGATCTGAGAGCGAGACCATAGCTGCCAAGGGTCTAATTTAAATCTGTCTTACTCACTGCTCAACATATTGGACTCTGGTATTGATATAATGTTAAAATAGCGTACATGGTTAAAATAAAATACAGAAAGTGTGTTGATTGTTTGAGATGAAAGTAAAGAAAACCTGCTAAACCACTGGCCAACTTGGGAGGAAAATAATTTTAAATAAACAAATCATATCATTACACAGCATAAAAAAAAAACAAGTTGACAATTTCAAAGATTTTGATTGCTCTCAACACAAACAATATACACCTGCTCATTATACATTGTATGCAGATACTGAAATGACATACTATTCCATGCAAATACATATAAAACAGTCTCTCTTTCTCTGTCTCTGTCTCTCTGTCTCTCTCTCCCTCTCTCTCTCTCATTCTCTCTTTGTCTCTCTCCCCCTCTCTGTGTTTGTATGTATGTATGTATGTATGTATGTATGTATGTATGTATGCATGTATGCATGTATGTACACTTGTGTTATTCTATGTACTTGAGCACTTGGATCTTGAGGATAGAGTAATTGTTGCACACATAATCCTATTGTTATCCTTCACTTGCACTCTATGTCATGAAACAGAGCAGGAATGTACTTTACGATCCAATCCTAGCCTTTTCCTGGTCTTTCCTCCAAGGAAATATATGTATAAACTTATATTTGAAAAGAAACATGGGCTTATGAGGACATATTCAGGATGCATGATGAATATATCTTTGTTCAAGTCTGCTTCTATGTCTTTTAGGAGTCCTTAAGACTTTTCTCATAGGCCTTGATATATATTTTGCTGTTTATATAAACATTTCATCTTATAAGTTGAGTTGTCTTTTCCATTTTGTGGAGTTTTAGGCCTGGCCAGGTATGGGAAAGTACTGCTGGGCTATTTTTGTTGGTAATATTCACTAAACATATGACTGTGGAGGAGTGTCATCCAGATTTTGATTTGTCTTCAAAATCAACATTCACAAAGAGAAGCTATAATTTCTTGTTATTCACCACATGTTCCTTGATGGGCATGCCTGAGCCAAAGGCTTTGCTGATTTTAAACATGCTATATTTAGTTTTTGTCCCAGTTCTCTTAGTTAACATGCAAAACATTATCAGATCATACGTCTATTAATCAAACTTTTACTTCAGTGATTTATAAATTTTCATAACATAACTAACTGAAATTTTCATAGTGCACTGAGATTAAAGTTAAGTTTGAAAATCTTTGCATAAAGTGAAATATGTAATAATGTCTTAATAGTCATCATAACCTTAAAACTGCATTTAGGACCCCATCTCCTGGGCTCCATTTTCCAGCCCAGAATTCTCCCTGCATTCATGGAGGCCTTCTGGCACCAGGGCCAACTAGGTAAGATCCTTAACCACTAACTCACCTGAAAGCACATCCAACAGCAGTACACTGTACCCCATCCTCTGGAATCCACTTTCCAGCCTACAATTCTACCTGCTTTCCTGGAAGCCACTCTGGCACCAGGGAACCTAGGCCATGCAGGCACTAGGGACCCTAGAAGCAATGTTAGCATCTACAACTCCAGAGGCAGTGTAGGCCAAAGAATCCCAGAGGAGACAGCCTCCTGGACATGATGACACACTAGTCACTAAAGCACCAGGCCACTGGGGCAAGAAAATGGAGAGGAAACAAAAACCAAGCTTAAATAATCCACCCCCCCCATATATCTAACAAAAATAAACTCAGAAATTATCTCTTAAACCTACAAAATCCTCAAACCCAAATGGCTATAGGCCAGCATGAGAACACAACCAAGAGCCAGGGCAGTATGATACCACAAGATTCCCCCCCCCCTATCCCACTACAGCAAGATATTCTAACATAGCTGAAGCACAGCAAAATGTCCTTAAAACAAACCTTATGAAGATGATAGAGACCTTTCAAGAGGTAATGAATAAATCCCTTAAAGAAATACAGGAAAATACAGTCAACAATGAAGGAAATGAATAAACCTGTCAAGACCTGAAAACAGAAATAGAAACAATAAAGAACACACAAACTGAGGGAAACCTGGAGATGGAAAACCTAGGTAAGAGACCAGAAACTACAGACACAGCACTGCCAACAGAGTACAAGAGATGGAGGAAAGAATTTCAGGCATAAAAGAAGAAGCTGATCCATCAGTCAAAGAAAGTACTAAATCTAAAAAGTTTATGACACAAAATTTCCAGGAAATATGGGACACTATGAAAAGACCAAACCCAAGAATAATGGGAATAGAAGAAGGAGAAGATTCTTAGCTCAAAAGTCCAGAACGTATTTTCAAGAAAGCCATAGAAGAAAATTTCCTTAACCTAAAGAAAGAGATGCCTCAGCTTCTGTCTGTGAATCTGGGCTGACAGGCACAGGTAGCTGACTGAGAAAAGCAACACTGCAGTGTGTCTCTGCTGATCCTCTAAAAACAGCTCAGCACATCCCCCTACCCCTGCCACCCTCCAAATGGCCAGACTACTGCATTCATTATTGATCTCACAGAGGGTACTTGTATATCCAGGCCAGCAGTAACATCTATAGCTGTCAACAGTCTCTTCACATGTTGCATCATTGTGACAAGGCTTTGATCAACACAGAGGAATCATCAAAGTCTCACTGTGTGTCCCTGTGAATCCACTACCTGTGCAGCCACAGTAGTAGTTATTTTCTCCATGGAGAGGGCCACCCAATAATGGAGTGAAACAGATGCAGAAATCTACAGCCAAACATTAGACTGGACTTGGGTAGTCTTGTGGAAGAGTTAGGGGAAGGATTAAAGAAACTGGAGGAGATAAAATCTCTACAAGAAAACTAAGCTGGGCATGGTGGTGCACTCCTTTAACCCCAGCACTTGGGAGGCAGAGGCAGGAGGATTTCTGAGTTTGAGGCCAGCCTGAACTACAGAGTGAGTTCCAGGATAGCCAGGGCTATACAGAGACACCCTGTCTCAAAAAAACAAACAAACAAAACCAAAAAACAAAAAAACAAAAAACAAACAAACAAAAAGGATACTTGGGATTCCCAGATACTAAGAACATACAAGGGCTGGCAGATATATAGTTTCAACTTCATGCAACTTCATGGAGGTCCCAATCAACTGTAATTGGGGCTTACCCTGAATATGTTGCCTGTCTATGGATCTGGCTCCCCTAACTGATCTGTGTTGTTTGGCCTCAGTGGGAGAGGATGTACCTACTGCAGTGACTTAAGGTGCAAGGGAGGATTGGTTCCCTGAGAGGAAACTCATACTTCTTAGAGGTGAAGAGGAGGTGGTGGAGGAGGGGCCATGTGAGGGGGGACTGTGAGGAGAGGGGCTGTGATTTGGATGTCAAGTGAATAAATAAATTAATTAATGGAACACAAAAGGAAAATGGCTATAAATGTACAAGAAGGTTAGAGAACACCAAGTAGACTGGACCAAGAGAAAACCCTCCCTGCACATAGGTTTCATGCACATATAATCAAAACAGTAATGTTTCTGTACAGAGCAATGATAGAATACTAAAATTTGCAATGGAAAAATGGTAACATTAATGGAGACATATGAAATTTACACCTGACTTTTCAACAAATACTCTGAAAGCCAACAGGGCCTGGACAGCTGTCTTGCAATCTATAAGAGACCACAGATGCCAGCCTATACTATACCTGTAAATCTTTCAATCACCATAGATTGAAAAAACAAGATATTCTATGAAAAACCCAATTAAACAATGTCTATCCACAAATCTGATCCTACAGAAGATATTAGAAAAAAAAACTTAGAAAACTCCAATCCATGGAGGTTAACTACACCCAAGAAAACACTGGTAATAAATAATTTCACACCAGTGAAACCAAAAGAAGGGAAACACACACACACACACACACACACACACACACACACACACACACACACACAAACACTACCACTGCCAACATCAATACCACAGGAATTAACAGTTAGTGGTCATTAATCTTTCTCAACATCAATAGGCTCAATTCTCAAACACAAAGACACAGGCTAACAAAATGGATGAGAAAACAGGATCATTCTGCTGCATAAATGAAATACACCTCAACATCAAAGATAGACATTCCCTCAGAGTAAAGGGTTGGAAAAAGATATTTCAAGTAAATGGTCCCAACAAAAAAGCAGGAGTAACCATCCTAATAATACCTATATACTTTCAACCAAAATTAATCAGAAGAGGTGGGAAAGAAGACTTCCTACCCATCAAAGGAAAATTTTATCAAGATACTGTCTCACTTTTAAATACCTATGAGACTTAAATGCCAGGGCACCCACATTTATAAAGGAAATATTACTAAAGTTTAAATAACACATTGAACCCCATACATTTATAGTGGGAGAATTTGACACCTTACTCTCACTAATGGAAAGGTCATCCAGTCAGAACTAAACAGAGAAATAATGGAACTAATAGACATAATGCCACAAATAGATATTTAACGGATATCTACAAAACAAAATAATATAACTTCTTCTCAGCACCTCATGGAACCTTCTACAAAATTGACTATATACTCTGTCACAAAGCAACTCTCAACAGATATAAGAAAATTGAAATATTTCCCTGTATCATGAATTAAAGCTGAATTTCAAATATGGACAGAAACAACAGAAAGCCTACAATCTCATGGAAAATGAACATCTCTTTACTCATTAACTACTTGGCCTAAATAGAAATAAATAAAGAAATTAAAGACTTTCTAGAATTTAATGAAAATGAATAACAACATAGCAAAACTTATGGGACACAATGAAAGCAGTGCGAAGAGGAAATATAGCACTAAGTGTCTTCATAAGAAATTAGTGAGATTTTATGCTAGCAATTTAACAGGACACCTGAAAGCTCTAGAACAAAAGGAAGTAAGCACACCCAACAGGAGTAAATGGCAGGAAATAATCAAACTCGGGTATGAAATCAATAAAATAGAAACAAAGAGAACAACACACACACAAAAAATCAATGGAACAAACAGTTGATTCTTTAAGAAAATCAACAAGATAGACAAATCCTTAATCAAAGTAATTAGAAGGTAGAGAGATAATATCCAAATTAACAAAATCAGAAATAAAAAGGGGGACATAACAACAGATACTAAGGAAATCTAAAGAATCATTAGGTCTTCATAAACCTGTACCCCACATAGTTGGAAAATCTAATGAAATAGATGATATTTTAGATAGAGACCACTTACCAAAATTAAATCAAGATTGTGTAAACACTCTAAATAGACTACAATACCCAAGGAAATAGAAGCAGTCATTAAAAGCCTCCATAACAGAGGGAAAAAAGCCCAGAGCCAGATAGTCTGAGCATAAACTAACAAATACTTTTCAAATTAGAAACAGATGGAACACTGCCAAATTCATTGTATGAGGTACAGTCACCCTAAAATTTAATCTGCTCAAAGACTCAACAAAGAAAGAGAATTTCAGACCAATTTTCCTTATAGACATTGATGCAAAAAATTAAATAAAATATTCACAAAAGAATCCAAGAACATAGCAAAAACATCATTTATCATAATCAAGTAGGTTTCATCTCAGAGATAGATGTAGGGATGGTTCAAGACTGAAAATCAATCAATGTAACCCACCATATTAACAACCTGAAAGAAAAAGAAACACACACACACACACACACACACACACACACACACACACACACACACACAATCATCTCATTAGATGCTGAAAAAGCCTTCGACAAAATCCAGCACCCCTTCATGATAAAAGCCTTGGAGTGATCAGGGATACAAGTTACATGCCTAAACACAATAAAGGCAATATTCAGCAAGCTGATAGCCAACATCAAATTAAATGAAGAGAGACTTATAACAATTCTACTAAAATCAGGGACAAGACAAAGCTGTAAACTCTTTTCATATCTATTCAATATCGTACTTGAAGTTTTAGCTAGAAAAATATGACAACTAAAAGAAATCAAGGGGATACAAATTGGAAAGGAAAAAAAAATCAAAGGATCACTATTTGCAGATGATATGAATAAACATAAGTGACCCCAAAAATTGTGTCAGGGGACTTCTCCAGTGGATAAACATCTTCAGCAAAGTGGATAGATACAAAATTATCTAAAAATAAAAGACATAAAACAAAAACAGAAGCCTTCCTTTATATAAACAATAAATGGGCTAAGAAATAAATTATGAAAACATCATTTCAATAGCCACAGATAATATAAAATATCTTGGTGTAACTATAACCTAGCAAGTGAAAGACCTATATGACAAGAACTTCAATGCAAAGATTTCCCATGCTTGTAGGTCAGTAGGATAACATAGTAAAAAGAGCTATTCTACTAAAAACTATCTACAGATTCAATGCAATTCAAACAAATTACAGCACAATTCTTTACAGATCTTGAAAAAAAAAACCACTCAACTTCAAGTGGAAAAACAAACACCCAGAATAGCTAAAATTATTTTTGACAATAAAAGAACTTCAGGAGGTATTGTCATCCTTAATTTCAAGCTGTACTATAGAACAATAGTAATAAAAACGACATGGTATTGGAATAAATGCAAACAGGTTGATCAATGGAATCAAGCTGAATACCCAGAAGCAAATGCACACACCCATGGACACTTGTTTTTTGACAGAGAAGTCAAAATCATACAATGGGGGGAAAAGCATCTTCAACAAATGGTGCTGGTCTAACTGGATATCTGCATGCAGAACAGTGCAAATAGATTTATATCTATTTTCCAGCACAAAACTCAAGTTCAGGTGGATCAAAGACTTCAACATTAAGCCAGATACACTAAGTCTTATAAAAGTTAAAGTGGGGAATAATCTTGAACTCATTGACACAAGAGCAAACTTCATGAACAGAACATCAATAGCTCAGGTACTAAGATCAACAATTAATAAATGGGACATTATGACACTGAAAAGCTTCTGTAAGGCAAAGGGCATGATCAATAACACAAAATAGCAGACTGCAGAAGGGGAATATTTTTCACCAACCCTATACCCAACAAAGGGTTGATATCCAAAATATAGAAAGAACTCAAGAAATTTGACATCCACAAATCAATAATCCAATTATAAATGGGATACAGGTCTAAACAGGGAATTCCCCACAGAGGAATCTCTAATAGCCCAGAAACACTCAAAGAAAATTTCAATATTCCTAGTCATTAGGAAAATGCAAATTAAAATGACTCTGAAATGCCATCTTACCCTTGTCAGAATGGTTAGGATCAAAAATTCAAGTGGCAGCCCATGCTGGGGAGGATGTGGAGCAAGAGGAATATTCCTCCATTGATGGTGGGAGTGCAAACTTGTACAATCACATTGGAAATAAATTTGGCAGTTTCTCAGAAAATTGGGAAATGATCTACCTTAAGTGGTATACCTAGGTATACCAGTCCTGGGCATATACCCAAAAATGCTCTAACATACCAAAAGAACACTTGCTCAACTATGTTCATAGCAGCTTTATTTGCCAGAACCTGAAAATAACCTACATGTCTCTCAGCTACGGAATTGATAAAGAAAATGTTACGTATTTACACATTGGATTATCAACTATTAAAAATAATGACATGAAATTTGCAGGCAAATGAATGGAACTAGAAAACATCATGCTGAGTGATGTAATCCACACCCAGAGAGACAGATATGGAGCATAGTTAGTTATGAGTGGATATTAGTTATAAAGTACAGTATAACCATGATACAGTCCACTGACACAAAGAAGCTAAGTACAAGGAAAATCCAAGGAGGGACATTTGAATAGGAGGGAGAAAGGAAAATAAATTAGATATCAAAGGTGGATAGAATCAATTCCACAGTGAAAAGGCATAGACTAGCAGAGTGAATTTGAAAACAGGATACATGGTCTACTGCATATAGGAAACATACCTCAATATAAAAAGTAGACATTCCCTCAGAGTAAAGGATTAGAAAAGGTTTTTCAAACAAATGAACAAATAAACCTAAGAATCAAGTTATTGTAGCCATTATAATATCTAACAAGATAGATTTTTAGCCAAAGTAATCAAAAGAGACTTGGAAAAACATTTCATATTCATTGGAGGAAAAATGCACTAAGAAGACATTTCAGATTTTTAACATCTGCCCAAATGCAAAGGCAAACACATTCACAAAAGAAACTTTCTTTACTAAGGCTTAAACCACACATTGACCCTCACACATTGATAGTGGAAGACTACAATACCCACGCTCACCAGTGGACAAATTGTCCAGACAAAAAGAGAGAAATACTGGAGCTAATAGACATTGTAAACCAAATAGACCTAAGAAATAGTTACAGACTGTTCGACTGAAGCACAAAGAGAATATATCTTCTTGTCAGATCTCATAGAACTTTTTCCAAAATTGACTATGTACTCATCACAATAGAAGTTGCAACAAATATAAGAAAATTGAAATAACCTCCTGTATCCTATTTGACCACTATAAATTAAATTTTAACAAGAGAAAGTCTACAATCTCATGGAAACTGTATGATTCCCTAGTGAATGAAAATGGAGGGAAGAAAGAAATGAAAGACGTTCAAGAATTCAATAAAAATGAATGCACAACATACTCAAGATGACAGGACAAAATGGAAGTGCTCATGGCAGTTAGTGCATACATAAAGAAACTGGAGAGATATCATACTAGCAACTTAACAACAACCCCAAAACTCTGGAACAAAGAGAAGCAAGCCACCCAAGAGAAGTAATCAAACTCAGGGATGAAATCAATAAAATAGAAACAAAGAGAATAATACACAGTATCAACGAAACAAAGCGAAGGTTCTTTGAGAAAAATCAACAAGATAAACAAACCCTTATTCAAACTAATTAAAGACAACGAGGGAATATCAAAATTAACAAAGTCAGAAATGAAACTGGGGGGATAACAATAAACACTGAGGAAATCCAAGAAATCATCATGTCCTACTTAAAAAACCTGTACTCTACAAAATTGGAAAATATAGAAGAAATGGACAATTTTATTGATAGACTCCACTTAAAAAAGTTAAATCAAGATAACCTATACAATATAATTAGACTTATAACTCTGAAGAAATTAGAATAGTCATTAAAATTTTCCCCATCCCCCTAAATTGCCCAGGGTCAAACAGTTTTATTGAATCCCACTAGTCTTTCAAAAAAAAAAAAAAACTAACATCAATAGTTCTTAAATTATTCTACAAAATAGAAACAGAAGGAACATCGCTGACACAACAACCACACAAAGATTCAAGAAAGAAAATTACAGATCAATTTCCCTTATGAACACGGATATAAAAATACTCAATAAAATACTGGTAAACCTAATGCAAGAACAAAAAGATCATCGAACATAATCACAGTTGATGATTCATCCCAGAGATGCAATGATGGTTCAAACTATGAAAATCAGTGTAAACAACTATATAAACAATCTAGTGGTCCGACCTTCTCCCCTGGGACTGCTGGTCACTGCCCCATGAGGAAAAAAATGAGGGGAGTTGAAGAACAGGGTTCAGATGGCCACCGAGTATGATGGAAATGACAGACTTCTGGGATCAGCTTAAGAGAGGCAGCTCATCTTTAATCAGAGTGAATAAAGGTCTACATTACTTTTGGGGAAGGGGTAGGAATTTCTAGGGTAGGTAAGTATCGTTGGCTACAGTTTAGGGTCCCAAATAATGCCTCATTTGCATGGAGAGTTGGCCCAGGAATTCCAGGTGCTTGCTGGACATGTTCTTAATTGGAGAAAGGAAGCTGAATCTGCAGTCTCATCAAGGCTTTGTGACATTCTGCATGGAGAGGGTGCAGGGGTTTAGAGCTCCCCAGAGAAGGTCAGAGAAGAAGACCTGCTGGTAAAGGGAGTCCTCTATTTTGTACCGAGCTCAGAGAGCTATCTAGACATAGTAGCATGGCAGAATTGAACCTTAGTTAGCAGGGTCCGACACAAAGTGAGAGAGGAAAAAAACATATTATCTTATTAGACATTGAAAATTCTTTGACAAAATCCTAAACCCCTTCATAATAAAAGGATTAGGACCATACCTAAATAAAATAAAGGCAATTTACAGCAATCCTATAGCCAGCATCAAATTAGATGAAGACAAAGCAATTTCACTTAAATAGGGAACAATACAAGGTTCTCCATTCTCTCCATATGTATTCTCTATAATACTAGAAATTCTTTTTTTTTAATTAGATATTTTCTTCATTTACATTTCAAATGCTATCCGGAAAGTCTCCTATACCCTCCCCTGCCCTGCTCCCCAACCCACCCATTCCCACTTCCTGGCCCTGGCATTCCACTGTGCTGGGGCATATGATCTCTACAAGACCAAGGGCCTCTCTTCCCAATGGTGGCCGACCAGGCCATCTTCTGCTACATATGCAGCTAGAGACANGAGCTCTGGGGGTACTGGTTAGCTCATATTGTTCCACCTATAGGGTTGCAGACCCCTTCAGCTCCATGGGTACTTTCTCTAGCTCCTCCATTGGGTGCCCTGTGTTCCACCCAATAGATGACTGTGAACATCCACTTCTGTGTTTGCCAGGCACTGGCATAGTCTTACAAGAGACAACTATATCAGGGTCCTTTCAGCAAAATCTTGCTGGCATATGCAATAGTGTCTGTGTTTGGTGGCTGTTTATGGGATGGATCCCTGGGTGGGGCAGTCTCTAGATGCTCCTTCCTCCCGTCTCAGCTCCAAACCTTGTCTCTGTAACTCCCTCCATGGGTATTTTGTTCCCCATTCTAAGGAGGAACGAAGTATCCACACTTTGGTCTTCCTTCTTCCTGAGTTTCCTGTGTTTTGCAAATTGTATCTTGGGTATTTTAAGTTTCTGGGCTAATATCCACTTATCAGTGAGTGCATATCATGTGAGTTCTTTTGCAGTTGGGTTGCCTCACTCAGGATGATATATATATTCTCCAGATCTATCCATTTGCCTAAGAATTGCATAAATTTATTGTTTTTAAGAGCTGAGTAAATACTTGAAATTCTAATTAGAGCAACAAGACAACCAAAGAAAGCAAAGGCATACATTCTGGAAAGGAAGAAATCATTATTTTCAGATGGTGTGATAGTATGTATAAGTGTCACTGAAAATTCTACAAGGGAATGTACAGCTGAAAAATACCTTCAGTAAAGTGGCTAGATACACAATTAACTCAAAAAGTCAGTAATCCTCCTGAATACAAATGACAGATGGGCTTAGAAAGAAATTAGGAGAAAATAAGATCTGTCACAATATCAAAAAATAATATAACATGTCTTGGTGTAACTCTAACTAAGCAAGTGAAAGACCTATATAACAAGAACTTCAAATATTTGAAGAAAGAAATTAAAGGAAATATCAGAAGATGGAAAGATCTCTCATGTTCGTGGATCAGTAGGATTAACATAGTAAAAATGGCCACCCTACTAAAAGCAATCTACTGATTCAATGCCATCCTCATAAAAATTCCAACAATTCTTTACAGACCCTGAAAGGACAATACTCTATTTCATGGTAAAAACAAAACAAAACAAAAAAAAAAAACAAAACAAACAAAAATGGGAGCTATAATAATCAGAACAATCAAAGAACTTCTAGAGGTATTACCATCTCTAATTTCAAGCTGTTCTATAGAGCGATAGTAGTAAAAACCCACATCAACTCTCTGGTAGCTAATTTATCTTCTGTGTATTTTTAGTGATCTCTACTTTTTCTACACTAACTAAATAAGTTCGAGCGAGATCACTGAAGTCATAGATAGTAAAAGTAGCTAAGAAAAATCAACTTCCTGAGACAGTTATCTCTAAACAAAGAGTAAGTTCTGGCAAATGTACCTTGGGTAGTGTGTTTCAAGATACATATGAATAGTTTTGGCATATAGTAAACAGATTTAGGAAGAAATATATTTCATGGTTACAAAATGCTGAATAACCTAAAGTTCATTTAAATAAGTGACAAATAATATTCAACTACTTCTAAAATTTATACTATTTTTATTTCTATCAAAGGTTAGAAATCCATTGCTTTATATTTCAAAAAATAATCAGGCATTTCAATTGATTTGTTGACTTAAAAATTCCATTAGCTGCCATTGAGAAATATAACCTATGAATTTAATCAAGTTTGAATAAGAAATTTTAAGTGAAATAATTTATTTTTTGAGCTGGTTTGCGAACAGGTGAGTGAGTGACACAGATGAAAGAAATATATTTGGGTATAACTGTTGGGGCAATATAGTGTTCAAAGATAAGTTTCATTAAAAATAAGGACACACTTAATCATTTGCATATTATGACTCTATCAAACTCCCAAAGAGAATTTGGTTACAAGCAACAGACTTGTTGCCAATAACTAAGAAGTGACTGGATTAAATGGGACATAGAAATGACTAACTAGTCCTATTAGAGTGATAGTTGACATGCTTTTACTAAATGATTTAATTCTGTGAACTGATGTGCTGATGTGTATTTGATGCATGGTTATGAGCAGAAGGGAGCATGAGTGTGTTCAACTGTCACAATTCGAGTGTGATGGCAGGAGTGCCACTATGCGAAGCACTGCCCCTTTGTATCTATGCAGGATGGGTTCCAATATGCTCTAGTGCCAGGGCTCCCAATGGAGGAGCTAGAGAAAGTACCCAAGGAGAAGAAGGGGTCTGCAACCCTATAGGTGGAACAACAATATGAACCAACCTGTACCCCCAGAGTTCGTGTCTCTAGCTGCAAATGTAGCAGAAGATGGCCTATTCGGCCATCATTGGGAAGAGAGGCCCCTTGGTCTTGTAAACTTTATATGCCCCTGTACAGGGGAATGCCAAGGCCTAGAAGTGGGAGTCGGTGGGTAGGGGAGCAGGGTGGAGGAGGGTATAGGAATCTCTTGGGATAGCATTTGAAATGTAAATAAAGAAAATATCTAATAAAAAATATTTAATAAATAAAAAAATGAGCTTCTAAAGTGTTTCCATACGATTTGTATAGATTTTCCTTTAAGCTATATTCATCTTTATAATGTTCATTTTGAATACAATGAAACAATTTGCCACATTGTAATGTAGAGGGAATAGTGTCATGAAAACATCTGTACCTGTCCAATATGAATAAATATTCGCTCTGTTGGCTAGAGAATGCAGAATCTGCTGATTAGGAATAGTCACTTGTCTGTATTTCTGAAAGCCAAGTTGATGTCTTTTGCTACACATACTCAATGGATCAATTTCTATGCTGTCCACCATGAGATATATCCCCTCACAGAGAAGGCTAAATATGGGAGATTAGAGTTTATCTAACAGCTGTTGGTCATTACAGAAGGAGAGTGATACAACAAGAAAAGCAAACTGTCAGGTTGTCTGTGCACACTCATTCTTCTCCTATCAGCAAGTTTCTTATGCAGAAAGCATAAGTAATATAGTAGTTTTTATATTCACAGCAATAGTGATTCCTATATTGATCCATAGAGACTTTATTTCATTCTTGATACTTCAACCTGGGTAATTTTCACAATCAACAAAACCATTTGTTCCTATGCATAAAGAAGAGAGAAACAGCATGGCTATGTCTTGTCCATATTCATCTGTCAGCAGCTTTCATGTTTAAGCTATGTTTGAGAATGGCAAAAGAAGCGGATTTTTGGACTTGGGAGCATTACCTAAGCATTTCCGTGTTCGTGGAAATTAGTTGGAATTCTATTGGCCTTCAATGAGCAGGGCATCCTGCCTGTTTGGTGGCTGCTGTCCACTTTTCTGCAGCTTCTGCCTGTGCTGCCTTTGTTGCCTTTGCTGTTTCTTCTGGCTGTCTCTGATGTTCAGAGATTGCTCTTTTAGTATTTGCAAATCCTTTCTTAAAGTTACTGTGTCGTATGTTTATGTTGCCATAACAACATACCCTGAACTGGGTGGGTTACACAATAGGCACTTATGTCTCTCAACTGTGAAAGCTGGTTCGTCCAAGGTCAAGGAGATTTCCAATTCAGTTCTCGGTGAGATAGCTATCTTCTCGCTGGTTGTAAACACACCATGGAAAAGAATCTCAGAGCTATAATTCTTTCAAGAAATGTCAACCCTCATTTCTTAATTTAAACCAAAGGCCTCACATTTTCACAGCTCATGCCAGAGTTAGGGTTTTAATATTTGAATTTAAGAGTGTTGTAAACATTTAGATTATAGAAGTCACAAATTAGGAGGCTAATACATTTTCAAATAATTATGATCAATGTGCAGGAATTAAGTCATTGACATCTTAATTTAGGTCTCAGCAAAAACACTCATCATCCCACTGGGTAACAACTTCTCCAGGCAAATCTGAACTAATCATCTTCCTGTTCTTAAGAGAAATCCTATCCATCTGTCATTATTAATGATGTTTTGGTGATGTCTGCCAATGTGTAAATTGAATCACCTAGATGCTATCTGGCTTTCTTGGAATGTGGGTCTGATCCAGATTTCTGTTATCATAACCAGAAGTGGGTATGTTGAATGTCATAAGGTTCTTTTGCTTTGAGAGTTCAGACACTTCCTTTTACTGTGAAGACAGGGGAAGTGTCACAGAAAACGATTTAATTCATAGCTTGTGTGATCAACAGGAGTAGACATTGTGAGACGAGACAACAGTGGCCAGTCACGAATACTCTGTTCAGTTTAGCTGAGCTCAGAACACTAGGGAAAGTGGTGCTGAAGGTGGGGAATTTGAAGAAGTGTGTGGAGTGCCCTTGGGATCCCAGAGCCATAGAGGGTTGATTTCTTAGGTTACTGTGCCTCCTGGTTTCTCTTCCAGATCTTTGATTTCTTTAAACTTTAATTCCTGGCTGAGCCAATATGCCATCAGAACTGCTGAGAAGACTGAAGATATGCCAGAGCCTGATCTTCTGCAGTCCATGCCTGCGTCCTGATGCATATCCAGATGCCCAGCTTTTTAACAATTCCTTTAGCCAGTACAGTTAGGTGGCATAATATAAGCACCTGTAATCCAGGAAAAATAGACTCTACTCCATCCTGAGAACTTAATTTACATGAAACCACATTTCAGGAACTAGGCTTTGACTGAAACCATTTATTTAGTGCTATATTTTTGAGATTTATTCATTGTCAAGCTGTATTTTATGTCCATTGTTTTGTTTGATTTTAATACCTTATAATGTTTATTAATTTGATTAAAAGTTTAATTTATTTGTGTGTCTGAATGCACATATGCTCATGTATGTTCAGCTATGTGTAGTGGTCAGACAGTTTCCAACTATGTGAGTTCTACTGATTAAACTCACATCATTAGAGTTGGTGAAGCACCTTTACCAAAAAGCCCTCCCATTATAATGTGTGTGTGTGTGTGTGTGTGTGTGTGTGTGTGTGTGTGTGTGTGTGTGTGTGTATACTCACACTTTGCCTTCCTCATTTCCTACTTTTGGGTTTTGAAAATAGTGATCTACAGATTCACTAATGTCATCTCATGATTCACACATGAAATTTCTTATAGGTGTTTAGCCAAGGGTAACTATGGGATCAAGGGGAGGCCTATGCAAACTCTTATGCATTCTGGTAACTTGTGTGAGTTCCTTTTGCTAAACTTTCCATGCCTGAATTTTTAAGTCTTAGTCAAGCAAGTCAGCACAAGATTAATCTTGCTATGATTTTCTCTTGTATTCTTTCTTATTATTAATAAGTTTTATTATCCCTTTCCTTTGTTTAGGGACGAATGAATGAAATAGATCGTAGTTACCTTTTTTTTTTTTTACAGCTATGGTGACTGTATTTCTCCAAAAAATTTGTCAGCCTACCCTTTGTGTACTTCGAGTCGTTTTATTATATAGCTGTAGATATAAACCATTGATTTAAAGTGTCTTTCCTTATCTTTTGCTGCTACTAATTTTAATTTTAGTTTTAGTTTTTCTATAAGATTTTCCTTTTACTTTTGAGATTATATTATACTTACATTTGCATGCATATGTGCATATACACACACACAGACACACAGACACACAGACACACAGACACACACACACAAATAAATACAAGCTGCTCTGTCTGTATAATGTATGTATGTTTTAGGGCTGACCACTTGGCATGAATAACCAATTGGTGTGCTCCTTATGTATGGTTGAAGCCTAGTAAACTTTTCCTTGTTCACTTTGGCATGTCTGTTCTTGGCATCCTTAGATAGCTCATGTTAGGGCAGTCATGTTGGTGAGCCTTTATAAGTGTAGCTTCTGACATTCCTAGGAGAGGCAACCTCAAAGCGAATGCTCTGGTTCTATGATTCTTAAAATCTTTCTTCTGCTTCTTCTTCTACAATATTCCCTGAGTCTTAGATGTGGGAGTGGTTTGTAGATATATCCATTGTGATGGGGCTTTACAACTGCATTTTGATTGTCTGTGATTTTCTATATTGGTCCCTTTCTGCTTCAGAGAAGTTTTCTTGATGAGGGCAAAGACTACACTTAACTGAGTATAGGACAAATATTTAGACTGTATTATTCTAGTTTAGTAAAGTATTGGTTGTAGGTTCTCATCTAAAATTCATGTAATAGCCATTATGTCCCTTTTGCTGAGCTGGTCTCTATCCAATTAGAGAATGCGCAAGTGTCGCTGTTATACCCTTAGGGTTGTTGTACTCTCCTGGTCATGGATGTGTTTCATAGGCATCATAGCTGGGTAGAAATTTTGGTTGTCCTCTTCTTTTGGGAGCCTGCATGGTACCTTTTGATACCATAAAATCTAGTCCTCAGGGAGGAGGCTCTCATATAAACTCTATTTCAGAGGTCTCTGGACCCTGTTACAGAAGTTCATTGTGTCGTCAGCAATAGGGACTTAACTTTCACCTCTAGAGAGAAACTAAGATCAGCAACTACAGGCTGTGTGTTTTGGGCATCTCTTGGTCCACCCTGGGCAACAACTCAAAAGAAGGCTTCTCATATTTTCTACTTTTTAAGATGGTATTTCACTCTTGGAGAATGTCCAGATTATTAAAAAACCCTATATATGTATATTTATATACAGAAATATGTGTATTAAAGATTTTTCAAGGTATATAAAGTATGATTCCTTAGGCTTTTCTACACATTTTTAATGTCATCTTATCCTCATACCACTTCTTTTGTATTTACCTCCCTGCCACCTCCTTACAGAGCACCCCCTTTCCTCATTCCCTATAAGACCACTAATTTTTTATTATTTTATTAGATATTTTCTTCATTTACATTTCAAATGATATCCCAAATGACCCCTATACCCTCCCCTCGCTCTGCTCCCCTGCCCACTCACTCCCACTTCTTGGCCCTGGCGTTCCCTCTATGGGGCATATAAAGTTTGCAAGACCAAGGGGCCTCTCTTCGCAATGATAGCTGACTATGCCATCTTCTGCTACATATGCAGCTAGACACACCAGCTCTGGGGGTACTGGTTAGTTCATATTGTTGTTCTACCTATAGGGTTGCAGACCCTTTCAGCTCCTTGGGTACTTTCTCTAGCTCCTCCATTGGGGGCCCTGAGTTCCATCCAATAGCTGACTGTGAGCATGTACTTCTGTGTTTGTCAGGTACTGGCATAGCCTCACAAGAGGCCGCTATATCAGGGTCCCTTCAGCAGAATCTTTCTGGCATGTGCAATAGTGTCTGGGTTTGGTGGCTGATGATGGGATGGATCCCCGGGTGGTGTAGTCTCTGGATAGTCCATCCTTTTGTCTTAGCTCCAAACTTTGTCTCTGTTACTCCTTTTATGGGTATTTTGTTCCCTATTCTAAGGAGGAATGAAGTATCCACGTGTTGGTCTTCCTTCTTTTTGGTTTTCTTGTATTTTGCAAATTGTATCTTGGATATTCTAAGTTTCTGGGTTAATATCCACTTATCAGTGAGTGCATATCTAGTGACTTCTTTTGTGATTGGTTTACCTCACTCAGGATGATACCCTACAGATCCACATCCATTTGCCAAGGAATTTCATATATTCATTGTTTTTAATAGCTGAGTAGTATTCCATTGTGTAAATGTACCACATTTTCTGTATCCATTCCTCTTTTGAGGGACATCTGGGTTCTTTCCAGCTTCTGGCTATTATAAATAAGGCTGCTATGAACATAGTGGAGCATATGTCCTTATTACCAGTTGGAATATCTTCTGGGTATATGCCCAGAAGAGATATTGCTGGATCTTTTGGTAGCACTATGTCCAATTTTCTGAGGAACTGCCATTCTGATTTCCAGAGTGGTTGTACAAGCTTGCAATCTCACCAGCAATGGAGGAGTGTTCCTCTTTCTCCACATCCTCGCCAGCATCTGCTGTCACCTAAATTTTTGATTTTAGCCATTCTGACTGGTGTGAGATGGAATCTCAGGGTTGTTTTGATTTGCATTTTCCTGATTATTAAGGATGTTGAACATTGTTTCAGGTGTTTCACAGCCATTCGGTATTCCTCAGTTGAGAATTCTTTGTTTAGCTCTGTACCCCAATTTTTAATGGGGTTATTTGAATTTCCGGAGCCCAGCTTATTGAGCTCTTTGTATATATTGAATATTAGTCCTCTTTCAGATTTAGGATTGGTAAAAATCCTTTCCCAATCTGTTGGTGGCCTTTTTGTCTTCTTGACAGTGTCTTTTGCCTTACAGAAGCTTTGCAATTTTATGAGGTCCCATTTGTCAGTTCTTGATTTTTCAGCACAAGCAATTGCTGTTCTGTTAAGGAATTTTTTCCCTGTGCCCATATTTTCGAGGCTTTTCCCCTCTTTCTCCTCTATCAATTTCAGTGTCTCTGGTTTTCCAGTGGAAAAATGACAGCATTTTCAACAAATGGTGCTGGCACAACTGGTGGTTATCATGTAGAAGAATGAGAATACACCACTTATATCTATCAGACTCTTGCACTTTGCCCTCCTCCCTCTTTCTGTACTTACTCCCATCCCCCACCACTTCAAGTTTTCCAGATTAGACCCTTTAGATCCTGCTATTCCCTTCTCTATTGTTCCCTAAACCCCCTATCCTGACAATGTACTGTTTTATTTTCAAGGTTTCTCAAGTTATTACAAGCTATGTATTCAAATCTGAAGCTTTAGAGCTTCAGATGGGACAACCTTCAATGGAAGAGAACATATGACATTTATCATTCAGGGTTTCTGTTACCTCATTCACTATGATCTTTTCTAGTTCAATGCCTTTACGTACAAAGTTCACGATTTGATTTGTCCTTACAGCTGAATAGTACTTCACAGAGTCTATGTATCATATTTTCATTATCCATCCATTGATTGAAAGACATTTCAATTGTTTCTGGTTCCTAGCTATTGAATATGGTAGCAATGAAAATGGCTAAGCAAATATCTGTAAAGTAGAAGACAGAGTCTTTTGGGCTGATGCCAGGGAGAGGTATCACTGGATTATATGGTATATTAGTTTTAGTTTTTTAGAACTCTCCACACAGATTTCCATAGTGACTGCATTCATTTGCCATCTTTCTGACATCAAATGTCCCCACCTCTCCCCCCATCCAGCATTTGTTGTTGGTTCTTTTGTTAATTTTGTCATTTTTCCTGGGGTATGGTGAAATCTTAAGTACTTTGGATTTGCATTTTCCAGAAATACAAAGTATCATGCATATTTGAGATATTTCTTTGTCATTTTGGTTTTTTCTTTTGATAACTCTGTGTTCAGGTCCCAGACTTATTTCTCTTCTTTTCCTTTCTTTTCTTTTCTTTTCTTTTCTTTTCTTTTCTTTTCTTTTCTTTTATTTTTCCTTCTTTTCTTTTCCTTTCCTTTCCTTTGCTTTCTTTTCTTTTCTTCCCTTTCTTTCTTTCCTTTTCTTTTTTTTAACTTTTTTTATTATTAATTTATTTTTTACACTCTATATACCATTCCCTGCACCCCCCCATCCACCCTCCGACTGCTCTACTTCACATACCTCCTCCCCACCCCACCCTGTCTCCACATGGATGCCTCCACCCCCACCACCCCACCTGACCTCTAAACTCCCTGGGTTCTCCAGTCTCTTGAGGGTTGGGTGCATCCCCTCTGAATGAACAGACCCAGAAGTCCTCTACTGTATGTGTGTTGGGGGTTTTATATCAGTTGGTGTCCAGTGTTTGGTGGTCCAGTGTTTGAGAGATCTCGGGAGTCCAGATTAATTGAGACTGCTGCTAATCCTCCTATAGGATAGCCCTTCTGCTCAGCTTCTTTTAGCCTTCCCTAATTCAACAACAGGGTCAGTTGCATCTGTTTATTGGTTGGTTGCAAGTATCTGCATCTGACTCTTTCAGCTGCTTGTTGGGTCTTTTGGAGAACAGTCATGATAGATCCATTTTTTTTTTTTATAGCCTCAGTAATAGTGTCAGTCCTTGGGACCTCCCCTTGAGCTGGATCCCACTTTGGACCTGTCACTGGACCTTTTACTTAGGCTCCTCTCCATTTCCATCCCTGTAATTCTTTCAGATAGGAACAACTATGGATCAGAGATGTGACTGTGGGATGGCAATCTCATCCCTTACCTGATGGATGGAGTTGGGCTCTATAAGTTCCCTCTTTCTACTGTCAGGCATTTCATCTAAGGCCCCCCCTTGATTTGCAAGAGTCCCTCCCCTCCCAGGTCTCTGGTGCATTCTGGAGGAGGGTCCCCCCCAACCTCCTATTTCCTGAGGTTGCCTGTTTACATCCTTTCTGCTGACCCTCAGGGCTTCAGTCCTTTCCCCTCACCCAATACCAGATCAGGTTCCCCTCTCCCTGCCCACTACCAAAAAACCCAAACAATCCAAAGATCAAAAAAATGGGGGTACAGAACTAAATCGAGACTTCACAATGGAGGAATCTCAAATGACTAAGAAGCATCCAAAGAAATGTTCAAAGTCTTTAGTTATCAAAGAAATGCAAATCAAAACAACCCTGAGATTCTACCTTACACTAATCAGAATGGCTAAGATCAAAACCTCAGGTAATAACATGTTGGAGAGGATGTGGAGAAAGAGGAACACTCTTTCATTGCTGGTGGGATTGCAAACTGGTACAACCATTCTGGAAATCAATCTTGAATTTCCTCAAAATAATTAGAAATAGATCTACCTGAAGACCCAGCTATAGCACTCTTGAGAATATACCTAAAAGATGCCCTACCATGCCACAGAGGCACGTGTTCCACTATGTTCATAGCACCTTTATTTGTGATAGCCAGAAGCTGAAAACAACCTAGATGTCCCATGACAGAAGAATGGATGCAGAAAATGTGGTTCATTTACACAATGGAATACTACTCAGTTATTAAGAATGGCGACATCCTGAGTTTTGTAGGCAAATGGATAGAACTAGAAAATATCATGCTGAGTGAGGTAATTCAGACTCAAAAGGATTAGCCAAAAAAAACCCAAAACCCAAACAAACTAAAAATGTACAGAATACCTAAGATATAGTCCACAGAACTCAAAAAGCTCAACAAGCTGAAGTGCCCAGACTTATTTCTTGAATAAGAGTTTGTCCATGATCCTCTTCTTTGTGTGTTTGTAGTAGTTTGTAGAAAATCTATAGATTTGTACACACTGATTCTGTGTTTTGTCACATTGCTAAATTTTCTAGATTTTTCTGTTAGAATGTATGAGATTTCTAATGTATGGTACATATCCCTTGGCTTGAGCTTGCACATGTCTTTTGCATGCTATTATAACCACTGTAAGTTTATATGTCCATCCAAAAACCAAACCAAACAAACAAAAGACCAACCCACCACTGGTTCTTTGTAGTAATCCAAAACCTCTGCTTATATACTTCTCTTTCCTAAAGAAAATACTCATGATAAATATGGGCAGCACCATTCTAAGGGCTGGGAGTTCAGACTTAGTAAAATGGAGGAAGGACACTGAATAGCAACATTCATTCTTCTCTGCTACCTGACTGTGAATGTAATAGTTGTAGCAGCCTCATGTTCCTGATGTTACATCTTCCTCATCACAATATATTGAATCCCCAGATGTTAAGCCAAAATATACTTCCATTCCTTAAGTTGGATGTGTCTTAGTCAGGGTTTCTATTCCTGCACAAACATCATGACCAAGAAGCAAGTTGGGGAGGAAAGGGTTTATTTGACTTACATTTCCATACTGCTGTTGATCACCAAAGGATACAGGACTAGAACTCAAGCAGGGCAGAAAGCAGGAGCTGATGCAGAGGCCATGGAGGGATGTTCTTTACTGGCTTGCCTC
>NC_034596.1:42896218-42898815 GCF_900095145.1 Mus pahari
CCTTACAGCTGGATCTCATGGAGGCATTTCCCCAACTGAAGCTCCTTTCTCTGTGATAACTCCAGCTGTGTCAAGTTGACACAAAACTAGCCAGTACAGGATGTATTGGATATTTTTGTCACAATAGTAGAAAAAGTAATTAATGAAAGTTCCAGGGTTTACACTATAACATTTTTATAGAGGAATTATTTCATTATTATTAATATTCTACTCTTTCAAAGTACCCAAGGAGCTAAAGGGGTCTGCAACCCTATTGGAGGAACAACAATATGAACTAACCAGTAACCCCCAGAGCTCGTGTCTCTAGCTGCATATGTTGCAGAGGATGGCCTAGTTAGCCATCAATGGGAGGAAAGGCCCTTGGTCTTGAGAAGATCATATGCCCCAGTACAGGGGAAAGCCAGGGCCAGGAAGCAGGAGTGGGTGGGTTGGGGAGAGGGGCAGGGGGAAGGTATAGGGGGCTTTGGGGATAGCATTTGAAATGTAAATGAAGAAAATATCTGATAAAAATATTTTACTCTTTCTGTCTCTGTCTTTCTCTGTGTGTGTGCATGTGCATGCACATGTGTGTGTGTGCTTGTGTGTTTGTGTGTATGAATGTAGGCGTGTGTGTTCCATAGTGCTTATAAGAAGGGCAGAGGAAAACCTCACATGTGGGCACTCTTCTTCCTTTACCAAGACTATATCTTGTTATTTTTCTCCACCAAGTATTCTAGTCTGGCTGGTCCAGGCACTATTGAAGGATTTTCTTGACTTCACCACCTATGTCCACAGAGGAACATAGATTGTACATGCTACCATAACTGGTTTTCCATGGTTTGGGGGGACTTGAACAGGTTCTCATATTTGTACACATGCTTTACCTACAAAGCCATCACCACAACAGTTATTTGCATCCTGAAATATGCATTAGGGCCTCTGGGATTTCAGTGTAATAAAGAAGAATTTCTGTAACTACTTACATCATACTTACTCTAGGCTGCATCTCACAGGACTCATGCAGAGTGAAAACAGAAGATTGGCTTTAGATGAACAAGAAGAGTAAGTGACCATGTAACTCCTATGATTTGTACCAGAAAACTGGCCTTATATCATTTCACATGTACTGAACACAACAAACATATAGAGTATAGCTTGATTAAATGTTTAATTCTTAAATAAATAATTTAAGTTAATAATAAGATATTTTTATTTGATGAAGTGAAAGCTTTTGATTCTTCTTTCAATTTTTCTTGGGAGAAAATCACTCTAATATACAATTTTGTACTATTTTTGTCTTGGTGATTCATAGTTTTGAAAATCATTTATAAACAATCTCTGAGGATTTTTATTATTGTTCATAAAATTATCTCAGAAAATTGTTAATGAGAATAGGAGGATTCAGAATGATTTAAATATCCTATCAAAATACTCAAGGGGAACTGTTCCAAGTAAGGTCTTCTAGTAGCTGATTTGGAAGTTAATTATAGACCAATGTTTCATAAAACTTTGTGTTGATTTTCTTGCCCTGGGAATACAGTGTTTTTTGCAAATGACATTTACATAAATATATCTTTGAAATAGCATCGTTGTTAGTCTGACTGTGCCTCTATAAATTTGGAGCAAGCAGAAACCACATACAAACTTCAGATATGCTGTGTAGGAATAAAGCATTTTGAAAGAACTGAATTACTTAGGCAATGTCACTTCCCATCACCCAGGATGTTTAGATCCTATTTTGAATATTTTATTCTATCTATTAGTTCTTCCTTTGAAATGTTTTTCATTTGTCTTTGAGCAAGGGCAAACCCTCACTGGGCTTTATGAATCATTCAAGTGACATGTTTGAGATGGTACTTCCATTGACGCTTGGAAAAAGCCCACTGTTTTATCTTTCCATCAGAGTAAGAGACAACTACGAAATCACCTTCTTACTCTCCCAGTACAGACACCAGGAACTCAGATTTGCACTGCCAGGGTACAGAGGTTGCTCCTCCAAGGTCATAAACTTACTGACAATAAGCAACAAAGAGCTTTGCAACAGTACGAAGCACACAAAGCACGCTCAATTCCAGGAGCAGGTGGGATGCAGCAAGGTACTGCTTTTGACGCTGGGTGTGCACTTCAAGCACCGTGGGCATGCAGCTATAAATGCATATTCATTTGATACATTTCAAAAGCAGGAGGGCTTTCTAAGTTAAAAAAGCTCCATTATCACAAAACTGTTACACAACTAACCGAAAATCTCACCTCTTTAACTATGAATACTAAAAAGATACAGAATCTATTAGCTATGTTTATTTAGATTAGTTTAGGATTATTTCTCCATGACATATTGAAATGAAACAACTGTGACCTATGTTGATTCCAGTTTACGTTTCAGACACATCCACAGTTAATTACCTTAGGCCTTGACCTGGACAGCCCTAGTGCCCCTGTCAGCATATGGATACTTTCAACTGGCTTCTTTCAGACTTTAAGTTCCATATATATATATATATATATATATATATATATATATATATATACACATATATAATTTTTATTTTTATTTTTTTATTATTATTTTCTTTATTTACATTTTAAATGCTATCCCAAAAGTTCCCTATACCCCCCCC
>NC_034596.1:42898845-42915418 GCF_900095145.1 Mus pahari
CAACTCCTTGGGTACTTTCTCTAGCTCCTCCATTGGAGGCCCTGTGTTCCATCCAATAGCTGACTGTGAGCATCCACTTCTGTGTTTGCCAGGCACTTAGAGTTATATCCCGTTTTCTACTGCTTAAAATGTAACTTTAACAAAAATGTTTGCAATTTGTGCAACTGCAGACACAGTGTTCCTGGTACAGGAAGGTAGGTGCTTTGCATAGTAGTGGGGGAGAAAGCTAAGTATCAACCCAGTTACAAATGCTCTGATCTACAGTGGTGATCCGTCTGCATGCTATGGGTGCAGTAGTGACAAAAAGCGTGTAGGAATGAATAATCAGCAACCTTCTGATAGGATCTGAAGCCTCTCCGTGAGAGGAAGTCCATGCTTGACCTTTCCAAGGTGGCTAAGAACCTTAGAAGAGATAGGCCATGGATCCAAAGGGAAGACCGATACTGTTGTTCTGTTAAGGACAAAGTCTGCTATAATCATATATCAGAACATGGTCCTGGAATGGCGCTGTGTGAGGAGAATTCTGAGTGTTTGTGAGAGCACTTCAAGAAAACAAGAGTCTTCTGATTTCAGCTTCTTCAAACCATGAGATTCTTCTTATAATGTGTTTTCATGCCCCTCCCAGGTATAGCAGCTAGGAATGGGTTCGTTTCGGATCACTCATTTCTACTTGCTATTGTTATTCAGAATGTCTGTAGCCTGAACTCAGGTGAACTTTATTCATATGACCATATCTAAATCCTCAAAGTACAGCTTGTCTGATGTTCTAAACAAAGTTGGCTATTGCATGAGACTTCAGTCTGTTTCAATCATCAGCTCCTACCCAGGACCTACCACCTCTAGAGAAGTGATGTTCACATAGATACTACTCAGCATCATAGAGAAGCCTCATCTTGTAGTAATAGAAACTAATACATAGACTCATAACTAGACAACATATACGCATAGAGGTGGGGCCATTCAGTCCTAAGAAGAATGGCTCCATCAATGTCAACCCCCCCCCCCAAGGCCTCAGTGAACTCTGTGGAAGAGGAGGTAGAAAGAGTGTGAGAGCCAGTGGGAACGGAGAACACCAAAGATATAGTGCCTTCTAGACACAACAGGACTGATGCACATATATGACTACAACAGCATTCACAGTGCTTGCACAGGTTCAAACCAGATGGGGGCACAATGCAGAAATGGGAATGTGGAACAGAAGCTCATATTCCCAAACAGGAAGTTATCTGCAACTGACAACTACTCACAGAGGAAAAGTTTCCTCCAATGGAGTCTCACTGGGTATCCAAGTCACACTAAGAAGCCCTATGCCCAGAAGTAAATGGTCAACAAAAATCCCTTGATGGTGAAACTTAGAATACTGAAGATACACTATACAAAACAGAAGAAAACCAAGAAGGATGACCATTGTGTGGATACTTCATTCCTTCTTAGAATAAGGAACAAAATACTCATGAAAGGATATAGGTACAGAGACAAAATTTAGAGCTAAGATGAAAGGAAGGTCTATCCAGAGACTAACCCATCCGGGGATCCATCCCATCATCAGCCACCAAACCCAGATACTAATGCACATGCCAGCAAGATTCTGCTGAAGGGACCCTGATATTGCGGCCTCTTGTGAGGCTATGCCAGTGCCTGGCAAACACCGAAGTGGATGCTCACAGCCAGCTATTGGATGGAACACAGGGTCCCCAATGGAGGAGCTAGAGAAAGTACCCAAGGAGCTGAAGGGGACTGCAACCCTGTAGGTGGAACAACAATATGAACTAACCAGTACCCCCTGAGCTCATGTCTCTAGCTGCATATGTAGCAGAAGATGGTCTAATCGGCCATCACTGGGAAGAGAGGCCCCTTGGTCTTGCAAACTTTATATGACCCATCACAAGGGAAGGCCTGGGCCAAGTAGTGGGAGTGGGTGGGTAGGGGAGCAGGGGTGGGGTATAGAGAACTTTCGGGATAGTATTTGAAATGTAAATAAAGAAAATAATAATAATAAAAAATTGAGAAAAAATCCCTTGATGGTAATTTTGGAGATGATTTTATCTCAGAGTGCTTTGTTTGGACATTTTTTTTTTTTTGCTTATCTATTATGGTTCCTAATTTTGCAATTGTGTGTGTGGGGTGTGTGTGGGGGGTGTGTGTGTGGGGGGGTGAGTACCTGTATGTATGCTTCTCATGCTTTTTCTTTCTTTTCCCCTCTGTCTGTTTGCTTTGTTTGCGTTTTACTGGTCTGTTTTCTAAAGAGAAAGAGAAAGAATGTGTGCAGTTGGATGGATAGAGAAGGATATAGACACTGAAAAGACATCAGATCGGGGAACCCATGAGCAGAATAGACTATCTGGAAAATGTATTTCCAACAAAAAGTAAGACTTTCATTGAAGTCATTTCAACAGCATGATTTTAATCCTTTAAAATCATCTCCAAAATTATCATTGAGGTTTTTTTGTTGACCATAGGGCTTTCTTAGTATGTGATTTATATACCCAATGAGACTCTGTTGGAGGAAACTTTTTCTTTGCAAGTAGTTGTCAAAGGCAGATAGCTTCTACAGTTTGTAATCTAACTGCTGTTTTAGATATTCTGGTACATGTCATGTACCTTCAATTATTTTAAAAAACTTTGAAGGTAGGTTTGTTTCTTCCCAATTACTGAATATCAATGTTGCACATAGTAACAACAGTCTTTAAGAGACCTTAGTTAATAAGTAACCAGAGTGCATCTGAGCCCTTCTTCATGCCAAGGCTGGCTTCAGTTGTATAAAGGGATGAATCACATTAGCCATTCAGGGAAACATGAATAAAGTTGAAGCACTACAGAAAATACCTTAGTGAAAGGATGCTGCCCCAGGCTTGTAAGGCTTAACTAAGAATGGAGAGTCATCATTTATGTGAAGAGGCAAGTCAAAACTCTGCAATTCCTCCAACATAGGTAGTTTAATTGGCTTTCCATCACAGTTAAAGGCTTTGAAATATGAGGAGACAAAACATCAGTGAACCAGAGATCACAGTTAAAAGTCTGGAGGAAGAGTTCATTCAGGTGAAGTTCATGCTGGCATTCAAACTGATGCCAGTCCTTCCTTCTTCTTTAGTCGCAGTGTCTTCTTTTGTTCATTACAGAATAAACCTAATTAAATACCCAATACACTAATCTTCCTTGTGATGAGAACAGGGGATAGGAATGTTATTGGAAAGTTTTAGGCCAGAGACCTGGAAAAGGAACATTCTTGTCATTAATTGCAGCCAAAAATATTTTTGAGTCTGTCCTTATAGGAGACAGGAAAGGCCGTAGTGCTTGGGACTCTAATTTCTTGTCTTGTTTATTCTTTCTTTTCCTTTCACATCTAGTCCAGATGGCAATCTCTTTGGATAAACAGCATTAGAATTTGGTTTATGCATTTATATGGTGGAATTGGGCTCTATCTTTCACAATATCAATAGGAATGGTATTAATTCATGGACCTTGAATGCTCAGCCACTATCTTAAATTTATTTCTCCGCATTTACAATTGATGTACACTCAGACAGTCCTACTAATTCCAGTAGTTAAATTCTATTGGTCACCTTCTGAGGCCTAAAAGTCAGCCAGAATGTAGATTCTAAACCTTTGCCTCAAATTCACATTATCTCCTAAATGATTTTAGGGTATCAACTCTTGATAAGGAAATATCAGGAAGCTGGGAGGCCATTGAAGATGGACCTCACCTTCCATTGTCCTGGCAGTACTAGAAAAGAAAACATCAGCTTTGTTCCCTCACCATTCCTTAGAGTCAAATGTCAATTGATGATCAAGTGATTTGTGATCTTAAGTCTCTTTATATGGTTTCTAATATTTGTAGATGTGTGTATGTTTAATCAACTGTGTGATTCAGGAATAAAATGCCTTGGTCTTGATGTGTGATTAAATCCAGCTTATAAGTACAATGCTGTAATTTTTGCATCTATATTAATTATGGAAATTGTCTTATGATTTTTGTTTTATGTATTTTTAATTGATTTTATATCAGAGTGATATAAAGTGGTACTTTGTAAAATTATTTTGGAAACAACCTTTTTCTTTTGTGGAAGATATTGAAAATGTTGTTATTAGATCTTTGAATACTTTATAGAATTCAGCAATAAATCTATTTGACCTGGGGCTTTTCTTCATAAGAAGAAGTTAAATATTAAATAATATACATGATTGTTTGAATAGGCTTGGCCCATGGGATGTGGCACTATTAGGAGTTTTGGTCTTGTTGGAGTAGGTGTGGACTTGTTGGAGGAAGTGTATCACTATGGGGTTGAGCTTTGAGGTCCTGTGCTTAAGATCCACCTAGGGTGAAAGAGACCCTCCACATGGCTGCCTGTAGAAGAAAGACAGTCTTCTTCTGGTTGCCTTTGCATCAAGATGTAGAATTTTAGGCTCTTCCAGCCCGATGTCTGCCTGCATGCACATTGTCATGCTTCCCTCCATAATAATAATGTACTGAACCTCTGAAATTGTAAGCCAACCCAAATTAAATGTTTGCCTTTATAAGAGTTGCCTTGATCATAGTGTCTCCTAACATCAATAAAACCCTAAGACAATATATTTACTAATTATTTGAAAATTTCATGCAATTTTTTTATTATATTCACCCATTTCTTCCCGTGTCATCCTCCCTACTTTCTTCTCCTTACTTACCCAACTTTACATTTTCTTCTTTGTCTCCTGCCTATATACCTAGTACAGTTGTTGTTGTCCAAATACACTTGGAAGTGTAGCCTGCCCTGGAATGTGGTCAACTTATCACAGATCACAGGATTAAAAGAATATGGTTTCCCCTTCCATCTACCACAAAGAGAAAATTCTCTGATGGGGGCTAATATATGTACTGATGCCAGCATAGTTTCTTTTCTTTTCTTTTCTTTTCTTTTCTTTTCTTTTCTTTTCTTTTCTTTTCTTTTCTTTTCTCTTCTCTTCTGTTTTCTTTTCTTTTCTTTTTTTTTTTGAATCATTTCTTTAATTAGATATTTTCTTTATTTCATTTCAAATGTTATCCCCATTCCTGGTCTACCCCCAAAAAACCTCCTCCCCTTCCTCTCCCCCCTCCCACTGCTTTCCAAACCACCCACTTCCTCTTCCTGGCCTTGGCATTCCTCTACACTGGAGCATAGAGCCTTCATATGACCAAGGGCCTCTCCTCACATTGATAACTGACTAGGCCATCCTCTGCTGCATATGTAGCTGGAGCCATGAGTCCTACCAGGGGTTTTCTTTGGTTTGTGGTTTAGTCCCAGGGAACTCTGGTGGTACTGGTTAGTTCATATTGTTGTTCCTCCTATGGAACTGTAAACCCCTACAACTCATTGGGTCCTTTCTCTAGTTCTTCCATTGGGGACCTGCCATGTGCCCCAGCCTCCAGCCAGCAGAGGTGGGGGAAAGGCGACACGTACACCAAGGCAGGATTCAAGCAGCTCCTGCAGCTTCCGCTTTATTCTGGGGGATCACCCAATTTATCCGCATTCATCCTCTGAACTCATCTCTCACCACTCTTCATCATCCAATCAGCATTCAGCACGCTCTGTACAAGAGTCATGCATGCAGATAGGGTGCACATTGATAGGCCAGTGACTCAATATCCTGCTGTATGATGCTATGCGCGTCAGGTGGGCAGTGCATGTTCATTCAAGTGCGCGTGTTCAGGTTCTTGGTAAACAAGCAGGGATCATGGGGCTTGACAATGAGCCAGGGAGGTGTCTTGGCCCATGCAGTCACACCTGCTTCCCACGTCTCCCCCTTTTTGTTTAATTAAAATGTCTCTGGGATCACATCTGTCTTGGGTTGCCCTCATTCATGTTACATCCTTACCTGTCATTGGTGTGGTGAACTCACTTTCACCATCCTGTCTTAGGTTGGTCTGCACATGTGAAAGTCTTACTCATCAGAGCTTAACAATCCAGCATACTGAGCCAAACATGGGGTGAATTACCTAACTCTATAGCCACCATAGCTTGAATCAACAACCATTTATCAGCCTGCACCCATCTGTGCATGGGTACCAGCCACCACAGCATGCCAACACATACAGCACACAGCAAAAATCTCCAGAAGGCCATCCCTCCCCAATCCTTGAGGAAGCTGAAGGTCCCCTGGATCATCTCCAACCACTGCTGAGTGGTGGCAATTTCCACACAGGTGTTATTCACTGCAACAGTGGATGCCCATGATTCTCTCATCTTGCTATCAAAATCATAACTCCAATTTCCTAATAGCATGGATCCAATTTTGTGGGACAAATTAGCTGCACGAGAAAAATTCGGATACTGCACAGAGGTTATACAAATTTCTGACATATGGGTTATACATGACACAAAGACTAATTGCTCCAGAATATCTATCTGCTCTTGGAGCAAATCCACTCTCTGATTTACTAATAAGATTCCAGTTTTCAGCTGAATCTCTGTAATCCTTCCACCTGAGTCACAGTGAAGGCAGCTTGGGGGGCATAGGTAGTTACTGACTCTAAGTTTCTGAATTGTTTTCCAATCTAATGGCTCATGACTTCGTTGCCCTCGCTGATCTTGAAACACTGGGAAGGCACCAACTTCACGAAGCAGATTTCGCCATATTGAAGCATGGTGGCTGCGCTTTCCTTCACTTCCTCTGTCCCCTTTATAGGGAGGAGGTGAGGGCAAGGGAGGTGCTAAGGGTTCAGGTGACATTCTTCACCTAAAACTCAACTTAGATATCATGCTAGTCACTTCATCTCCACTGTTAGATGATTCATCCAAACTTCCCTCCTCACTCTCTTGTTCTTTAGCCTCTCTTCTTTTTTGCTGCTCACTATGTTGAGACATAATCTCTTTTACTTCCTCTAAAGCTGCCACCCCCTTTTATAACTTGGCAGCATACTTTCCACTTTTGTCTGCCAGGCCAGATTTAACCAAGTTCCAAATTGCTAGTGTGCCTAGCAGCAAAGGGGCAGCCGAATCTGCTGTCTGCAAGTTTGAAGCAGCAGATTCCATGGCTTTGTATCAATCTCCTCCTGTTCTCTTCACTTTAGTTTTTTCATCCCTACTGGGAGCCAGACCTTAGCTTGTAACTTCGGGAGCTTAACTTCGTCCCTGTGCCAGGAACCTAACTCAATCCCTATACCAGGAACCTAACTCCGCCCCTATACTGGGAACCTAACTCCTAGCGCTAGATTACTACTCTCTACCACTGAACTCATCTGTAGCTCTTGCTTCTTGATACAACTGCTCTTTTCAGAGTTCCCTGTATGGGCCACCAAATGCTGCGATCCCAGACTCCGGCCAGCAGAGGTGGGGAAAAGATGATGCGTACACCAAGGCAGGGCTCAAGGAGCTTCCGCAGCTTCATCTTTATTCTGGGGGATCGCCCCATTTATCTGCATCCATCCTCTCACCACTCTTCATCATCCAATCAGCATTCAGCACGCTCTGTACACGAGCCATGCACTCAAACAGGGTGCACATTGATAGGTCAGTGACTCAATATCATGCTGTATGATGCTATGCATCAGGCGGACAGCACATGATTATTCAAGTGTGCATGTTCAGGTTCTTGGTAAACAAGCAGGGATTACAGGGCTTAGCAATGAGCCAGGGCGCCATCTTGGCCCATGTGGCCACACCCGCTTCCCACAGGGACCCTGCGCTCAGACCAATGAATGACTGTGAGCATCCACTTCTGTGTTTGTCAGGCATTGGTAGAGCCTCTCAGTGGACAACTATATCAGGCTCCTGCCAAGCCAGCACTTGTTGGCATTCAAAATAGTGTCTGGGTTTGGAGATTGTATATGGGATGTATTCCTAGGTGGGGCAGTCTCTGTCTGGTCATTCCTTCAGTCTCTGTTACACATTTTGTATCTGTAACTCTTTATATGGGTATTTTGTTTCCCATTCTAGGAAGGATTGAAGTACCCACACTTTGGTCTTCCTTATTCTTGAGTTTCATGTGGTTTGTGAATTGTATCATGGGGATTCCAGGCTTCTGGGCTAATATCCACTTATCAGTGAGTTCATACCCTGTGTTCTTTTGTGACTGGGTTACCTCACTCAGGATGATATCCTCCAGAACCATCCATTTGCCTAAGAATTTCATAAATTCATTGGTTTTTATAGTTGAGTAGTACTTCATTGTATAAATGTACCACCTTTTTTTCTATCCATTCCTCTTTTGAGGGACATCTGGGTTCTTTCTAGCATCTGGCAATTATAAATAAGGCTGCTATGAACATAGTGGAGCATGTGTCCTTATTACAAGTTGGAACTTCTTCTGGGTATATGCCTAGGAGTGTTATTGCTGGGTCCTTGGGTAGTACTATGTCCAGTTTTCTGAAGATTTGCCAAACTGATTTCCAGAGTTGTCCCAGCTTGCAATCCCACCAGCAGTGGAGGAGTGTTCCCCTTTCTCCACATCCTCACCAGCATCTGCTGTCACCTGAATTTTTGAACTTAGCCATTCTGACTTGTGTGGGGTGGAATCTTAGGGTTGTTTTGATTTGCATTTCCCTGATGACTAAGGGAGCGAGACAGCAGCCTTGTCTAGTCCTTGATTTTAGTGGCTACTGATTCAAGTTTCTTTCCATTCAGTTTGATGTTGGCTACCGGTTTGCTGTATATTGCTTTTATTATGTTTAGGTATGGGCCATGATTTCCTGATCTTTCCAAGCCTTTGATCATGAATGGGTGTTGGATTTTATTAAATGCTTTCTCAGCATCTCATGAGATGATCATGAGTTTTTTGTCTCTGAGTATGTTTATATAGTGGATTACGTTGATGGATTTTCATATATTGGACCATCACTGCATCCGTGGGATGAAGCCTACTTTATCATGATGGATGATTGTTTTGATGTGTTCTTGGATTTGGTTTATGAGAATTTTATTGAGTATTTTTGCATCAATATTCTTAAGGGAAATTGGTCTGAAGCTCTCTTTCTCTGTTGGGTCTTAGGTTTAGGTATCAGAATAATTGTGGCTTCATAGAATGAATTGGGTAGAGTACCTATGTTTCTATTTTGTGGAATAGTTTGAGGAGAATTGGAATTAGGTCTTCTTTGAAGATCTGATAGGACTCTACATTAAACCTATCAGATCCTGGGCTTTTTTTTTTTTTTTTTTTTTTTTTGGTTGGGAGACTATTAATGACTATTTCTATTTCTTTAGGGAATATGGGACTGTTTAGATCATTCATCTGATCCTGATTTAAGTTTGGTACCTGGTATCTGTCTAGAAAATTGTCCATTGCATCCAGATTTTCCAGTTTTGTTGAGTATAAGCTTTTGTAATACGATCTTTTTTTTTTTTCTTGTTTTTTGGATTTCATCTGATTCTGTTGTTATGTCTTCCTTTTCATTTCTGATTTTGTTAGTTAGGATTCTGTCTCTGTGCCCTCTAGTTAGTCTGGCTAAGGGTTTATCTATTTTGTTGATTTTCTCAAAGAACTAGCTCCTGCTTTTGTTCATTCTTTGTATAGTTCTTTTTGTTTCCACTTGATTTTATCCCTGAGATTGATTATTTCCTGCCTTCTACTTGAAGTTAGTTTGTTTCCTTTTGTTCTAGAGCTTTTAGGTGTGCTGTCAAGCTGCTAGTGTATTCTCTCTCTAGTTTCTNTTTGGAGGTACTCACAGCTATGAGTTTTCCTCTCAGGAATGCTTTCATTGTGTCCCATAAGTTTGGGTATGTTGTGGCTTCATTTTCATTAAACTCTAAAAAAATCTTTAATTTCTTTCTTTATTTCTTCCTTGACCAAATTATTATTGAGTAGGGTGTTGTTCAGCTTCCACATGTATGTGTGCTTTCTATTATTTATATTGTTATTAAAGATCAGCCTTAGTCCGTGGTGATCTGATAGGATGCATGGGATTATTTCAATCTTTTTGTATCTGTTGGGGCCTGTTTTTGACTGATTATATGGTCAGCCTTGTAGAAGGTACCATGAGGTGCTAAGAGGAAGGTATATCCTTTTGTTTTAGGATAAAATGTTCTATAAATATCTGTTAAATCCATTTGTTTAATAACTTCTATTAGTTTCACTGTGTCTCTGTTTAGTTTCTGTTTCCAGGATCTGTCTATTGATGAGAGTGAGGAATTAAAGTCTCCCACTATCATTGTGTGTGGTACAATGTGTACTTTGAGCTTTACCAAAGTTTCTTTAATGAATGTGGATGCCCTTGCATTTGGAGCATAGATGTTCAGAATTGAGAGTTCATCTTGGTGGACTTTATCTTTGACAAGTATGAAGTGCACCTTCTTGTCCTTTTTTGATAACTTTAGGTTGAAAGTTAATCATATTTGATATTATAATGACTCCTCCAGCTTGTTTCTTGGGACCATTTGCTTGGAAAATTGTTTTCCAGCCTTTTTATCCTGAGGTAGTGTCTGTCTTTGTCCCTGAGGTGGATTTCCTTTATGCAGCAAAATGTTGGGTCCTGTTTATGTAGCTAGTCTGTTAGTCTACATCCTTTTATTGGGGAATTGAGTCCACTGATATTAAGTGATATTAAGGAAAAGTAATTGTTGCTTCCTGTTATTTTTGTTGTTAGATTTGGGATTCTGTTCTTGTGGCAATTTTCTTTTGGGTTTGTTGAAAGATTACTTTCTTGCTTTTTCTAGGGTGTAGTTTATCTCCTTGTGTTAATGTTTTCCTTTTATTATCCTTTGAAGAGCTGGATTTGTGGAAAGATATTGTGTGAATTTGGCTTTGTCATGGGATACTTTGGTTTCTCCATCTATGGTAATTGAGAGTTTTGCTGTGTATAGTAGCCTGAGCTGGCATTTGTGTTCTCTTAGGGTCTGTATGACATCTTTCCAGGATCTTCTGGCTTTCATAGTCTCTGGTGAGAAGTCTGGGGTAATTCTGATAGGGCTGCCTTTATATCTTACTTGACCTTTTTCCCTTACTGCGTTTAATAGTATGTCTTTGTTTTGTGCATTTGGTGTTTTGATTATTATGTGATGGGAGGAATTTCTTTCCTGGTCCAATCTATTTGGAGCCCTGTGGGCTTCTTGTATGTTCATGGGTATCTCTTTCTTTAGGTTAAGGAAGTTTTCTTCTATAATTTTGTTGAAGATGTTTACTGGCCCATTAAATTGGAAATCTTTGCTCTCTTCTATCCCACTTATCCTTAGTTTTGGTCTTTTCATTGTGTCTTGGATTTCCTGGATGTTTGGGTTAGGATCTTTTTGCAGTTTGCATTTTCTCTGATTGTTGTGTCAATGTTTTCTATGGTATCTTCTTCATCTGAGATTCTCTCATCTCTTGTACTGTGTTGGTGATGCTTGCATCCATGTCTCTTGAACTCTTTCCTAGGTTTTCTATTTCCAGAGTTGTTTCCCTTTGTGATTTATTTATTGTTTCTACTTCCATTTTTAGATCCTGGATGGCTTTGTTCAATTCCTTCACCTGCTTGTGTTTTCCTGTAATTCTTTAAGGGATTTCTGTGTTTCCTCTTTATTGGTTTCTACCTTTTTACCTGTGTTCTCCTGTACTTCTTTAAGGGATCTATTTACATCCTTCTTAAAGTCCTCCATCATCATCATGAGAAGTGACTTTAGATCCATATCTTGCTTTTCTGGTGTGGTGGTGTATCTAGGACTTGGTATGGTGGGAGAATTGGGTTCTGGTGATGTCAAGTAACCTTGGTTTTTGTTGCTTCTGTTCTTATGCTTGCTTCCTGCCATATGATTATCTCAGGTGTTCCCTGCTCCAGCTAAATCTGATTGGAGCCTGTCCTTCCTGTAATCCTGGTTGAGTCAGAATTCCTCAGAGTCAGGCTTTCACTGTGATCCCATGTTTATAGAATCCTTTGATTTTGAGATTCTCGATGTTTCAGAGTTCCTGGGAGTCAAGCTGCTTCTGATACTCTGATATCCTGTTGTGACCAATCTCCTGGGATCCTGGAATCCTAAGGAACCTGAACCAGTGGTCAGGCAGGGTTCCTGTATTCCTGGAACCTGTTGGTCCCAGTTACTCCCAGTGGTGTTCAAGCAGATGTTGTGTTCTACTCACTGGCGCTCCTAAGATCCTGGGCATATTAGAGAACCCAGGAGTGGAGACTCCTCTCCTCTGGGGACCATGGGACTGTGTGCAGAGATCGTGCCCAAAGTAGAGCAGTGCCAGCCAGGTGCCAGCATAGTTTCCAAGAGGATAGCTGCTGCACTGTCAGTTTGGGTGTATCTAAAGTGCTGGCTGTATCTCAGTTCCTGCACCTAAAACTAACAGGATGGATATCCTTACCCTTGCACTTCTCATTCACTGCTTCGATGTGACCAAAACCTGAAATTAAACTCCTGATTTTTTTCTCTAGTTATGGTAGCCTGAAAACAGCTTTCTGGAAAATAGCTGTAGGGGTTTCTTTGAGGTGAAATCATGCAGATATGGAAAGCGTATACAGTGAAAGAAAGAGGGATTTTATGACTAGATGCTCTGGTAATATGCTTGTTACTGCTAATGCCTCCCATTGTTAAAACTATTGAACACTAGAGAATAAGAAAATGTAATTCCTTGCAAGATGAAATAGAGCAGAGAATACTGGGGAATGGTTTGACAGCAAGTGACCATCATGATAATATATTATGAGTATTTCTTCCTAACATTGTATCTGCTTCTATACCCATTTTAGTGGTTGCATAATGGAACAATATGCAATTTTATTTATGGATTTTTTTTTGCTAGAAATTAGTTCCTTCAAAATATAAACATTTCTATGAGACAACAAAGCTTAATTTTTTTTACTTACTTTTTACTTTAGATAAAATAGGGTTTGAACTTTAATAGGGTTTCTGTGAAAATGGCAGATAGTTTTATCATTAGCGAACAAAATATAAACACTTGCAAAGGTCTTTATACGGACTTATATTACACAAAAATATTTTAAAACATGGCCTTGGGTAAAGTTAGTTGTGTTCAAATGATATTGTAAGGGAAGTATGCCTCTCAGTGGATCTTGTAAGCCAATGTTTAGCCTTGATACAATTGAACTATTGAATAATAATTGAACAATATTAGAAACAATCCACTTCTCTGTACTCCTTTCTCTCTTCGTTCTTCAATTTGTGTCTTCATGAAAGGCCACATCATAGAAGCATTACATTTGAGGAGAAATTTAGGTTTATTATAGGTCAGACGAATTTACAATGAAACTTCCATAATTGTGAGATTGTATGTCCCTTGAAAAAAGATTTACAGGTACTATAAATAGCAAGATGATGAACAAGAGGGCATAAAATATTATCCTGAATGCATATTTTGTTATTCCTATTAATTTTGCTGTCATCAGAGGTCAGTGAGTGTGTTTTCCAAGATAAATAATAGCCTAACTTCCATTTTGAAAACATTGACTTGAAAATTTGACATGCATGTCAGGTGACATGGAAGATTTTATGATCTTGTTCAAGTTCTTGTTCGTTGGTTTACTTGTTCTAAATAATCCGCTGAAATGCTATTAGATTCTATCTTCTTCTGTTGAAACTTTATAATTGGTTGGTATGGAAACAATCAGATAATCACTACTGACCTACTATTAAGTCAGGCTTTACATACTGGTAGCTTTTTCAGACAATAGCTTATTCACTTGTTTAATTAACTTTTAAATTTTCTTATTTTGGGATAGCTTTTAATTTACAGAAAAATTGCAAGATAACATAGAGAGTGCTTCCAGATTCCATATCACCAGTGCCTTCCAGTTTGTACATGACACATATTTTGTAACTAAATCCATACTTTTCTCAGATTCCATCAGTTGATATGTGTACTATGTTTTTCGGTCTCAGCATCCAGACTGGGGTTACATTTAATCATCCTGTCCCATACTAGGCCTGTTTTAGCTGTGACAGTTGTCTAGACAGACCTTCATTTGTTTTTTTAAACTTTGACAGTTTTGAAGAGTTCTGGTGAAGTATTTTGCAGATGTATTTTAACTGGAATTTAGCTGATATTTTCTCAAAGAGAAGAGTTGGGTTTGTAGAGGTAGATTCACTAGAACTACCATTCTTATCATTTAATGAGAAGAAAGACTGATTTATAACCTGAACCTTGGTTACCTGGCTGAGTTTGTGTTTGTTTGGCTTGCCCATAATAACATTTTCATGTTTCCATATTGTAGTCTTTGGAATGAAGTTAGTATACACGGACCAAACTTCTGCAGCTAGAATTGCCACATGATTCAGTAGTTCCATTGTGGAGTATATAGCTAAAGGAAGGTAAGTTAGCATCTAAAGTTACTAAATTCTCATGATTTATTGCCACTATTTCACAAGGACAGGAAGAACATTTATGTCTATCAATGGATAAACATATTAAAAATATGAAATATGATACATTATTTCTTAACTAATGAAATCTTGATAATTGCATCAACATGGATGAACCTGGAGAATATTTTCTTATGAGAAATAAGTCAGGCATAGAAAGATAAATTATACATATTTGCATTAATAGGTGGCTTCTGGAAATTTTGTTCTCCCATGTGGATGGGTAAACTGACAGGAGAGTGGTTAGTAATACCACTGTGAGGTAGGATTTAAGGAAGATTTCTTATGTCTATAGCACAATAAGTTAATTAATGTTCACAATTCTGTGTTTCAATGTGGTTGCTCTACAGAACTTTTGAATGTTTCCAACAGAAAGAGACAATAAATATTTCTGATAGAAATGACAATTATATGGACATGGTCATTAAGAATTGTACATGAGTATTGAAATATGCTACACTCCATTAACTTGCACAATTACAAATTAACAAAACAACAAAAGCAGGAGGGAAATATTCCAAACTTTATCTTTTTGAAAGCAGAATATTAACATATTGGGAGCTATAATTTGTTCTTATTTCAAATGTATACTTAACTGAAAATTATAAGTTTTTATCTATACATAAAAGCTCAAAAATTCCATTACTATTGCTTCAAGTTGTACTGTTTGGTCATATGCCCAAACTCCGGGTAATTTTCCAACACAGAATGCCTAAGAACATTGATTTTAAAACTCTATAGATTTTTGTGTGCCATGAAAGTTGATCAATCTTTATTTCCCAAGTCAGTATCATGTATATTTAATAATGCAATGGGCTACTTGATACAATATTTACATCTCCAACTAAATTGGGTGAAGAGAAAAAGGATTTATGCAGGAGATTTTTTTTTGTCATTTCTGCAGTTGATCTGGATGTTGTACATTTTCATTTCTTCATACACTTCGAAGAATTTAATTTTTCACATTGATGCATTTCAGTTTTTTTATGGGATAAAATTCTTAGGCAGAAAAGTAGTTTTTCTCTTCAACTTGCAGGGCTTTGGATATCCATCACAATTTCCCCCATACCCCATGGGCATTATTTTGACCACTGCAGCCAGAAATCCTGATGTAAGCACTCCAGTCTCCAGGGAGTTCTTTGAATCAAAACCATTAGGAGTTTCTAAATGAGCTCCACTGGCAGGTGACTGCTTTTGCTCACAGGTGGATTTCCATCAGTAACTGAATCTTTCATTCTTGGCATTGTACATATAACACTTGTCATGCCAGGTTCCTTCAAGATTTGGAGTTTATTTATGAAATAAAACACAGGAGAAAATGTAAACCTTACTTTGGCTATTGCCTGCAAAGTTATGGAATATTGTTCTTTTTATTTACAATTTAATTATATACAGAACTATAATATCAATTTGTTTTCTTCTAAAATTAACCTTATAAATTTATTTTATTCACACACACACACACACACACACACACACACACACACACACACATTTCTCTACCTCCTTATCCACCCATGTCTTCATCTATCACTGAAATGTTTCTATGAATGATACATAGAATTGAAAGACATTGGTAAAATTTGTTGCAAACACTGAGACAATGGTATTTAGCTAAGGTGAGAACATGCATAGAATAATTTTAATAGTTGAGGGATTTGTGGCCAACCACCCAAGGCAAGGTCATGGACTTTACGGGAGAATCTACTACTGCCACTTTCCTAAACTGGAAAGACTGTAACTACATTCTAAATATTTATCCTTATGTCCACTGATAAGATATGTCACCAAGGATGATCTTTGCAACAGAGACATATTATAGAAAATACTACAACTGGTAAAAACACAAGAAACAAATAATGCTGGAGTTCCCAGCTCAAATGGATATACATCTACAACATGATTCCTGAGTCTATGGCTCAAGGAACACCACAGAAGAGGAGGCAGAAGGAATTTAGGAGCCACAGGAACAGTAAATGTGCTTCAGTATGTGTCTCTTAGAAATGTCAGGGAAACATCACTGATAATACCTCGACATTATGCCTGCCTAAGGATTACCTTAACATAGACAATGCTAATAGACACACTAATGTGGAAGGGGAAAGTCTCACAGGCTCCATTCCTAGAAAAAGAATTACAGGCAACTAAGGGTCTCTGACAGAAGTGGTCTTCCACAGAGGAAACCTTCTGATGGATTGTCCAATACTAAATTAACAGTCCTGAAACTATGTACATGCAAGCAATGCTGAATAGAATCAGGAGTTTTTTCTTGCTTAACATATGCATATATATATATATATATATATATATATATATATATATATATATAT
>NC_034596.1:42915767-42938824 GCF_900095145.1 Mus pahari
GCCTCCTGCCATCTGATTATCTCTAGTGCTTGCTGCTCAATATGTCTGATTGGAGCCTTTCCTTCCTATAATCCCAATTGATTCCAGACTTCTCAGAGTCCATATTTCTCTGTGATTCTTTGATTGTGTTCTCCTGTGAACCTGANATTCTGGGTGTGTCTGAGTTCTTGGCAGTCAAGCTCCTCTGAGACACTCTAATACTAGTGTGACCCATCTCCTGTTATCCTGGGATCCTGTTGTCCTAAGATCCTGGGTGTGTTACAGTGTGTGGAAGTGGTGTCTCCTTTGAGGACCATGGAGTTGTCTGGTCTGTTTGAAACCAAGGTAAACCTGAACTGATTAAAAGGAACCTGTGCCTCTGGTCAGGAAAGGCTCTGGTGTCCTTGTTCCTGCTGTCACAGGCCTGGCACTATTGGATTGGGGCAGCTGTTGTGTTCCACTCACCAGTGATCCTTGGGGAGTCCACTAGGGACCACGGGGGTGCCCACCGAATCTGTGCCCTAGGTGACCTGGTGCTGGCACAGAACGGAAGGGATTTGTGCCCCTGGTCAGGCCGGTTCGCTGCTTCCCTAGTGCTGTCTCAGGTCCCGTGTGCGATTGGATTGGAGCAGAAGTTGTGTTCCACTCACCAGTGATCCTAAGATCGCTTGGGCAGTCCACTAGGGACTGTGGGGGTATCCACATCCCAGGTGACCCATCCTGGTGCAGACTGGAATGAAGGCATGTCTTTTATGTATAGTCATAAATATTATACATTTTTATTCATCTTGTCCTAGTGGCACAGTCCTGAAATTTTGGAGTCTTCATAGAGACTGAAGCATGAAAATAACAACTTCAAAGTCTGCCTGGGCTATAGAATGAACTCAAGGGCAGTTTTGTAAACTTAGTAAGTAGTTTCAAAAAAACAAATCAATACAGAAACAAAAAATAACAGTTAAGTGATAGCAGAACTACTTGATATGTGCAAGATCCTAGACTTAGTATATAGATTGTGAATGTGTGTGACATAAATTTTCTATATGTATACATATGCAAACATATGTATGGTATGTAGTTATACACACTTTCTTGTACCATGTCTAATACTATATCATTGACAGAAGCAAATGAGCCAGTTCTGCTAAAGCTATATATGGTATTTATTTGGGAAGGTAAATGACCAATTACATGGCAGAGGATAACTACTTGTTTTGTTATATAAAAAGCAATTTCAAACAGATGACCTATTTTTACTGTCATTAGGAAGGAGAAGTATAGAACGATTATCCGTCTATTTATTAACAGAGCAGATAAAGGCAGATAGGGAATGGCTCTATTCCTGCCTTTTTCAGTTCAAAGATTCCTGGGTTTGAGATAACTCAACATTAACATTTCTTTTTTCTTTTTTCTTTTTTCTTTCTTTTCTTTTCTTTTCTTTTCTTTTCTTTTCTTTTCTTTTCTTTCTTTCTTTCTTTCTTTCTTTCTTTCTTTCCTTCTTTCTTTTTTCTTTCTTTCTTTCTTTTCAAGACAGGGTTTCTCTGTGTAGCCCTGGCTGTCCTGGAACTCACTTTGTAGACCAGGCTGGCCTCAAACTCAGAATTTCACCTGCCTCTGCCTTCCAAGTGCTGGGATTAAAGGTGTGCACCACTACACCTGGCAACCAACATTATTACCATTTCTTATGCCTGCCTGGTAACAAGGTCCAAATGCTCTATAGTATCTTGCAACAGTAAAGTGGTTCACACTTAAGTTCACATGTCTTTTCTGAATGGTGAGTTCTGGTCATAGTAAATGCCAGATTTTACCTTGATCACTTTCTTTATTCTTTTCCTTCGACCATATATCCTCCATAACCCCAATATGTAGTTTATGTTCTCTGCCCTCTGAATGTTCTCTACCTGACACTAGCCACTCATTAGTGTGATGCACATACAATGTG
This sequence comes from Mus pahari, assembly GCF_900095145.1. NCBI lineage: Eukaryota > Metazoa > Chordata > Mammalia > Rodentia > Muridae > Mus > Mus pahari. The sequence continues at coordinate 42,917,686 of NC_034596.1, forward strand.
ATGGGCAGATGTGTGTGACATTTAGAAAGAATATTTGTTTTTCTGTATTTTTTAGGTAAGGCTTGGTTCCTGGGTAGAGAGGGTGGGAGAGTTGAGACATCTGACTCTTTCTTGTAGCTTTTCAGAGAACTCAGCATCATAACAGGGAGGGGTTAGAGGGAAAGTGGGTGATTTTGAGAATAACAAAGAAAGATACACGCAGTTCTCCTATTCTTGACATCTAATAATCATGTTCTTAGAATTGTATTTACTTGTTTAAGGTTGTCTCAACCTTGTCACTGTTGATAGTTGAGCTAGGTAATCTTATGGCAGGGGAATGGCATGATGTCCTGTGGATTCTGTAATGCAGCATTGGAGAGTACTAAGCACCAAACCCAGAAGGAACCCTTTGATATTACTTTTATGAATAGTATGTAACATGCATGTATAGTCACACACACAGGTGTATGTGTGTTTGTGAATGTGTATCTATACTAGTGTCTGTAGATATTGACATAGATCTTTATAGAAATAAAATCATCACTTGCTTTATGTTACCAAATGTCTTGAAAGATTACTAGCCCTAATAAAGTAATTTTGTTTTATAGATTATGTACGATGAAAATAATAAAGTTAGAAACCTCTACTATCCCATTTAATTAACATAGATCTATTCTCCTACATAAGAGAAATACTTAAAGGAACATTACCACCGAAAGAGATAAACTAAATCTTAAAACACACAGAGATAGAAAATAACATGAATTTATTTTTAAGTTACTAGTCCAGTTTCTCTGGGTTGTAGGCATAAAATCAATGGGTTGTTTTTACTTAGTGACTTTTTAAAAGACAAAATAGAAAATTATTTCATTTAGTGCTGGATTTAGTACTTATAATTTTGTTTACAAGGGCTAAAATTGTTACATTCTATTCTGGACTTATCCATAGTGGAACAGCCTCTTTTAGTCAACTGTCCATGTCTGTGAAGTTTTCTTATCCTGGCACAATGGAGGTGGCTTGGAATTGCCTTTGGTGACATCTGGACAGAAAACTTGGAAGAAACACAAAGGAAAGACCAATTTCTCAAAGTAGTTCAAGAAATAATCACTCTATATTCCTTGTCTAAATGTCAAAAGCAGCTTTCAATATTAGGACTTCTCTTTTGGATTCATGCCTCTTTCAGACAGCTCAGGTTTGAAAAGCTAAAACTTTCCCTTTATTAGAGAAGAATTATATGACCTCTGTGGAAAACAAGGAAACTTATTTTAAGAAAATGAGTGTTGTCTGTAATCATCATTTGTAGAGAAACAACATAAACTTTGAGGTTATTTCCTCCTAAGAGTTTATTATGCATTTCACATTGATGGCACCATGCTATGAAACATAATTTAGTATTCTGCCAGTTAGAACTTTAAAACATAGCTTTATATCATAGACTAGTTTCTCTGACATTTATAATCCTTAAAATATAGTTGAGGGGAATCAGTGTTGAATTAATTATCATAGAAATCTTCTGTTGTAGACAAAGAAATTCAGCACGATTCTGTTGAAAAGATGCATGAAAATATAGAGATGAGGGGTGTTCTTCCACTTCACAGCCATGCTGATAGCTGCTGCTAAAGAATGACCTGTGACACTGCCGTGACCTGATTGGTGTTTCAGAAATATCACTTGAGCACTGCAGTAGAGAGATACTGGACAGGGGCAGACAGGAAGGAAAGTGCAATAAAACAGGTGGGAATTGACCTAGTTGAAAACATTGACTAATGGAAGGAGATCATGGATTAAAGAGCTTGCTGCGGTTACAACATCAATAGCCTTTGGTTGGCAGCTTGAGAAAAAGAAAAGTTAGAGGAAAAGGAAGATGGAAAAGAGGGCGTCTGGGCTAGGGAAGTCACCTTGGGGTAGACAGCCATTTTGAAGGTGACTGATAACACAGAATGGATAGTCTAATATGTGCTGACCCTGTGCCACAACTCTTATACCCAAATCCCGCCCAGAGAGAGCAGGTCTCCCAAGAGTGCTGACATATTTGTGAACAGAGGTAATAGCACCATTTCTGCTCAAATACCTGGTCCAAGAGGGACCCACTCAGAGCCCCCAGGACACAGGAACTGAGGAACAGCCAAGGACAGGATCCATCTGGTTTCTATCTGTGCCCCAAAGCTGATGCCATGCCACAGCTCTCCATACCCAAATTCTGGAGAGAGCTGGTCTCCCAGGAGTGCTGACTCACAGGTTTACAGAAGGGATAAGCCACAGTCAGAGACGGCAAGACCAGATAACAACACAGATAACCAGATGGCACAAGGCAAGTGAAAGAACATAGGCAACAGAAACCAAGGCTACTTGCCATCGTCAGAACCCAGGTCTCCTACCATAGCAATCCCTGAATACCCCAACACATGAGAAAAGCAAGGCTGATTTAAAATCACATCTCATGATGATAATAGAGGACTTTAAGAAGGAAATAAATAACTCCCTTAAAGAAATACAGGAGAACACAGGTTTAAAAAAATGTAGAAGCCCTTAAAGAGGAAACACAAAAATCCTTGAAAGAATTACAGAAAATACAACCAAACAGGTAAAGGAATTGAACAAAATCATCCAGAGTCTAAAAGTGGAAATACAAACAATAAATAAATCACAAAGGGAGACAAGCCTGGAAATAGAAAACCTAGGAAAGAGATAAGTAGTCATAGATGCAAGCATCACTGACAGAGTACAAGTGATAGAAGAGAGAATCTCAGGTGCAGAACATTCCATAGAAAACTGACACAACAATCAAAGAAAATGCAAAATGCAAAAAGTTCTTAACTCAAAACATCCAGGAATTCCAGGACACATTGAGAAGACCAAACCTAAGAATAATAGGGATAGAAGAGAGTGAAGATTCCCAACTTAAAGGGCCAGTAAATATTTTCAATTAAATTTTAGAAGAAAACTTCCCCAACCTAAAAAAAGATGCATATAAGCATACAAGAATCCTATAGAACTCCAAATAGATTGGACCAGAAAAGAAGTTCCTCCCATCACATAATAATCAAAACATCAAATGCATAAAACAAAGAAAGAACATTAAAAGCCATAAGGGAAAAAGGTTAAGTAATACATAAAGACAGATCTATCAGAAGTATACCAGACTTCTCACCAGAGATTCTAAAATCCAGAAGATTCTGGGCAGATGCCATACATACCGTAAGAGAACACAAATGCCAGCCCAGGCTACTATACACAGCAAAAATCTCCATTATCATAAATGGAGAAACCTAGATATTACATGACAAAACATAATTTATACAATATTTCTCTACAAATCTAGCCCTACAAAGGATAATAGATGGAAAACTCCAACACAAGGAGGGAAACTGTACCCTAGAAAAAGCAAGAAAGTAATCTCCTTTCAACAAACCCAAAAGATATTAGGCAAAGAACATAGAATACCTATGATACAACTCATGGACCACATGAAGTTAAAGGAGGAAAGAAGACCAAAGAGTGGATGCTTCAGTCTTACTTAGAAGTGGGAACAGTATAATTAAGGGAAGTAGAGGGTGGCAGGGACTTGGGAGGAAGAAAAGAGGGTGAGGGGTAAAAGAGGGGCAGAATCAGGTGTGGGAGGAGATGGAGGAGGGTCAGGAAATTGAACAGAAGTGTATAGCAATGGGGAATGGGGAACTGGGTAGCAACCAGAAAATCCCAGATGCCAGGAAAGCAAGAGCCTCCCAGGACCCCATGGGGATGCTATTAGCTGAAATACCTCACAAAGGAGAAAGAGAACCTGTCAAGACAATATCCAGAGGTTAGACATGACTCCTAGTTGAGGGATGGAGCCACCCACCCATCTCCAAAAATTTAACCAAGAATTGTTCCTGTATAAAAGAAATACAGAGACAAAGAATGATACAGAGACTGAAGGGAAGGACATCCAGAGACTGCCCCACCTGGGGATCCATCCCATATATAGACACCAAACCCAGACAGTATTGCTGATGCCAGGAAATGCTTGCTGACAGGGACCCTAATGGAGGAGTTAGGGGAAGGAAAGAAGGAGTTGAAGAGGCCTTACCTGACATCAATGGGAGGGAAGGCCCTTGGTCCTGTGAAGGTTTGGTGCTTCAGTGTAGAGGAATGCTAGGGTGGTGAGGCAAGAGTGGGTGGGTGGGGGAGCACCCTTACAGAATCAGGGTAAGGGGTATGGGATAGGGGGTTTGCAGAGGGGAAACTGGGAAAGGGGATAACATTTGAAATGTTAACAAGTAAAATACCCATTAAAAAAATTGTGATGGGTGGGTGGTCCCATCCCTCAACTGGGGGCCATGCCTATCTACTGGAGATGTTTTCTACAGGTTCTACCTCCCCTTTGTTGGATATTTCAGCTGAAGTCATCCCCATTGAGTCTTGGGAGTCTCTTGCTTCCCTGGAATCTGAGACTTTCTAGTGGCTACCCCCAGTTCCCCATCCCCCACTGCTACTTATTTCTGTTTGATTCCCTGATGCTCTAAACTTCTATCCTGTCCTTTTGTATACCTGATCCTGGATCCTCCCCCCTTCCTTTCTCATCTGCTCTCTGTCCCAGGTCCCTCCCTCTACTTCCTATGATTGTTTTGTTCCCTCTTCTATGTAGGATTGAAGTCTCCACACTTTGATCTTAAGCTCCATATAGTTTGTGGGTTGCATCATGGGTATTCTGAGTTTGGGGGATAATAGCCACTTATCAGTGAGTACACACCATGTGTGTTCTTTTGTGATTGGGCTACCTCATTCAGTATGATATTTTCTAGTTCCATCCATTTGCTTGCACAATTTGTGAAGTCATTTTTTTTTTAAATAGCTGAGTAGAACTCTGTTATAAGAATGTACCACATTTTCTGTATCCATTCTTCTGTTGAGGGACATTTGGGTTGTTTCTATTATAAATAAGCTGCTATAAACATAGTGGAACATGTGTCCTTGTTATATGTTGGAGCATCTTTTGCGTATATTCCCAGTAGTGGTACAACTGGGGCTTCAGGTAGAACTTTTTTCAATTTTCTGAGGAACTGTCTGATTTCCAAAGTGGTTTTACCAGCCTGCCGTCTCACCAGCAATGGAGGAGTGTTCCTCTTTCTTCGCATCCTTGCCAGCATCTGCTGTCACCTGANTTTTTGATCTTAGTCATTCTGATTGGTGTGAGGAGGAATCCCAGGTCATTTTGATTTGGGATGGGGACTCAACTTTCTGGAGTTGAGGATGGAGAATGGCTCAGCCCTTGGGTTGTATAGAGGTCCAGGGTTCTCTACTTTTATAGGTTAATAACCTTCTGTAGGTGAGAAAATAGTTTACTTTTCACTTGGTTGATCTGTGAATTTAGGCTTTAGCACTTTGGTAAAAGACTATTTACCTTTAAATTCATGGTTTAACAGCTGAGATGTTTTAAACTAGCTTTCAGGCTATTTGAGAACTGACAAGTACCTAGCTTTTTATAGATGCTTGTTGGCTTTGCACTTATAAAGCTACTCAGAGCTGCCAGAAGAAACAAGGATCCAGAGACCTTGACTGATGGCCTTCTTCTATTTATCAGCAACTCTACTTAGGTGATGGAAATAAGAAATCATGTTGCTATTTCATGAGCACACTGGTGTTTTTTTCTCCCCTTTTTCATGGATAACAAAAAACATGATGTAACACATGGCAGAGGAATAGGAGAACAGGCCTCAGGAAGTTACAGTCATATAATCAAAGAGAAATGACTATTCATGCTCCAAGACTGGATAGTTAAGTGTAGTTTTGGATGGAAAACTGGGGTTACTTGTCATTCTTATTGCTTTGTCTTAGAACAGTTCATGCCTGTTTTAAGGACCTGTAGTAGTCAGGGTTATCTACAACTAATAGAATAAATTTATATTAAACGGGAATCTATTATGTTGGTCTATATGGTATGATTTGGTAGTTTAACAATAGTTGTTTTTGTCTGTGGCTTTTCAACTAAAAAAATTGGGTGAATCATAAAAAAAAAACAATAGTTGTTTTATTCTGGAGAGGCTCAGAATCTGGTAGTTTCTCATTTAATAAGTCTGGGCATCTCCATAGGACTGGTCTAGTAATGAAGACCCAGAGGATTTCTGGAGAGCCACTAGTTGTAGTCTACATTTGGAAACCTGAAGCTGGTTCCCAACATCAGTGAAGAGAAAGTACCAGTACCAAAGTAGATGGACTTTCCACTGAAAGTGAAGGAAATCAGACAAAATGTTAGTATTTTTCTTCTATTTCCTTTGTCTCTGATGACACTGGGAAATGCCAACTGCATTTATGCTGGGTCTTCCCAATTCAAACAATCAGATCAAGAAAATGTCTTATGGGAATTCCCATAGACCTACCTTTTAGTTGATTGAGATTCAGCAAATTGATAATTAAAACTGACCATCACACACATCATCAACTTTTACTTGTCCTGTTGAAACAAAGTTGAAAACCTTGTTTCCACTTTTGCTATCCAGAAATAGTTGTAGACTAGTAATATTTCTAGGCTGGGTATCAGTGTGGGGTCCCAATGATCGCTCTTGCCTTGAATTGTCTCCAAACTGCCCAGGGTCCAACTCATAGTGATACTCTAGTTCCTCCTTCTCACCACATTCTTCATACAATCCACCAACCAATTTCTTGATATGAAATCTTAAAATATTTCAAAGGTCTTATCACTTGTCAACACCAATAATGGCAGCTGGCAGCATGGGTGGGAGGGCTGGCCTTGTCCTCACCAGCCAGCCTAACCTTGGGCTGACTAACATAGCAAGCACCCAGGCCCTGGCCCGGGACTTTGAGTTGGCTTACTCTAACTGCAGCTGTGAGCTGCCTGATCAGGTGAAATGGCAGGTCCTGCAGAACTGGAACTGCAGGATCTCCATGACTGGACAACAGCAGGATATCCACGAGGAGTCTCAGGGAGGGTTCAGTTTTCATGAAGTGGCAGAAGCCAGAGGCCTTGTATCAGACTAATGACTCATTGCAATGAACATTTGCATGTAAAGCTCTTTGGGCAAAGGGGTACACTCTCTGACACACTACAGCTTCTGAGTCACTATGATGAACAAATATGTGACAGAGCAATGAGAAAGATAGAGGAGCAGAGTGGTAGACATGGCAGGTGTGCTGGGTGTGAGAGAAGACTGTAGTTAATGGAGGAACAAATTGTTACCCAGTGGTGTCAGAGGGATGGTGGGCAGCATCCTGTACCTTGCTATGACTGAGTCCTCAAACAAGTTACCTAGCTGCATGTTCACACTAGCTCTGAACTAGGTTCAGGTTGTTTAAGATGAAGAATGGTACATTTAATGGATTAGACCTCCTTGAAAGACCTCCATGGTCTGTGCTCCTTCAAGAGGTCATGCTGCTCTATGGCCCATGCTTTGGCACAGGACCATGTGTCCACGAGCTGTACTGCCCCTGGAGGCCAAGCAGAGGTCCTCATCATGTGATTATGTTGGAGAACATGTGGATGTCTGTAATTCATCCTGTTATTATACCATGAAGAAGTCCAGGATCCATGCTCTAGGTTATTGTAAAAGGCAAGGAAACTACTCTTGTAGTGGTGATAGTGGCTATAGATGCACAGCTGGGAGAGGAACATAGAAGGCTTCTGCAACAACCCCTACCTCTGCCTTACATCCCCACCCCACCCTCCAAAATGTAACAGCCTAAGAAGGAAGCAATCAAAGAGAACTCTTAAACATTGTGATAGGGACCTCTGCAATGGACAAAGAGACATCTCGCTGGTGGTGTTGTTCTTACATCAGTCAGGGGGAGAGCAGATGGCAGTCCTTTGTTCATCCTAACTTGATGCCTAGCTTGCTGGCCAAAGCTGTCTTATACCTAAGATGCAAGAAAAGTAAAGTAAAGCAAAGCAAACCAAACCAAACCAAATAGAGGCAGTGCAGCACAGAAGGAGGAAGACAGAGTCCTGTGGACCACCATGCCTCCCACAGACCTGTCCTCCAGTGCACAGCACAGACGGGGTGTAGATACCTGTTTGCAAATATGTGGATAGAGGATGTCACCAAGGGACCTGCCACCCATGTCACCAGTCTGCAGCTGGATCCACCGCTATGTACTAGCATGTGGTGGTCAGGTGGAAGAGAAAGAAGTGGAACAGCTTGAGCATTATGAAGAAAGATGGAACTGGAGACTTGAGGATGGAGAGGAGGAGCCTGTTGTGAGTGGCCAGCCCTGTTGTCTGGGGTCATCATGAGGTCCCAGTCCAAGCTGTTGCTGAGGGCCATGTCTGAGTTTATGGTTGTTCAGTGGCAGGAGTTTGTGTTGATGTCCATGGCCCATACTAGAGAACATGGAGAGGTCCCAGGACTGGGCATCCACTGAGAACCACCTGGATGTTCAGGAGCTGTGCATAACTGGCCCAGCCCTTCACTGGATATGGAACTCTGGACAGCTATCCCCATCTCTTAACTTTGGCATCCCTCAGGAAAGTGGGTCCTACACCTCACTCAGGAAGCACAGTGGAGCTGTGGTGAGGGTGGGTGAGACAGCTCCGAGGGCACAAGTGTGGGAGAGCTGACTCCTTTTTGTATCTGCTGTAGGGTGGCATGGGTACAGAGGTGTTCCTCCTACTCCCACCCCTGCCACCTCTGGTGTTTGGGAAAGCTGACCTAAGGGTCATGCACTCTGGTAAACTAGCCTTGTCCCTCACCAGCCTCAGCATTCCGGAAAGCAGGCTCTGAACCTTACCTGGGCAGCACAGTAGAGCTGATCCCAGTGAAAAGGGCATAGGTGAGTCAGTACAGAGGGCAAGAGCAAGGGAGAGCTGGGCCTGTCACTTGTTTGTCATGAGGTGCCTGGGTGCAGTAGTGCACTTGTCTTCCCTGCTTGCCACCTGAAATTTATGAGACCTGGTCCTGAGGGCATGAGAGTGGGGAAGCCAGCCAGGATCTCTTCTTGTCTATAGTACTTGGGATAGTGGGCCATGATCCTTGCTTAGGTAACACAGTGGAGCTGGCCCTGATGGGTAAGACATAGGTGAGTCAGCTCCAAGGGCATGAGAGCAACAGAGCTGGTCCAGCCCCTCACAGGCTGCAACACTTGGGAGAGTGGGCACTGACTGAGAAGCACAGTGGAATTGGCTCTGGATGAATAGGTACCGGTGAACCCAACCTTGAGAACAGAAGTGACCCTGTCTGCTGCTGATGACAGATTGGGTGGCCTAGCCAGACCAGTGTTGGAGAGCTCATGCTGGTAGTATAGCTAAGGGTTCGAACACTGACAAACTTTGCTACCACCCAGGTCCAGATCCACAGCTCTGGGATAGTCCACCCTAAAATCTGTATCATCTGTAAAAGGTTGGGATATGTGGAAGGACCAGTTCTGCTGTTACAAAATCTTCAGGATCTCCATGACACGGGGCAACAACATTATAACTGGGAGTAGTCCTGATGAAGATCCAATATCAATGGTGTTACAGACACCAGAGATTTTGAACCAGACCAATGATTCATTGCAATGAACATTTGCAAGTGAAGATGTATGAACAGAGAGATATACCATGGGACACACTGATATGCTGTAGCTTCCATAATGAGAATTTTTTTTAATGCCTATTTAGTTTAGTTTAGTTTAGTTTAGTTTAGTTTAGTTTAGTTTCTGTGTTTTTATTTATTTGGGGGGGGGTCATAAAGATGAAGGCCAGATATGAGGGGACAAGGAGATGAGTGGTACTGAGGTACATGATGTAAAACTCAAAGAATCGCTAAAAAAAAAAAAAAATTTTTTTTAAATTGTGATAAGGATGCTGAAGTTTAGCTCTGCACAGTTGATGGCTTCTGGCAGGGATGCGGGTGGAGAGGGACTCAGCTTTCCTTAGGGGGTTGGCCACTGAGAGTTTGCACATGCTCCAGTGGGAATATAGCCAACACAAAACAGACTTGTTTTTTCTTTCCTTTTTTCACCCTTTTTTTCTTTTTCTTTGGGAGGTGGGTTACCATGCATGGGGACCAGACTTGGGAAGACGGGGAGGTGAGTATGATTGGAATGCATGCTATGAAATTTCTAAATAATCAATAAAAATGTTATGTTGAAAAAAGAACCCACCTTCTCACTTTCTGTTGTGATAAAATACAAAGATGAAGGCAACCTATGGAAGGAAAGGTTTATTTTGCCTAACAGTTCCAACAGGATAGGAGAAGTCCATTATCATAAGAGTAGGGAGTATGGCAGCAGGCAGGCGTGGTAGCTGGAGGAACTGCAAGCATAAAACAGAAAGAGAAAAGTCAAATGGGAGTTTTTACATTCTCAATGCCCACCTCCAGTAACAAACTTTTTGCCACATCTTGTAGACTTTCCTAAAACAGTGCCATCAACTGGGAACCAAATATTCAAATACATGAGCCTATGAGTGATATTCTTATTCAAACCACCCTCTCTCCCTTCCTCCCTCCCTCCCTTCTCCTGTTAAGTTACAGTGGCAATGTCAACAGGTTTAGAATTGTTTCAACATTTAAGGGTAAAGTATTTCCATCTTTTGATTTGTTGTTCTATTTGGTATACAAAATAACTGTGTTGATTCTAGTCACTTATGCCTTTGCAACAACCATACCTTAAGAGTAGAGTACACACTTGAATAAGAGCAACACTGGGTGCTGTTACAGTGATATCAAAGACTGAACTGCCAACTTCTCCTGTATAAAGCCTTTGTTGTTGTTGTTGTTGTTGCACAGAAATCCTTCAGGTCTTGTGTAGCTGTGCCTTTTATTGTGGATCTACTGAATTTCGTGACAGATTTACCAAAACTAGTTCTCTCCTTACATATATATTGGATGGCATTTGTCTATAAATAGAGCAGATTTTCATTTCCCCACAATCGCATAATCTGCATCTTAAAGGCTGAAGTGGATAAACTCTTTGGGTTCTCCTAGATTGTAAATCTAAATTAAATCTTTGTTGTTTTTATGAGTTGTTTTACGAGTTAGGTAAAATGAGATTAGTTCTTTTATGATTATATTTGTCTCTGCTTTTAAAATATTTTTGAAGGTAAAGGAAATGTAAATGAATATGGATTTAAAATAAACTACGGTAGTTCAGGAAAGGGTCAGTGTAAAGGTAAAGACTCAAGGAAAGATACAAGGATTTGTGTATATCACAGGAGTTTATGGTCATGGAAAAATACTAAGCAGATTAATTGTGTTTGTTCTAAACATGAAGTTAATTTTATAATATGCATGTTATCCTAATAAATAAGCAGAGATCATAAGGTTTGTGTTAGTACTGTCAGATCAGTTTGCTTGACAGAACAAGACTCTGCTCCAGGAGTCCTTTCTCCATCCTGCTCTTAATCCAGTTGAAGCAAACATTAGCCATGAAAACTGTTAGTTAAGAAATTTGAGTCACAGGGTGATGGTGGGATATTTGTTATCTTCACTGGATTAACTGTGTCACAAGATGATCCATAGAAGTGGTGAAGCAGAGGGTACTCGTCTCTCTCTAGTGGCATCAGACAGTATCTTGGGTATATATATATATATATATATATATATATATATATATATATATATATNATATATATATATATATATATATATATATATATATATATATATATTTCTTTGTGCAAATGTACCATATTTTCTATATCTATTTGTCTGTTGAGGGACCTCTGGGTTCTTTCCAGCTTCCAGGATAACTAGGGGCTAATACTTAGCAATTTCTACATGCCTGCAAGTTAACTTAAGATGTTTTATATGTTACATGTGAAGGGTTGAAAGGCCCTCTGAAGAGTAGAATGTGTATCAGGCAGTTGGACACATGGTAATACATGTATGTTAGTCTGTTACAATACCAAAAATATTTGTGAACACTATATTAAAAGATACCTAATAATATAGAACTAACTAACTTTATAACTGATTTTTTCAGGTTGTTCTGGTGATTTTTAAGGAGAATAGCAGTATCAGTCCAAGTTATAAAACTATCATTGTGCTGCGGTTTTATGAAAAGACTATTAACATTTCATTGGTCACTTGTCATGGTCTTTTAAAATTAGATTTATATTTGACAGCAATTAAATGCCACAGTGTTCTGGCTGCACAATAGAATAAGGGCTGTGAAATTATTTCTCCCCAACAACCATATAATCTTGCCTTATGCACATGAATTTTCTTCCTTTTTTTTAAAAAAAAAAAAAACAATGGAACATAGAATAGTATGCATTATTACTACCTATAAATTCTGTCCTGATGAGATCAGTTTTATAGATGTAGGATCAATAATACTTGAGCACATTTGTAGCTGTGCAGTGCCAAATATTGCTCATTAATGTCCTTGAAGGAATCAGAGCATTTTGCTAGAAGCAAAGATAACGACCCATTGATTATCCCTGCACAGCACAATTCATGCCCTATTTTGTTTTTAATGCAATGTTAAATTAATTTGTAAAAGATCAGAAGCATTGCTGTATTTCCAAGTTGTCACTAAACAGTTATTGAACTTTTCTCAGAGGACATTAATCAATCCTCATCTCCTCTAATAGCCTAGAGTGCTTTAGAAACCGGATGAGTATTGCCTAGGAGCATCAATCCTGCAAGAGAAAGCATCCCTATGGAACTCAGCTTGGGTGAGGGGATGTGTGGAGAGCAGTAAGATTTATTCTCAAGGTCAGTTTATGGAACTATTGTAGATCAGTCAGTGGGATAAAAATGCTATAGGGCCTTATGTGAAAGCACTTTGAAGAGTTTATAGATCTTTGTCATGGAAGAGCTGAAAGAACTGCATATTTCTACTTTGGATGGTTGTATAGTTTAGTTTTCTTTACCTATCTTTAATGAGTTTTTGGTTAGTACTCTAAGGTCATTTTAAAAAAGACCTTCAACAGAGTCGTATAAAGTCCTTCACTTCTATTTCTTAGAAGTCTTCTGTCTTTAACTCTGGCTGACTAACGGGAAATGAATTCTACTCAGAGACTTAGATGAACATGGAGAAGAGAAGTGCCCAAACCACTAAGTGTTAGTAAGAATAGATCTACATCAAATGAAATTGACTGATGAATGAACAAAATAAAGCAGCTGGCAGTAGAGTCTAAGGGAGAGAGCAAACGAATGTGAACAGAGGCCTGTATGGCTGCAGTTGTCATGATCTGATTTTGGAATAGATGGCTATGGAGCCCTTGTAGAGGAGACAGATTTCTGTTTGGAAGGATATAAAGTGCAAGAAAGAATTTACAGGGGTTAAAATACTGAACAGAAATTATCTTGTAGAAGCAGGAGTATATCGAAATAGAGCTTACTATTGATGGAAATGAGCTCACCAGTAAAACAGTTATCTTATGGCTTGGAGGCCTGAACAATCGGCAAAGGCTTAAAATGACTGCATTGAACACCCAATCCTAGCAATTCAGTGGATCAATTAGGAAAAAAAAACATAAGCATAGGATGCGTGTCCACACTTATCAAAATGAAATAGTAGCCCCTCCCAAAGTTAGAATGATTTTCAAGGCCTCTCTCATTTCCTATCAGGATTTAACACAGGTTCGTTGACTAGTTGAATTAGATGGCAGGAATATTGATGGGAGAGAATTGCCTTTAAATGACCGAGCAAAGAATTCCTGTGAACACTTATGGAGGTTGGTCCTCTGAGTGTTCCTCTAACATTCATTGGTGTGTTGATGCTGTTTGAAGAATGATGGTTAGTTTGCTCTTCATTTCTTTATTTCTCCTCTTTCTCATAGGTTGCCTTCACTCTATATATTTGGCTAGGCAAAATGTCTCCTTGGTTGACATATTAGAGACCAAATACGAGACAGATCAGGGCCTTGTGTGCACTGGTAGTGTTGAACCCACACCAGGGAAGTCAGGGAATCCCCCCCAAAAATACGAGAGGCCTTCTTGTTGTAAAAGCATGAGGCAGTTTAATGGCGGGGCCCTAGGCCAATACCCATCTCATGCAGGAGACAAAGGAATTGACCCTGAAACCCAAAAGCTAGGGGTCTTTATAGGGAGTTATAGGGAGAGGTTTGGGGAATTTGGGAGGAACTTGGTGCAGCTTCACACAATTGGCTTGATTACAAGTCAGTAGAATAATACTTGCAGGTTGTAGCATCAATAATTCCAGGGAGGGTCAGCGAGACCCAGGCCGCCAGATGGCCAATGAGTCAATCAAAAAATAACCCAAAACAGTTCCTGTGTTTATGTCTATCCTTGGGACCACCCATCCTCAGGAATGTCCAAACAAGGGGCTCTCCTGGACATGCTTGGACTTGTTATTGTAAGATCTTCAGCTAGGCCTTCAGGGCCTGTCAGGCCTCAGGCCTTCAAGTTTCTAATATTGCCCTATTTGTCTCATGTTATACTTTTGACTATAAGTTCTTTGCTTTTCTTGAATTCAATTCCTTTCAGTAGGAATAGACCAAGGGACCATATACTGATTCCTTAAGGTTGATGACATGGCTTACAATAGGTGAATGGTACTGAGGATCTGGAAAATTGGGAATGTTGTGGGTGCTTTGAGGGAGTAGGACAATTAAAATAAAGGAAAGCAAGGCCTTTTCAAAGGCAGAATTCAGCTTTAGTGAAATAATTTACCTGACTCTTCTGTGGAAGAAGGTATTTAATCAGGTTAAGAATACCTCAGATGTCATGAAAGCTAAATCCTGAGTTTATGTGGTTTCAGCTCTGTATTGTGGGTCACAATATACATTTCAGTAGTTAAAACTTGGTGAAAACCCACACATGAGATGCTGTAAAAAGGAAATGCCCTGAGAGTTGGGCAAGTTTAAGTAGAAATGTAAGAGTAGAAAGTACACAGAATCCCAGAGAAAAAAATTACCATGACTAAGCACATAAAGGAAGAAAAGTGTAAGCAATAAAAGGAAAGACATTAAAAGGTATAATGAAGTGTATTGTAAAGTGATGTAAAGAGAAGTAAGTATTCACTGTTTACAGATCTGGGGCTATAAAACTTATATAAAATACTTATAGTAAAAAGGATGTGTATAAAGTGTTGAAAGCCTTTTGGGGTACTGCTTGGCAGGAGTCTGACATTGGCATAGGACAAAGAAGTGGACTTCAGACA
Organism: Mus pahari; assembly: GCF_900095145.1. NCBI lineage: Eukaryota > Metazoa > Chordata > Mammalia > Rodentia > Muridae > Mus > Mus pahari. The sequence continues at coordinate 42,932,713 of NC_034596.1, forward strand.
GGAGCCTGACCTTGGCCATGACAAGGAAGTAAGCTCAGGCAGGAATCTGACATTAGGGCATAATAAGGAAGTAAGTTACAGCAAGAATCTAACTTCATGCTGAAATAGAGAAGTAGGGTAAGGCAAGAATTTTAGTCTTAGGGTGGAACAGATGAACTAGGCTTCAGGCAAGATTTTTGGGCTTGGACGAGGAGGTGGGCTCAAGTATTTCGGTCATTATGACAAGCCCTTTTTAACAACTGTCATGGGAGTAATTTCAGGACTTCACTTGCTGCTTTGTTAGTTCCTTATTGTACTGCTTGCCCAAAATACTTGCATGTAATTAAAATGGTATAAAAAGTGGATTGGAAAATAAAAATTTGCCTTCAGTCTCAGAATGGACGGGGGTAACACTACAATGTTGTCTAACTGTCTTTTTTCTTTTTGATCTTCACTCCTGCACTGGAGAACCTGTTGACTGACTGAGCAGGCTTGGTCAATAAAGCCATGATACTCATCATTGAGGCAAATAAAGACTATCATTCTTCCTGTACCAGGTGGAGAGGCATATACTATTTAGAAAAGACTTCTCAGGATTAATGTTGTTCTCCTAGGAGAATATGGTCTTGTACCACTGGTAGTACCACTCATGCAAGGCTGGACATTTATCCTAGCAAATACATCACACAGACACTCTCCTACTGTTATTTTATAACCCTTTGGGCGATACAGTAAGATACTATTTTCTCAGTTTTATAGATGTGAAACTGAACTAAGGATGTTTCCAAAGTCATTTAGTAAACCGCATTCTGATTTTGAGCTGAAGTTTCTTTCTAATGGAATTTTTAGTTGCTTACCTTCCCCAAATCTTATAAAACATCTTCCGTCTCTCAGACATACTACCAAGGGGAACATTTCCAAGGAAACAGCATAATAACAGTCTTCTGCAGATAGCCCTGGTTTCAACATTGGCTATGCCATGTATTAACTTCAAATACTTAGGTTACTTTCATTATTTTTTAAAATGGAGGCAACTTCTAGTTGATTTTTAACAAGGGTAAAGTTAGATAAAGAATGTCAATTTTCCAGGACAAAGATGTGACATAATAGGTGCCACACAAGTGTTTCACCTGATCACTTTGTGGACAACATAGAGATATCTCAAGGACAGGCTTGTTTTTCTGCAATAGCACAGGCTTAAAATATACTTCATTTCTTTTTAATATATATCATTCATCTGAGCATCTCGCTAGGCTGTAGGAGAGATTAATCGAAGTCTCTATTTTGACATATTTTTAGCTATCATTTGGAATCAGAGATCATTTGAAGCACTTCAGAGCCTTACATGGGAATTTGCTTATTTGCCTTATACCTTAACTGAAATAAAGTTGTTATTAGACGTCTGCTTAAGTTAGCTGAATTAATTCCACTTTAATTCAAGTTCATCTCTGCAGTGGAAAATGACAGGCATTATTGAGCTCTGTTACACATCTAATAAGAAATATACACTTCTCATCCTTACGGGAGCAATTTAATACACTGAAGAGCCTGTCAAAATTCAATTCAAGATTGAATGACTAATGCATAAAAGTCAACTCCATACTCTATTGGAGATAAAGGCAGTTACTTCTTTTTATCAACTAGGTGGGGATGCTATCAGGAAGGAAAGGTTTAAAATTGAGGCTTTGGAAAGTCAGAAGAGGTAGGAATATGTAGAAAACCAGGGGAATTTAGGGAGAGATTGCCTATGGAGATGAATTCCTAAATGGCCAAGGGAGGGAAGAGATAGAGAGCATAACAGACAGAGACCAAACAGGACACCTGCTTCTTTATGCAGGTTCACTTTTTATAGTCTTTGAATTAAGGAAAAAGATCAGCATATCCCAGAGCTGGGAGATATAGCTGTTTTTAAGGGTGTGATCTTTCACTGTGTATGTTTTACTATCTATTTAAAAGTATAGGCATGCATGTCTGTACATGTAGATCTATACACATGTGTATATACACGCATGTGCAAAAGCACAAACATGGGGCCAGCTTTTGGCCTATTAAGTAACTGACTTATTCAACATTTCTCAAGCAGCTACTAGGTATTGTACATCCTGAACACATAGGAATGAAAACTTTAAAAAAAAAATAATTTTCTCAGACATTTGAGTTGCCTCTACTGATAATTCTGCTTCTATCTGAAACCCCATTGTTTAACTGGGATGTTCTTCTTTTTATCTAGTTGTGTGAGTTATTTATATATTTTAGATATTTTCAGATATGTAGGTGGTAAAAATCTTTCCCATTCTTTATGCTGTTGCTTTGTCTAATTGATGGTGTCCTTTGCTGAGCAAAAACCTCTCAGCTTCTTTTTCTTTCTTTAATTTTTTATTACTTTATTTATTACATTTCAAATGTTGTCTTCCTTCCGAGTCTCCCCTCTGCAAACCCCTCCATCCCATTTCACTCCCCTTTGTCTCTAAGAGAGTACTCACCTATCCACCCACCTACTCCCACCTCACCCCTTTTGCATCACCCCCCCCCCTTTGCTGGGGCAACAAACCTGCACAGGACCAAGTTCCTCCCCTCCCATTGATGCTAGCTATGGCAGTCCTCTGCTAAATATGTAGCAAGTGCCATGAACCTATCCTTGTATAGTCTTGGGTTGGTGAAGTTACTGGGAGCACTGAGGAATTTAGGAAGAGATTGAGGGGTCTAGTTAGTTGATACTGTTGTTCTTCCTATGGAGTAGCAATCCTTTTCAGCTTCTACAGTTCTTACCTATCTCTTCCACTGGGGTCCCCCGGCTCAGTCCAATGGTTGTGTGTATCTACATCTGTCTCAGTCATGTGCTGGCAGAGTTTCTTAGAGGACAGCCCTACTGGGCTCCTGTCTGCAAGCAGTTCTGGGTACCAACAATAGTGTTGAGGTCTGGTTGTCTGTGAATGGAATGGATGCCAAGGTGGGGACATTTCTGGATGGTCTTTTTTTTTTTTTCAGTCTCTGCTACATTTTTTTGTCCCTGTATTTCCTTTAGACAGGAGAAATTCTGGGTTAAAAAATTTGAGATGGGTGAGTGGCCCCTTCCCTCAATTGGGGTCCATGACTATCTACTGGGGGTGATCTCTTCAGGTTCTATCTCCCCTCTGTTGGGTATTTTAGCTAATATCATCCCCACTGGGTCCTGGGAGCCTCTAGCATCCCTGGCATCTTGGACTTTCTAGTGGTTCTCCCCATTTCCCACCCAGGACTTTTCTCCTGTCTCTTTCCATATCTGAACCTGTTGCCGTAAATCTCTCCAGCCCAAATATGCCCCAGCAATCAAAACACGACTTAGTTACTATGAATAGATGCTGCGTGCCTAGATTGGGCAGATCTACCACTACACTACCATCTTCTCCATCTATGAGACCCTTTAGAACTTGAGGTTTCTCCAGAAACTTGTGCTTCTGCTTGGCTCTTCTCCTTCCTCCTCCTCTACATCCTCTCCCTCTTCCATTTTCTCCTTCTTCTCTCTCCACCTTCTGCTCCACCTTCCTTTTTATCTGCTCAATTATCAGCTCTCCTTTATTTTACAAATTAAGATGGGAAGCAGGTTTACAGGAAATCACCTGAGTGCTGACTCATTCCTTGTTCACAACCACTCACAGGAGAATGGAATTAACATCAAATATAATTAGCCCCAGGGCTATGCACAATGTGAACCTGTTGCTCTTTCCCCCCTTTCTTCTGTCACCTAGGGCTTTCCCTCCCTCTGCCTCTAGTGATTATTTTGTTCCCACATATAAGTGGGATTGAAGCATCTACACTGGCTTTCCTTCTTAAGCTTCATATGGTCTATGAGTTGTATTGTGGGTATTCTGAGCTTTGGACTAATATCCACTTATCAGTGAGTACATACCATGTATTTATTTTAGGGTCTGGGTTACCTCACTCAGCATGATATTTTCTAGTTCCATTTATTTGCCTGAAAATGTGTGAAGTCATCATTTTTAATAGGTGAGTAGTATTCTATTCTGTAAATGTACTACATTGTCTGCATCCATTATTCTGTTTAGGGACATCTGGATTGTTCACAGCTTCTGAGTATTATAAATAAGGCTATGTTTATAAACATGGAGGAACATGTGTCCTTGTTACATGTTGGAGCTTCTTTGGGGTATATGCATGATATCTGTCCAAGATCTTCTGGCTTTTAGAGTCTTTGTTGAGAAGTCTGGTGTAATTCAGATTGGTCTGTCTTTATGTGTCACTTGGACTTTTAACCTTACAGCTCTAAATATTCTTTCTTTGTTCTGTGCCTTTAGTGTTTTGATTATTGCATGATAGGAGGAATTTCTCTTCTAGTCCAATCTATTTGGCATTCTGTAGGCTTCTTGTATGTTTATGGGCATCTCTTTCTTTAGGTTAGGGAAGATTTCTTCTAGAATTTTGTTCTGGAGGACTTACAGACTGTTGTCCTGGCTGCAGCAGATCTCCTGGGATCCCTGGAGACTGTGAAGTATTGAGAGTTGGGGCATAGATTGATCTTCCCCCATGCAGGTGCAGATTTGAAGGGATATGGCTGTCACGCAAAGAGGAGCCCTGAGTCTGCTGGGCACTTGGAGGCTTCAGCTACTGTGATTGTTTTGGTTGATGTCCTACCTCTTGCCTTGGCTGCAGCAGATCTCCTGGGAGTCATGCAGACTGTGTTAAGGGGGAGAGACAGGCTGATCTGCCCCTAAGCAAGTGCAAACTGAAGGGGCTCCTCTCAGCTTCTTGAAGTTCCACTTATTATTGATTTTAGTATCTGTGCTAACAGTTTTCTGTTCACAAAGGCTTTTCATGTGCCCATGAGTTCAAAGTTATCCCCAGTTTCTCTTCTATTGATTTCAGTGTATCAGGATTTATGTTGATGTTTTTGATAGTTTTGAGCAGGATGTTAAGTATGGCACTATTTTGAATTTTAAATGCACTCATGCAGTTTGACCAACACAATCTATTGAAAGTGCTGTCCTGTTTCCAGTGTGTATTTTGGGCTTATTTTTCAAAAATCAAGAGTGCATAAGTGTGTTTCTTCAATTTGATTGTATTAACCTCACATCTGGTTTTATGTCAACATTGTGATGATTTTATCTACCATATCTCTGCAGTACAACTGGAAATTATGGCTGATGATACCATCTGTAGTTCTTTTATGATTTGGGACTGTTTGAACTACACTGGGATTTTTGTCTTTTCATATGATGCTGAAGATTCTCCTTTCAGGATCTGTGAAGAATTGTGCTGGTATTTTGATGGGGATTGCATCGAGTCTTCAATTGCTTTTGTAGAATGACCATTTTTAACTACATTAGTTCTACTGACCTGTGAGCACGTAAGATCTCTCCAACTTATGATATCTGCTTCAATTCTTTCTTTGGTATCTTAAAGTTTTATGATACATAACTTTTGCTTGCTTGATTAGAGTTACCCCCCAAGATATTTTCTATTATCAAGGCTATTGTGGAAAGTGTTATTTTTCTGATTCTCAGTATGTCATTTGTATATAGGAGGGTTCCTATTTTTGTGAATTAATTTTGTATTTAGATAGATTATTGCAAGTATTTATCGGGTATAGGAATTTCCCAGTGGACTTTTAGGGTCATATGTGTATATTATCTTATCATCTGCAAATAGAGATACTTTGACTTCTTCCTTTCCAATTTGTATTCCCTTGATCTCTGCTAGTTATCTTATTGCTCTTTCTAAGACTTTCTAAGACAAGTAATATATTCGCTAAGTATGGATAGAATAAACAACTGAAAATTTCAGGCATTTAAGACAAGACAGAAGCAATAAAAGTATTGCTTGGTTGATGAAATCTTAAAACTAAGAAATTAATGAGGAGGAGGAGGAGGAAGATGTTGCATCCCCCAGCCTTGAAGGAGGCTGATTCAGACCTTGTTGCCACTAACCACAGAACCACCTGCGGTGGAACTTTCTGACTTACAAAGCAGGTTCTATTGTCTACACCTGCCACTGCTTTCCTCCAAAACATTGTTCAAGTGTGGCTGCAGGCAGTCGCACACAGGAAGAAGAAGAAGAAGAAGAAGAAGAAGAAGAAGAAGAAGAAGAAGAAGAAGAAGAAGAAGAAGAAGAAGAAGAAGAAGAAGAAGAAGAAGAA
>NC_034596.1:42938854-42941461 GCF_900095145.1 Mus pahari
AAGAAGAAGAAGAAGAAGAAGAAGAAGAAGAAGAAGAAGAAGAAGAAGAAGAAGAAGAAGAAGAAGAGAAAACAGAAAGAAAAAATCCTTACCCAAAATATTCAGAAAATGTGGGACATTATGAAAAGACCAAATCTCAAAGTAATAGGTATAAATGAGGGAGAAAAACCCCATGGTAAAGGGAGAAAAATGTTTTACACACACACACACACACACACACACACACACACACACACATTAAAGAACATATTCCTAACCTAAAGGAGGAGACACCTATCAAAGTACAAGTAGCAAGAAGGACATCAAATAGACTGGACCAGAAAAGATAGGCCTCTTAGCACGTAATAAGAAAAACAATAAATATACATTACAAAAAATATTATTAAAAGCTGCAAGGGGAAAAGACCAAGTAACATACAATGGCAGCCTATTAAAATGACACCTGATTTCTCAACAAAGACTTTAAAAGCCAGATGGGCCTGGACCACAGATGCCAGAGCAGACTATTGTACCAAGCAGAACGTTCAATTAAAATAGGTGGAGAAAATAAGATGTTCTATGAAAAAGCCAAATTTAAGTAATATCTATCTAAGAATCCAGCCCTATAGCAGGCACTAGAAGGAAAACTCCAACCTAAAGATATTAAACATACCATGAAATTATAAGAATTATAAGAAATAAACAATCATTCACCATATATATATATATATATATATATATATATATATATATATATATATATGTGTGTGTGTGTGAAACAGACACACACACACACACAAACACACAACAACAGCAAATTTTTAGGAATCAACAAATACTCCTCATTGTTGGCTCTCATCATTGATATCAATTCTTTGATTAAAAATACCCAGACCAATCTTGTGCCAGGGGTCACTCAGGAAGCAGTCTGTGCCAGTGAGCGTCCAGGTTGCAGAAGCCACACTACTTCTAGGACAGGCAGAAGCCACACAGCTTCTGGGACAGACCCCATTTCAGACTCCAGATACCCGGGCAACTTCCCTGCCTGGGAGGGCTTTTTCCACCAGAGCAGGTAAGAGAGCCATCTTGTGTCCCTAGTCTCTCAGGAACCAGTCTGCACTGGTGAAAGTGCTCCTTTTCGGGCTCCCTTCAACCACATACCTTCCCTGCCAGAGGAGAGGTAACCACCTGGGAGGGCTCGGTGTTCAAGAGCAGGTGAGAGAGCCATCTTGTGTCCCGGGTCCTGCGACCTGGAGACTAGTCTGTGCAGGTGAGTGAGCAGACTACAAAGGCAACACATCTTCTGGGACAGATCCCTTTTGGGCCTAAATCTTCATCCAAGAGGCAGGTCTGAAAGCCAGACCTCTGTGCACCTTCCCTGCAAAAGGAGAGCTTGCCTGTGGAGAGTACTCTGACCACTGAGACTCAGGAGAGAGCTGGACTCCCAGGACTGCTGAGAGAGGCTAACAGAATCACAGAAGGAACAAGCTCCAACCAGAGACAACTATACAACTAACGCCAGAGATTACCAGATGGCAAAAGGCAAACTTAAGAATCTTACTAACAGAAACCAAGGCCACTCACCATAATCAGAACCCAGCTCTCACACCTCAGCCAGTCCTGGATACCCTAACACACCCAAAAAGCAAGACTCAGATTTAAAATCATATCTCATGATGCTGGTAGAGGACATTAAGAAGGACCTTAATAACTCACTTACAGAAATAAAAGAGAACACTGCAAAAGAGGTTGACGTCCTTAAAGAATTTCAGGAAAACACTGCTAAACAGGTAGAAGTCCTTAAAGAGGAAACACAAAAATCCCTTAAAGAATTACAAGAAAACACAGCCGAACAGGTGATAGAATTGAACAAAAACATCCAAGATCTAAAAAGGGAAGTAGAAACATTAAAGAAAACCCAAAGTGAGACAACACTGGAGATAGAAACCCTAGGAAAGAAATCAGGAACCATAGATGCAAGCATCAGCAGCAGAATACAAGAGATGGAAGAGAGAATCTCAGGTACAGAAAATTCCATAGAAAACATGGACACAACAATCAAAGAAAATGCAAAATGCAAAAATATCCTAACTCAAAACATCCAGGAAATCCAGGACACAATGAGAAGACCAAACCTACAGATAATAGCAGATGAGAATGAAGATTTTCAACTTAAAGGGTCAGCAAATATCTTCAACAAAATTATAGAAGAAAACTTCCTAATCCTAAAGAAAGAGATGCCCATGAACATACAATAAGCCTACAGAACCCCAAATAGACTGGATCAGAAAAGAAATTCTCCCGACACAAAATAATCACACCAACAAATACACTAAATAAAGATAGAATATTAAAAACAGTAAGGGAAAAGGCCAAGTAATATATAAAGGCAGGCCTATCAGAATTACTCCAGACTTCTCACCAGAGACTATGAAAGCCAGAAGATCCTGGACAGATGTTATGCAGACCCTAAGAGAACACAAATGCCAGCCTAGGTTACAGTACACAGCAAAACTCTCAATTACCATCGATGGAGAACCCAAAGTATTCCATGATAAAATCAAATTCACATGATATCGATCCACGAATCCAGCCTTTCAAAGGATAATAATGGGAAAACACCAACAC
>NC_034596.1:42943156-42952954 GCF_900095145.1 Mus pahari
TGGAAACTGAACAACACTCTACTCAATGATTCCTTGGTCAAGGATGAAATAAAGAAAGAAATTAAAGACTTTTTAGAGTTTAACAAAAATGAAGCCACAACATAACCAAGCTTTTGGGACACAATGAAGGCAGTCTTAAGAGGAAAACTCATAGGCCTGAATGCCTATGAGTTTTCCTCATAGAATATACTAGCAGCCTGACAGCACACCTAGAAGCTCTAGAACTAAAGGAAGCAAATTCACTCAAGAGTAGATGGCAGGAAATAATCAAACTTAGGTCTGAAATCAACCAAGTGGAAAGAAAAAGAACTATTCAAAGAATCAGCCAAACCAGGAGCCGGTTCTTTGAGAAAATCAACAAGATAGATAAACCCTTAGCCAGACTCACTAGAGGGCACAGGGACAGTATCCTAATTAACAAAATCAGAAAGGAAAAAGGTGACATAACAGCAGAACCTGAGGAAATCTGAAACATCATCAGATCCTACTACAAAAAGCTATACCTAACAAAACTAGAAAACCTGGATGAAATGGACAACTTCCTAGACAGATATCAGGTACCAAAGTTAAATCAGGATCAGATTAACGATCTAAGCAGTCCCATTTCCCCTAAAGAAATAGAAGCATTCATCAATAATCTCCCAACCAAAAAAAGCGGAGGACCAGATGGGTTTAGTGCAGAGTTCTATCAGACTTTCAAAAAAGACCTAATTCCAACCCTCCTCAAAGTATTGCATAAAATAGAAACAGAAGGTACTCTACCCAATTCATTCTATGAAGCCACAATTACTCTGATACCTAAACCTCACAAAGATCCAACAAAGAAAGAGAACTTCAGATCAATTTCCCTTATGAATATTGATGCAAAAAAACTCAATAAAATCCTTGCAAACTGAATCCAAGAACACATCAAATTGATCACCCATCATGTCCAAGTAGGCTTCATTCCAGGGATGCAGGGATTGTTTATTATATGGAAATCCATCAATGCAATCAACTATATAAACAAACTCAAAGACAAAAGCCACATGATCATCTTGTTAGATGCTTAGAAAGCATTTGACAAAATCCAACACCCCTTCATGATAAAAGTCTTGGAAAGATCAGGAAATCAAGGCACATACCTGAACATAATAAAAGTAATATACAGCAAACCAGTAGCCAACATCAAAGTAAATGGAGAGAAACTGGAAGCAATCCCACTACAATCAGAGACTAGACAATGCTGCCCACTTTCTCACTACCTATTTAATATAGTACTTGAAGTCCTCGCCAGAGCAATTCGACAACAAAAGGAGATCAAGTGGATACAAATTGGAAAGGAAGAAGTCAAAATATCTTTATTTGCAGATGGTATGGTAGTATATATAAATGACCCTAAAAAGTGCACCAGAGAACTCCTAAACCTGATAAACAGCTTCAGTGCAGTAGCTGGATATAAAATCAACTCAAACAAATCAGTGGACTTTTTCTATACAAAGGATAAAAGGGCTGAGAAAGAAATTAGGGAAACAACACCCTTCACNATAGTCACAAATAATATAAAATACCTTGGTGTGACTCTAACTAAAGAAGTGACATATCTAAGATGAAAGGATGGACAATCCAGAGACTACCCCAACCGTGGATCCTCCCCATCTTCAGCTGCCAAACCCATACACTATTGCACATGCCAGCAAGATTTTGCTGAAGAGACCCTGATATAACCGTCTCCTATGAGGCTATGCCAGTGCCTGGCAAATACAGAAGTGGATGCTCATAGTCAGCTATAGGATAAGACACAGGGTCCCCAATGGAGGAGCTACAGAAAGAACCCATGGTACTGAAGGGGTCTGCAACTCTATAGATGCAACAACAATAAGAACTAACCAGTACCCACAGAGCTCGTGTCTCTAGCTGCATATGTAGCAGAAGATGGCCTAGTTATCCATCATTGGGAAGAGAGGCCCCTAGGCTATGCAAACTTTATATGACCCAGTACAGGCAAATGCCGGGGCCAAGAAGTGGGAGTGGGTGGGTAGGGGCGCAGGCCGGGGGGAGGGTATAAGGTATTTTTAGGATAGCATTTGAAATGTAAATAAAGAAAATATCTAATAAAGGGAAAAACATACCCAGACCATCAGAATGGGAGCAAAGACAGAATCCATGCTTCTGCTGAATCCAAGAAACACAACATGGCATCATAATATCAAGAACAGACATCACTTCAGGGTAGTAAAATGGAAAAGTATTCCTAGAAAATGGACTTAAGTAGCTAGCTTGTAAAACCATTTTAATATCTGGCTAAACAGATTTCAAACCAAAAGTAACCAGCTGAGATATGAAAAGATACCAGATACTTATCAAAGGAAAATTCCACCTGCAGGACATTTGAAGCCTTAACTTCCATGTTCATAATACATGGACACTTCTTTTTTTTATTTTAGAATTAAGATTTTTTTTTTGAAGACCAAGCTATTCATTTTTTTCTGTGTGTCACCAATGGCTGAGATTTTCATTTGTTTATTCTCTGCCAGCCTAGACAACCTATTATTTGAAGTCTTAGATAGAACAATAAGACAACTGACAGGGGAATACAATGGAAAAGACGTCAAATTATCTGTATTTATAAATGATAAGATAATATACATAAGTGTTCTTTCATTTCATAAAGGAAACAAACACTACTGTAAGTTAAATCAGATATTGACCCTCATATACTAATAGCAGAATGCTTAAATACCCTACTCTTGACAACAAATAGGCCACCCAGAGAAAAACTGGAAATACTAGAGCTAACTGATGCATCTAACATATATTTACAGAATATTTTATTTAAGCACAAAAGAATATACCTTCCTCTCATTACACTATAAAAACTGTTTATAGCAAGCTCTTAGCCAATATCAGCTCAAACAGAGAAACGGAAAGAAATTCCACTAAATTTAGGAACAAACCCTGTTGTTTTTAATTGCCTCACAGACTGGGTATATTAAACTTTCTCTTGACATTGTACTTTTATATTCTTGGTTTTGGTAGAAAATTTTCCATTTTAGAAGAGAAAAGCCAGCATATGCTTGATAAATCTTAGTAAATATTTTATATGAAAAGTCACATGGTCTTTAAAATCCTTGTATTATGTAAACTGACATTTAAAATATGAGCCTTTGTTTTACCAGTAAGTAAATGAAAACATTAAACGTATATTTCGTGTGAAAAGAGCAATTAATGGAACTCACGGAAAAGCTACAGAGGGAGCAGAGGCAGGGCATTTTCTCTCCTGCAACATATGAATTCACTTCGACATGTGTAGAGAAATCAACAAACAGCACTCATTTAATTATTTATTTTGCTCCCCTCTCCCCCCACCCTGATTTTGTTTTGTTTAGTATTCCATAGAGTTTAATCAGGGCCATGTGTGTGTGATCCTGAGTTTGGAACTAACCGTCAGAGCTCACCAGTGAGGGCACTGCTGGACTGCTGGATACTGTGCTTCTCTCGCATCCAGAATCTCTCAGTTGCCAATAGGGTTGGTCTCTAATAGGACCAACCATGACAAATATGGCACATACAAGCTCTTTTCCGTCTCCACTGCTGAACCATTAGATTCCCTTAATTATATACTTCCACATTCTTAAAACTAGTTAACAAAATCTACTCCATTTGGCCACATTCTTATGCCTGACTCATTCCTGAGGCTAGTCACCAAGGTCCAGCTATCACAACATGGAGATTCAGCATTTAAAATTCCCCATTTGTCTATTCTGACTAACAGGACCCTGATATATCTTTCTCTTGTGAGGCTATGCTAGCTCCTGGCAAATTCAGAAGTGGATAGAACACAGGGCCCCCAATGGAGGAACTAGAGAATGTACCCAAGGAGCTGAAGGGGTCTGCAACCCTGTAGGAGGAACAACAATATGAACTAACCAGTACCCTGCAGAGCTTTGTCTCTAGTTGCATATGTAGCAGAGGATGGCCTAGTCAGTCATCAATGGGAGGAGAGGCCCTTGGTCTTGCAAAGATCATATGCCCCAGTACAGGGGAATGCCAGGGCCAGGAAGTGGAAGAGGGTGGTTTGGGGAGCAGGGCAGGGGGAGGGTATAGGCAGTCTTGGGGATAGCATTTGAAATGTAAATAAAGAAGATACCTAATAAAAAATGGAACAACAACAACAACACAAAAGAAATTATTTTGTTGTCCAAACTCATCATAGTATAGCCCTTTCACATTTTCCCTTTACAAATCATTCCTGTTATTCCATTTGCTGCTGTTTCTGCCCAAGGAGGTTCAGCCACTGTGTCTTGCTTAATAAGGGATTTTCTTGTGATGGAAACAAGTGGTGTGTGCCTAAGCCAGGGTCCAGAGGGAAACACACCCACAATGTGTGGGTCCTTTGAGTAGTTCCCTGTGAGTTCCTTTTTCTTTCACAGCTGACTTTTAAGAGAACCTAGTTTCTTAAACCAAGTATGCTCACAGCTTCTGTGAATTCATGATTTCCGTATTTACTTAGGAAATGGAATTTTACAGTCTGTCTTACAGTCCTCCTGTACTTGTATTCTTTCTGTGTTCTTTTCTGCAACATTCCCCAGGTTTTCAGGTGAGTGTTTCTGCCTGCAGAAACACTCTGGTCTGGATTCGCACTGGAGAGCTGGAACTCCTAAAAGGGAAAAGGGCTGTGAAAAGAAATATGGAGGCCTTGGCAAGAATTCTGATCAAGGCTCGAATTTTTATTGATCGGACTTGCTTAAGTACAAGGAAGGGTTAGGAAGGGTTCCCAGCATGCCCTTGAGTCCTTTGAAGTTGCCGCTGAGTGATGGTGGGCAGTCCTAGAGATCGTCAGCGGTCGGCGGTCGGCGGGCGGTCGGAGGGCACTGCATTCCGGGAGAGTTGGGTAGCACTCTGGTATTCCTGTGGAGGGGGAGTGGTTAGTGGGGGTGGGAGACACCAACATTCAGGGAGGGATGTAAATGTATTGGTTAGTTTTGAACCTTCAGCTGTTTTTAATTCTCATCCTGATGTGCAGATCTTTGCTCTTATCTCCATTCACTGGAAGGAGAGGCTGTTTTAGACTGAGAGTAGCCTTTGTCTGTGAACTTACAAGTAGACATTTAGGGAGTGGGTTGATTCCAGATCAATGCTGCTAAGCTGTTCTAATGCATTTTCATTTCAGTACAGGTTATTTATTAGCAAAGAGAAAGGAGAAACTTTTACAAAGTGATAAAAACATCATATTTTTTTCCTGAGCAGAAATAAATTTACAAATTTGGGAATGACAAAATTCCCTGTTTTAACCTTTTAATATCCATTGCCAATGAATATATCAAGTTTTGTTTTCTCTTTCCCCTTCTCCTTCTCCTCCTCCTCCTCCTCCCCCTCCTCTTCTTCCTCTCCTCCCTCCCTCCCTTCCTTCCTTCCTTCCTTCCTTCCTTCCTTCCTTCCTTTCTTCCTTCTTTTTTTCTGGAGTCAAGTGGGAAAATAACTCAAGAGTATCAGACAATTACAATGAAAGTGACGGTGTTGACATTACATAGTCAGAATAGGTGATGACACTTGCTCTGAGATTTTGGCGTCTGCTGGAATGCTGCAAATGAAGAGGTCCATGAAGGGATGGTGGGGTGGAGGAATGTTCAGGGACCCGTTAAACCTCTCCATTTCTTGTGGCTTATATTTTTGGTAATGGAATCAAACACAGGCTAATCATTTATGGCTAAAATGAAAAGAAACAGCTTATTCATAACTTAAATAGAAATCCCCTCCTTTCTTCTTCAGTACTTAAAGATGCCCTTCAGTTTAGCACAGAACATCAAAACAGTAATATACCATTATATGTGGGCACAGGAGGGTGGGATTTATTAACTTTTCAGGGAACCTACAACTTCCCCTCTGCTGTCAAAAGTCCCAAGGGAATATTTCAAGTATTCCAGAGATCCATTCTATGGACAGTTATCTCTTAAGACTTGACAACTATTACATGGTAAGTCACAGAAGCACTAAACCAATAAATCTAGTTGTAGTAAAATGCTCTAGTGCATTTTCACAAAATAAGACAAAAATGTTAATTACTATTAAGTTTTAATGGGGTTGAATCTTTGCTTATTTACTTTAAAACATGGCTTGATGTCTTGAGCACCCTCTTTTGTTGGTTTTCCTTAAGTTTTTGAGACATAGTGTTTCCATGTCATCCAGGAAGATTTGAGCTAACTATGGAGCCCAAACTGACTTTGAATTCATCTTCTGCCTTAATCTTAGACATGCTGGGATTGCTAATGTGAACCATTGTAAAGGGAAATAAATTACTTGGAAGTAACTTAATATTATTAACAGGAAAAGATGCCATGAAGATAAAAAAGTGGCTGTGTCTGCTGAAAAGAACTGGAGAATGACAAATTGGTTGTTCAGTTCTCTTTGTCAACATTATCTGACTTAGTTCTCTGCTGATCTAGGCCATTTGTCCCTCTGTAAACTGTGTATATGATGTAGTTCTTGATAAATTTGCTTGGTATAAGTCATCAGTTTATGCAAGACCTACTGGTTCCAGCTATTGTTTTTATCTTTCTTTTTTCTTATGCATTATTTAATTATTAACTTTACAGCCCTATCATGCCTCCTCCTGTCATTCTTCCTCTCCCTCCAGTCCTACACTTACAAATCCCTTCTTCCATTACCCACTCCTTCTCCTCAGAGAAGAGAAAGCTGCCTTCCTACCCTGGAATATCCATTTGCAGTTGGACTAAGTGCATCCTTTCCCACTGAGGCCCAAGGGAAGATTTGTGAATTGTATTCAGAAGGGGAAACAAAATAGTCAGCAGAGGTGGAAGGAGGGAGGGAAACGGTAGGAGAGGGGTTGAGGAAGAAAGGGGTTGGGGATCTGGTGTGGAGACAAGGGGTGTTGGGAGAGGAGAGGACTGGGAGTGAGAATAGCAATCTATGGAGGCAATTTCTGGGAGCAGCTGGAGACTTGGAATGGAGGAAGTCCCAGGGAGTCTATAGGAGTGACCCTGAGACTACTACCGGATGGAGATATGGAGATACTCCTTGTCTTCTCTATTTCTTATCCTTGGTCCTCTAACTCAACACCTTGCTGCTTGGGATTATTATCAGTTACCTGAATACTGAATTGAGTTTGTCAACCTACTATAGCATAGCTGCTGTTGGCTTAGGGGCTCCCTTCTTCCCTATGAGACATTCTAGGATGCAGCCTGATGTTGCATAGCATGGCATTTGTCCTTCCCTATAGCACAATTCAAGAACACACACTAGAACATAAGCTCTTTCTTTCTTTCTTTCTTTCTTTCTTTCTTTCTTTCTTTCTTTCTTTCTTTCTTTCTTTCTTTCTTTCTTTCTTTCTTTCTCTTTCTCTTCTTTCTTTCTCTTCTTCCTCTCTTTTTCTCTCTTTCTTTCTTTCTTCCTTTCTTCCTTTCTTACATTTTAAACTTCTTTTCTCTCATACATTACATCTTGAATGTAGGTTCCCTCCTTCCTCTCCTCCCAGTCCCTCCCCCACCTTCCTTCTCCCCAAGATCAACATTACTTCTGTCCCCCTCCTGTCCTCCCTAAAAAAGAGTAGGCTTCTTAGGCATAACTACTGAATATGGCCTAATATGATACAATAAGACTGGATATACACCTTCCTGTCACTGCTAGATGTGGCAACTCAATAGGAGGAAAATCATTCCAGGCACAGGCAATCAAGTTAGAGACAGCCCCTACTATCATTGTTGGGAGTTCCATAATAACACCAGTCTATACAACCATAAGGTATACATAGAGGACCTAATACAGATGCATACAAGGTCTGTGCTTGTCATTTCAGTTTCTGTGAGCCCCCATGAGCCCCGTTTTGTCGATTCTGTAGGCCATGTTATTGTGATGTCTTCAGCCATTTTGTGTCCTACAATCCTTCCCCCTCCTTCCTATGCGGGGTTCCCCTGGCTCTTCCTACTCTTTGTCTATAGGTTTCTGAATCTGTTCCAGTCAGTGGCTCGATGACACCACTCTGATGACAATTAGGCTAGGCTCCAATCTATGTCTATAGCAGAATATCATTAAAAATCCTTTTATTTCTTTTTCCTTTACCAGTCATTTTGGGTTCTATCTTGTGTCTCTAGACTATTCTGCCTCTGGTTTCTAGTCCTTTAGGCAATGTAAGAAGGCATGGGGTCCTTCTCATGGTATGGGTTACAAGTTGAACCAGTTTGGGGTTGATTAATCCCACAAGTTCTATGCCATGATTGCCAAATTCTTCTTTTTAAAAAAACCTGAGAGTTTCACACATGGATGTGATGCATTTTTTATTATACTCATCCCTGCTCTTATTTTCCTAGATACCCTCTCATACCCATTACTCTCTTTCAAACCTCATAGTCATTTTTATTATTTATAATCTACTGATTCAATTTCAGAGACCAAGTCTCTGAAAAGAAAAAATTGTTGGATTGCTTTTTCTTCCACAGGTGTCTGGTGAACCCTTTCTTCATCTCTGCTGGAATGTTCACTGGCTTGGTCTTGTATAGGTATTTTATTTTATTTTATTTTTTATTTGAAATTTTCTTTATTTACATTTGAAATGTTATCCCCTTTCCTAGTTCCCCCTCCAAAAACCCACTATCTCCTCACCACTCTCCTTTATCACCAACCCCTCACTCCTGCTTCCTGGCCCTGGCATTTCCCTATACTGGGGCATGCAGGCCCATAGAGGAACAACAATATGAACTAACCAGTACCTCCAGAGCTCCCTGGGATTAAACCACCAACCAAAGAAAACACATGGTGGGACTCATGGCTCTAGCTGCATATGTAGCAGAGGATGGCCTAGACAGTCATCAATGGGAGGAGAAGCCCTTGGTCCTATATAGGTCTTTATATAGATAGCTACAGATACTGTGAGTTCATATGTGCAATAGCCATATTGTATTCAGAAGATACTAATTTGCAGATATCTATATGCATTTAAAGTCAATTACTGCCTCTTCTATGATGATCCCTGAGCCTTGGGTGGCAATGTGGTGAGGGGTAACAGATGTCTCATTTGAGGCTGAGTTTAGTTACTGTCTTTGTTTGGTTTTCCATTGCTGTGAAGAGACATCATGATCAGGACAACTCTTATAAAGGCAAACATTTAGTTGGGGATAGCTTACATTTTCAGAGGTTTCGTTAATTATCTTTATGGCCAGAAGCATGGCCATATGTAGCAGACAAGACATGTAGCTGGAGGAGCTGAGAATTCTACATCTTGATCCAAAGGCAGCCAGAAGGAGGCTGTCCCACTGGGCATGGCTTGATCATACATACAAAACCTCAAAGCCTGCCTCCACAGTGACACACTTTTTCTAGCCAGGTCACACCTCCTAATAGTGACACTTCCTATGGGCCTATTGGGGGTGAATACATTCAAACAACAAAATTAAACTCCATGGACTCCACAGGCTCATAAATATACAAGGTAGTATATACAAGGTAGACTCTTTTAGAATTATTTTCTTGCTTTCTAATTTTGATTGGAAAACTCAAGAATTACTTTTAGAATTTTAGAAGATCTGAGATTTTTTTTTTTTATAGACGCCTTTCTGACTTTGGTCAGAAAACCCATGAGCTATCCAAAGAACTTTTAAAATTTTTACTAGCAGAGAGAGTTGTCTCAACCAGAGAACGCTGCTTCATGTAGAAAGCAAGATGTCTTGACAAGAGAGTATTTTAGAATAGCAAGAAAAAGCTGATCAGAGTGCGCGCGCGCGCGCACACACACACACACACACACACACACACACACACACACAGAGAGAGAGAGAGAGAGAGAGAGAGAGAGAGAGAGAGAGA
>NC_034596.1:42953117-42971683 GCF_900095145.1 Mus pahari
CACACACACACACACAGAGAGAGAGAGAGAGAGAGAGAGAGAGAGAGAGAGAGAGAGAGAGAGAGAGAGAAGCAGTCTGAAAAGCTTTCCCCAGAAGACTACAGAGCCATGAAGTATCTAGAGAGAGCTCTCTAGGGAGCCATCTTAGGCACAAGCTGCCAGCTTTGACCCACCATTTAACTGTGGGTTTAAGTTTGTTTCAACACTCTCAAACACCCCTTCTCTCAGAAACCTAAACCTAGACAAGGCTTGCCCTTAGTAGTCCTCTATTTCTGAACTGTAGTCCATTCCATATATAGTCAAGTTGACAACCAAGACAGCCATCATAATCTGCCCCTTGCCAACTTGATATACAATCATATTTCCTTATGTCCAAATGAAAACAACAACTAGGTCATAATAATGCTTATCATGATGTTACTCTTCCTGTATAATCATACACACATAATAAACTTAGAATAGGTGGCAATGTTCCTTGGGGAACATCCTTTTCACAAGAGTTAAGTTTAGTAAGGTGGGGTCTTGTCCTAAGATGACCAATCTCTTAATTCTATTTAATATCTTTCATCTGTTTATCTCATTGAACATAGGATTTAGCTCCATCCTACTTCCTGGCGCCCCTTAAATTCTTGAACCATACATTTTGTATTTTTCCTTTCTCAGGTTACTATGTTTGATCAGAACATAAGACCAGAAGATTTTAGATCATATGAGTGAAGCACAGAACAGAGTCTATGCTAGACTGTTTTGAGATTTCCTTTGCCAATACAATTAATCTAAATTTCTTCACTTTAGCTACAGGCAGATTATTCAAACAAGGGCAAAAAACAACCTGATTCTTTTCCAAATTATCACAAGAACTATCTCTAGGCAACATATTAGAATTCTCCTTTGAAACCTCTTGAGTCACAGGATATCCATCAACAGATTCTTGGTAAATTTTAAAAAACAAATTATGAAGTTCTTTCTATTGTGCATGCCTCAAATCCAAGGGGAAAGCTTTTGGTTAACTCCATTTCATTTATGCCATATTACAACAGTGGCTCTATCATGCCAAGCCAGTCATTATTGTAGCTTGCAGGATTAATAAGACTGCTGATGAGTTTTCTCTCTCAGCAATTTGCATATCACCTTCTAGTACTGTGAAGAGCAGCTAGTAAGACAGTCTCTTTCATGTTGGCACCAGCTTGATTTCTCCATGTACTGTTGCCAATGTCTGTGATGTCTTCAGCAGTAGGGTCTTACAGTCAAGTTTTGGTGGGCAACTAAGAACAATTGTAACAGCCTATATTGATTTGGGGCCACAGTGACCAACAACTTGAAAGAGAGGTGTCTCATAACTGGCACTAGACTCTTTGATAAACTATGGCTTCTGGGAGAAATATTATTACCCACACGACAGGGTTTATAATGTTCATTTTACAATTGAGTCTCAGAATTAATATACCATTACTCCCATTATAAACCCTGAGTCAGATCTAGATCACTATGGGAGGATGAAACAAAGTACAAGCCCAGAAAATATACATCACCAAAGACCTTCTGAGAGAAGTAGCCAGCATAGAAAAGGACCACAGAGATATTTAATACAGATTTAACTAATCAAGTTTACATATAACATATTATATAACTAATTAATTATGTAATTGATTTTCATTCAATTTTTTAAAAATACAAGGTAGTCACTAATAGTTTGGAAACCAGATTTTTTTGGGAGGCTTGTTTTTGCCATACTTAGGAGAAGAGAGGCTGCTAAGAGTTTGGAACCATTTCACTATGTGTCTTTTCTTTCTCTTCTTTCTCTTCTTTCTCTTCTTTCTTTCTTTCTTTCTTTCTTTCTTTCTTTCTTTCTTTCTTTCTTTCTTTCTTCCTTCCTTCCTTCCTTCCTTCCTTCCTTCCTTCCTTNTTCTTTCTTTCTTTCTTTCTTTCTTTCTTTCTTTCTTTCTTTCTTTCTTCCTTCCTTCCTTCCTTCCTTCCTTCCTTCCTTCCTTCCTTCCTTTCTTTTTTTCTGAGAACATTTTCTGTTTTTTTTTCTGTTATATTCATGAGTACTTATGTAGAAGTAATAGGAATATTTTTCTATTCCTTTCATAAATTACAAATTAGGATCATATTTACCATGCAAGAATTCAGTATGAATTTTTACAGCTTTGTTGTTGTCTTCTGAGTATGTGAATATAAGAGTGCTAAGAGTATTTTATTTTTAGTTTAAGCTTTAATATAGGCATGAGTTCAGAAAGCCCCGGTAAGTAATTTCTTACATCTACATATAAGATGTATACATCTGTGTATCTACATGCTCTTTGGGGCAAAAAGTTCTGTCCTTCCAATTAAGAAAGAATATTTTTCTTTGCTTCTCTTCCAGATTGAAGTAGTGGAAAAGATCCCTGAGCCTCCATTAAAAGAAAATAGGAAATCCTGGGGAAGAACTTGTCTTCCTCAACATTCCTATGAATCTTCAGGCTTCTTTTTCCAGTTCTACTTTTTCTTCAGCATTATGAGGAAGATGATAGATGGGATGGGAATGATATAGCTGTTCATCAAAATGAAAAATTAAAAATGTGGGCAAAATCAGATGACCAATAAGTCTCTGTAACATTTGTAAAGATGTGTAATGGAATTTTCTTGGGAACACACACAGACACACACACACAGAGACACACACACCTATATAATTGCCCCAGATAAAGAACTGATGATAAAGCAAAGTATGGATACCATCAAAGTCTAACTTGTTGAGCCTGTGAGCTTTGTTGGAGTTACTTAAGAAAATGTGTGTGAGAGGTTACTTACAAGACCAGAAATGACTCAAAGACTGCTGCATCACCAGAGCCTTCCCCAGCATGGGTAACCATTCCCAAAAGCTGTAGAGGCAGAATCAACTACACAGCCTTCAGGAAGGGCATCAGCCTGGAGAGTGCCTTGCCACGTGGCTTAGTAGGTCTGCGCATCTTTCGGGCAACTGAGCTGCGGGTGTTTCTTTTAGCTGTTTAGCTAGTCTCTGCTGCTTTCAGGCTGTTTGGCTGGTTCCTATTTCTTCTAGGCAGCTGGGCTTCTCTGAGAGTCTTTGTAACTTATTTTGTCTTACAAAGTGACAATAAATCATTTTTCTTATTTATGTACTCTTGTGGAAGGAGGGACCTAATAAATCTGGTCAGTTTCAGGGACTTTCCAAACTTATTTTGAGTTATTTGCTTTCTTAATGAGCTCTTCTGCAGAATGGGATGTTTCAGTCTGGGAGGAAACTGTTACTCAACAAAAGGGCTGAAAATAATTTGAATACTTACTGATTTTTGTAGTGCACTTTGTAGCACAGGGCTTCTTGAATATACCCTTGAGAAACTTTCTGTGAATCAATGGCACATCCTTTAGTGCATATTTTTAAAAGTGGTGCTATTTTGAAGACTACACTATGCTAAGGACTTAAATGATTATTCATTAGAATTTTCCCCCTTGGGAGAATTATTGGCCAGGTCCCAAAGTGTATGATTGTCACTGGAGTCTGTTTTCATCCTTATCAAGCTGTTCACTGAGTCGCTTTGATCCTTTTAAACATAAAGTTCTAAAGTTAAATTTAGTACACCTAAGGAAAGGTCTCCTTGGTGTAAAGAAAAAAGCTACTAGAAAGTGAAAAATGTTGTTTCCCCAAAGGCTTTGAATTAAATTTCAATTCAATTTCATTAACACTCACTGAATGCCTGTAGGTGGCAGAACACTGTGCTAGGTACTAGAACTAGAAATATACAGAGGTTCAAGAAGTTCTCAGAGTTAATTTATGAATTTGGATGGACAAAAGTGAGAGGTCTATAGATTATATTTCTTTGAAGACTGTATTTCCTTTGATAAATGTTCATAATAGTATTTAGTCTGATGGGAAACTTCAAGGGAATTTAAGGACAAAAGTCAGTCTCCTTTGAGCCTTAACTTTGGATTGAAGGGGTATTCATTATATCAACATATGGCTTAAATAACGGCAAAGAATAGTATTGAAATTAGTTTTTAGAAGGCCTACTTATAAGCCTCAACACTATAGATTTGGAACATGCTTACTTTTAAATGTCATTCTAAGAGATAATAGAGGAGGTAGTTTCTCCTTTGGTATCATTAGATACCATGGAAACCTGAGCAGGGGGGTGGGGAGAGAGAGAGAGAGAGAGAGAGAGAGAGAGAGAGAGAGAGAGAGAGAGAGNGAGAGAACACTGGGATTCCCTACCTAAATACCTCCAGAGACACATGCTTTTCTTAGAGTGTGTCAGATGTGCAGTCATTTTTTTGCTAGTGATAAAGAAAGGAACCCCCAAAATAAGTTTTTCTGAGGACAAATACCTACTTGGTCTGTGACTGAGAGATACAGTTGTCTCTAGCAGATCTGTAACACTAAAGCAGCCTCTGAGTTTGTCCTTTTGATACTGTAGATGTTTTAAAACAAAAACAAACGCCAATTTAGCACTGCACCAGCATCCTTTATTGGATATAATTTCTCCTTCCATTGCATTGGTTTTTTTTTTTTTTTTATTGTTGTTGTTGTTGAATAGTAGCTGGCAACATCTGTGGGTCTGTTTCTAGACTTTAGATGTCTTAGTTTTTCTCTTTGTTTCTCTTTGCATCTATCCCAAACTGCCTTAACTACCAAGATTTAAAATTAAGTCCTTCTATCTCAGAGACTTCCTTTTCTTTTGAATGTTTTTCTTTAGTGTAGTTCTAGGAACTTTAAAGTTCATATTTATTTAGAATTTGCTTGACAAAAAAGTGCACAGAGATTTTAACTAGACTGTAATTTAAATATTAGAGAATTTGAGGCTATTTCAACATTTACAAGCTGACTTTTTAAAATTTCAGTTGTGAAATATTATATACTTATATAAATGGTTTTTATTATTCTCATGAATATATTCTATATAGAATCCATTATAACTTCCTTGGATTTATTTCTAGTTTTTGATTGATATACTATTACAAAGGGTAAAATTTTTAAAAATTCATTTTTATTATTCTCATGTAAAAATATGATTTAATGTTGAGAATATTTTTCATTATCCTGGGTGTTTTGTTATTGTGAATTTGAGAATTGTTCTTTCGATCTCTGTAAAGAATGGAGCAGGAATTTTGATAGGGATTGCATTGAATCTATAGATTGATTTGATAAGATGGCCTTTTTTATGATGTTAATCCTGCCGATCCATGAACATTGGAGATCTTTCCATTTTCTGAGATCTTCAATTTATTTCTTCAGAGACTTGAAGTTCTTATTGTACAGATCTTATACTTACTTGGTTACAGTCTCCTGGGGGAATCAGCATCCCCAACCTCAAGCTCCAATACAAAGCAATAGTGATAAAAACCACACAGTATTGGTACTGAGAGAGGCAGGTAGATCAAAGGAATAGAATTGCAGCTGAAGGGGTTTAGCAACCCCATGGGAAGAACAATAGTATCAACCAACCAGACCCTCCAGAGATCCTAGGGGCTAGACCATCAACCAAAGAATACATATGGAGGGACCCATGACTCCAGCTGCATATGTAGCAGAGGATGGTCTTGTAGGGCATCAATGGGAGGGGCCATTGGTCCTGTGAAATCTTGATGCCCTAACATAGGGAAATGCTAGAGTGGTGAGGAGGGAGTGGGGGTGGGTGGATGTAGGGTGCACCTTCATAGAATCAGGGGGAAGGGGGCATGGGATAGGAGATTTTTGGTGGGGAAACCAAGAAAGGGGATAGTATTTGAAATGTAAATAAATAAAATAACCATAAAAAGAAAATATGATTTATTTTATATAGAAATTTAAATAAAGGGACTTCTAAATAGATCTGTTAATACTATTATGTTACGTATAGACTTTAAAATTTTTCTTTTATAATATATTTTAAATTAAAAGTCAATTATGTAACTTCCTTGTACTTTTACTTCCTGTAGTTCTTCCCCTTGTTCCCTCCCTCCAACTTCACCAGTGTGCTCTTTCTTAAATTGATGGCCTTTTCTTTGATTAGTATTATTACATTTATACATTTATATGTACATAGTCTACATACATAAATATATAAATACAAATTTCTGTATTCATTTTTTTTGTTTGTGTGTACATGTTCTTTAGACTGACCACTTCAGTACCCAATTAGGAAACTTGTCCCCAGGAGACAGTACTTTTCCCTATCTCAGCACATAATAGTTGCTCCTAGTGCTTTGTCTATGAGTGAGAGCCCTGGAGACTTGCAACGATCTCTATTATTATGTATATTAATATGATATTGTCATTGTTCTGGTATTGTTTATTCAGCCATTCCTAGGAAAGAAGGTTCACAACAGACTTTCTGGTATTCTTCCTTTTATTGTTTCTATCCCCTATTTGTCTATGTTTCCAAAGCCACAGGTTCAGAAGCTGTGCTAAAAGCTGCATATGTAGCAGAAGTTGGCCTAATCGGCCATCACTGGGAAGAGAGACCCCCTTGGTCTTGCAAACTTTATATGACCCAGCACCAGGGAGTGCCTGGGCCAAGTAGTGGGAGTGGGTGGGTAGGGGAGCAGGGGCGGGAGGGGGGTATAGGGAACTTTTGGGATAGCATTTGAAATGTAAATAAAGAAAATAATAATAAAAAATAAAAAAATGTATTCAGTGAGGCTGGGGGAGTGGGGTGGGGCTCACAACTCAATGATCTGTGCATTTTACCCAGTTGTGGTTAGTGGTTTCCATTTGTTGTAAAGAGAAGGTTCTTTGATGAATGCTGATGGCTAAGTTTATCTGTGTGTATAAGGATAAGGCTAGAATATGTTTAGGATTTATGCTGGCCTAGAAAAGTGGAAGTAGTAGATTCTCTATTAATATCCATGACCACATCAGTTCCTTGGCTGGTAGGCCTGTTTCTAGTATCAAGCAAGAGTTCTTGCTTTAAGTCCACTTAAAAAGACTTTAGTTACCATCAATGTATCCATGCACTGTTGCAGCTTTATGGATATCTTGCTGGTCATTGTTGTGGTTTGCAGATGTACCAGGTGGGCAGGACTGTTTGCCTTCCTCCCTTTGCAGCTTGCATAACACTCTCTGGTACTGGGGAAAGCATAGGTACTAGGGTACTGTAGGAAAAAAGGTTTTTTGGTTAGAACCATCTTGAATAATCGAAGTCCTATGTCCTAAGTGTGCTGTGTCTTCAGTAATCGGAGCTTACATTCAATCTCTGAGAGGCAACCAAGGATCATAGAAATAGTTTATATTGTTCTAAGTGTCATGTGGACCACCCTGACCCACTATTTAAAATGAGATCTCTTGTGTCTGGTACTGGGTTGTCAGTGTATGATTCTTGTCAGAATCTTCTCACCCAAAATGGCATAACTTTTATATATATATAAAAGTTATATATAAAAGTTATGCCACATGTATATATACATATATATGTATATGTATCATATATGTATTCATATGAATGTGAATTATTCATATGTCTTGTATGTAATTTTAGACAAATATAAAATAATACGATTCCATTTCTAAAGACAAATCTACACTATTTGTAGATGACAGCAGTACCAAAAACTTGTAATTTTATGCCCTTTTATCCATTTCCTGCAACTCTAGCTAGCATATCCAATTCCAACCTTAGTAGATGGTGAAGCATCTGAGCATGTCTGCAATTTCACAAGAATGGCTTCAACATTCATCATTAAGTATGCCATTTGCCCTAAAGATTTGTAGTTAAGGAGTTATTTTCATCATAGTTATGTCAGCACTGCGTAGGTGTTTATTGTAATTGCATTCCTTCTTCAGTTTCTTTTCTTTTCTTTTTTCTTTTTTTTACTTTAATATTTCATCTTCAAACAATTTTATAAACATTTTATAAAATTTCCTTCTCCATTTTCTATATTGTCAAGTCAGTCAGTCAGCTTCATGATATTGATCGTCATTGTATTCTGTGATTTGTTTTATTTTACTTGAGATAAAGCCTATCTTTTTAACACTCTTCTTTGTTGGGTTTTCTGTTGTTCGTACTTTTATTTGTTTGCTTATACTTATGAAGACATATTGACCATTTAAATCACTGCTTCTGGTTATTTCTATTTACCAGTATTCTGGGAATTTGCATTGTCTCTGCTGGATCCAGGTGCTGTTTCTCATTTCTGGCCTTCATGGTCTCCTCTTCTGCAAGTTAATTGCCTATAGACACTGAGCTAGTGTAATACAATGGATCCAGGTTAGTCTGTAGGAAATACTTAAGAAAGTTTGATGGACTGAATAACTTTAGAAATGAAAGTGTGGAGAAGAAAGGGGAAGAAATTGTTGCCATGCTTCAATCTATAGCCATACCGAGACTGCTTTGATTAACACAAAGTTTGATGAATACTTTAACTGGGCATACATATTTTCTATACCATTTGTCAAAATGATTGCAGTTCATTTCAAACCATAAATATATTCATAGAGTTTCTGAAAACTCACAAGATCTGCTAAACTTTGAAATAGATTGCCAAAGATCACAATGATTCTGTTCATAATAAGTACAAATTCAATAAATATCCTGTAACTTCTATATGCCAGGCACAGCTCTGGGAGACTGAAATGCAATAATGAGTAAAGTAGATAGAAATCTATAAAGTAATAAACATAACAAATAGGCTATTCTTCTGTATATAGGCTAATATAAGATGTAGGAAGGGTATAGGTAATCGGGAATCCTGGGTAGGATACAAAGTACAATTTTAGATAAAGTAGTCAGGGCAGGATTCATCGAAAAGGTCACAGTCAAGCAAAGAGCCAAGAACACTGCAGCAGAGCAAGCAGTCAGTATAGTGGGAAGGTAGGTACCCATAGAGCATGGTCAGAGGTGGCTGCAGGAACTATGTCCAAAGGGCAATAGCAAGAGACAGCAGAGTAAAACACAAAGACTCACAGTTGCATCTCTAAGATATGTGGTGCCATGTGGGCTTTACTCAATGAAATAGGAGTTTGTGTGTATTTGCATCAAAGGACTGATATACTATGGCTCCTGTTTGAAGGGAGCACTTCCCATGCTGTGTTGGAGTGAGACTAGTGGCTCCAGGCCCGAGGGACAAGCTATTCGGCGGGGTGGGGGGGTCCAAGGGGGACCATGTCTGAAAGGGAAACAGGCGGGACAAAATGGAGGAGACCCTGCAATGTTTGTCAAGGTCTGTTTATTGGGAAAAAGGTTACCAAATATAAGCTGTGAGAAGGAGGAAGTAAAGAGGGAGAAACTTGCTCCTGCCTCCACCCAGGGGCAGGGGTGGTTCTGCATACCTGCCCAGGAACACTATCTACTCTTAGCTCAGGGAGCATTCTGTGGTTTTTCCTGGAAAGTTTGCAGTTACTATTATCTGATCTTGGTGTTCTGTCCACTGTCATTGCAAAAGGTCAGAAGTTTCTCAAAAAGGTGTGTGTGTGGGGGGGGAGCTTTGGCTTATGGCTTAGTGCCGATCTCCAACATCTCCCCCTCTTTTATATTATAAGATGGAGCATCTGTCTTAGGCTACATGATGTATCTCCACAACCAGCACCCGATATGTTTGGGTTTGAGGGTAGAGTCCCTGTCTTAGGCTACACGAGCTGTCTCCATACCCAGCACTCTCAAATCAGAGTGGGCCACTGGGTCATGAACTGATGATAAACCCGTCATTGAGATGTTCTACAACCTATCATGGGTGTGCCATGGTATGTGGCATCATGCCATTCCCATCATTGATGTCTCCATAGCTTACCAGGATTGCTTTCTGGATCTAAGGTTGTGAAATCTAAGCCCACCAAAGGAGAGTCTGGGGGCTCAGCATATACCTCTTGACCAATATCTCTGCTCTCCAGACAATGATAATGGACTGATACTGGTTTCCAAAAGGCAGCATCAACCTGTGATTTGGCAAACTCTGTTAACTTTTTAAATGCCCAGGGTCCAAAGGAGATAAGTAAAAGAAATTCTATCAGGGGTCCAAGGAGGGGAAGGAGGTAGGGCAGTACTCCATTCCAGACACTCCATACTGGATTGGCGAAGAGTTCTTGACATCTTTTTTCTATGTCTTCTTGGTGTTTTCTGATTCTGTCTCTGACGACCCCAGACTTGTTTGTATAGCAACAGCATTTTTCCTGTAAAACTAAGCAGATACCTCCCTTGGCTGCAGTTAGTAAATCAAGGCCTCATCTATTTTGTAAGACCACTTCTGCCAGGGAATCAACTTGATATTGAAGGTCTTTTACATACTGATAAACCATATTAAAGTCATTAATCAATAAGCTGTTGGGACAGCTTATTGTAAGTATCTAGAGCCACCCCAACTCCAGCAGAGCCAGTAGCAAGTGCCCCAGATATCCCTAATCCAACCAAAAGGGGGAAAAACTGAAAACCTCTTTTACATCTGGGGACAAACATATCAAAACTGGGCAGAGGAACAGGCTCATCTCCTCGTATAATCTCAATATCTGACAAGAGTAAGGCTGGTGCACAGGAACCAGTCCAATTTACAAGGAGAAAGGGGTAGGCCATGTTATCACCGCATACGTACACCTTTTCCCCACCCAACCAGCCCAAGGCAGAGGAGTTAACATAACTGGTGCATGAGGTAAACATGGCTAGGCCAAGATCTGCAAAGGAATCATTCTTAAAAGAGCTATAAAGACAGGTGGATACATTAAAATTGTTAGTAAGACCTTACAAGGTTTCAAGTAACTACAATTATTTTGGGAGGGGATGATAGAAGACTCATTAAGCAGGGGTATTACAAGGAGCCAGGAGGCTCCCAATGCAAGGCACAGCCAACAATCATTGGCCAGGCAGGGGATGGAAACATTTAGGGCATTATGAGTAGCAACAAATATGGTCTGGGGGTCTAAATTAATGCCTCTGGACTTTGGCAATAAAAGTGGGTGGTGGTGGAGGTGGGGAAGGAGGCCATCAATCTGGGCGTGAATTATCTGTTGAACTCGTTCTTCTTGAACCTGGTCTGTGGGACCACCACCATCTGAAACATGAATAGGAGTGGCTTCTGGCCAATAAGATGGTTTGGGGGGGGGGTGCGGCGAGGCAACTAGGTGTAACATATTTTGAAGTATAGGAGTTGGTGCCAATTACCTGAGTGTTGCGAGACACCCCACCCCCCCGTACTCTGTAGCATCTTAAAGGGAACAGCCCAAAAATAAGGCTGGCTATCTCTGAGGTATGTGGAGAAGGAAAAATAGCAGCTAGCATGCATTTGATCAACAAAGAAACAATTACTGGGGCACTGACCATCAGACAATGGAGGCAAGGGTTTGGGCTTATTTACACACTTCCAATGTTGACTTGTCCCTCCAGTAGGAGAGCTGAAATATTGTAAGAAGGCATTCTTATCTCCACAATCAACTGAGTGGGTATATTGTGATAAGGATGTAGACTGGGTACCTCCTCCACAATCACAGGACTGACCATACAGAGTGGTCAGGAGTGTAAGCTGATTGACAGACCAAAGCTAGCTTTGGCACCCTGTGGTACCAACAGTAATTCGAGGACAAGCAGCATCTGCATTTTCACCCTCTGTTGTGGAGAACACAGGGAGGTTTCTTTTCCTGTAATCAAGCACAATTGGGCAATTTCTCAGGGGCCTCCCTGGGTGGATTATATAATTTGATTAGGCAATCTGGCAGCCATCAAGCATTGCCCACTTGGGCATCATAAATACAGGCATGTCCCTTTCCCCAAATGAGGACCGGGTCAGGGCCCTGCCATTTGTGAGTTAGTGGATCTTTCCAAAGGGCCTGGGCATAATTTTGGGCGGTGTTAGGATGCTACAGGCGATCTGTAGCAGACTTGGCTTCATCATCGACCATGAGATAATTTAAAACAAAGAGTGAATGGTTGAGCAGGTTCTTGTGGTTACCTGTCAATGGATATAAAACTCCCCTGTTTGAGTGTAGTTTGGAGATCATATTTTTAAGAGTTTGGTGAGCTCTCTCAACAATGCCTTGACCTTGAGGATTATATGGAAGGCCAGTAACATTTTAATGCCCAACTGCGAGCAGAACTGTCTAAAGCTGCTGCTGGTGTAGCCAGGGCCATTATCTCTCTTAATAGTTTTAGGCTGAGGTAAGACTGTAAGACAAGAAATAACATGACTAATAATATGTTTAGTGGCTTCTCCAGTCTGAAGCGTGGCATAAATAAAACAACTAAAGGTATCAATGGTAACATGTATATATTTAAGCTTTCCAAATGGGGCAAAATGAGTAACATCCGTTTGCCATAATTCCCCAGGAACTAAACCTCGAGTGTGGACTCCCAAATGGGCCTCAGGCAAAAAGGTGACACAGCCTCTGCAGTTGTGCACTATCTGTTGTGCCTGTTCTCTAGAAATGCCAAATTTATATCTTAAGGTGCAGGAATTAAGATGATGAAGATCATGAACCTTCTGAGCTTGAAGCAGGGAATCAGCAGGGCTGGGGGGTAATTCGCTGAGCTATTCCTGTAATTTGATTTGTGCGGTCTACAGACTCATTGCCCTGTGTTAAAGGACCAGGTAAACCAAATGAGCATGTATATGAACAATAAAAAAATGGACAGGAACGCTCATGAATCAATTTTTGAAGGACCAAAAACAAGGGTGCTGCATTAGTGGATGGGAGGATATATGGGGCGGTTTCCAAAAGTGGAACCGAACAAACAATGTAGGAGCTACCTGTAAACAAATTAAAGGATAGATCCGCAATGTTTCAAAAACCTTGATAATAGCTACCAACTCCACCAGCTGAGCAGAAGAAAAAGAGATGGGAAACCGAAAGACTTTTGAATCAATTGAGTATGCTGCGATGCCACTGGAGGAGCCATCAGTAAAAACCAGAGTAGCTCTGGCAATGGGCACAGTCTTGGTTATTTCCTGCACTAACTCTAAGGCCGCCAACAATTTTAGGGAAGAGAGGGGCCATTGGTCAATCCAGATGGGTCATCACTTTTCCAAGTGATTTTGTCTGCTTGGAGCAAAGGGGGAGCAATCGCCCTCAAGAAAAACTTTGGTATCCCAGCCCAGTGAAATCACTCTTATATGAAACGCTTATGGGTGTAGGCATGCCTTGGCCCTCCTCTCCTAGGTCTTGTCCTGGCAAAGAGCCTTGGGACAACAACTGTTGGGTTACAATTTCATTTGGACTACACATAATTACTTTCATCTGAGAGAGAATATCTCTTCCCCACAAATTAACTGGCAGGGCTTCAACAACAAAAGGCTGTACTGTGCCAGAATTCCCTTCTGAATCTTCCCATGTCAAAATTTTAGAACTCTTCAAGGTATTTTTAGACTGGCCAATGCCCTGTAAATGTGTAAGGGAAGGTTGAAGTAGCCAAGCCAAGGGCCAGGAATTTTTTGCGAGGACAGTGGCATCAGCCCCCATATACATAATGCCCTCAAACCATTCCCCCTCTAACTTAAGGCATAGCATAGGACATTCTCTAGACACCTTCCGGACCTAGAAAAGATCTGAGGACCCTGGCTGAGAGGCCCCCAATGCCTCCCAATAACCAGGTTCTGGGTGTTCAATGGGAGGGGCAAAGCCTGTGCAATCCGCTGTCCTTGAGGGAGTAAGATTGGCCCTGAGTTGGAACTAGCTAAAATCTTAATTTCTTCTGTAAAATCATTATCCACTAATGAGGGATGGACAGTGAGGCCCTTAAGGGTGAACGAGGCCTGACCCAAAATGAGAAAAAACATGTTTGGGGGAGAAGGACTGGAAACCCCAGTAGGTAGAGCTTGAACACCAGTCTCAGGTTTTAAAATTGTACTGGTGGAGGTACACAGGTCCAATTCCACACTCCCTGGGGTTGCTCTGAGGAGTTGGGTGGAGCGGGAGAAAGTTGGGGCATTGTTAACTGCTGACTGGTCCCCGAGGCCGGCAGAAAATGAATAGGTCTCAGGGCCTGGGGATGGCCCCTCAAGCCATTTCCCTGAAGGGGTGGCAAAGGATTACCCATGACATTCTACTTGGAGCAGCACTGACTAGCCCAATGTTTTCCTCTCTTACATTGGTGGCACACCGTGGCAGGTACAGAAGGTGTTGGCCCCAGAGGCTGAGGCGGAGGACTTGGCATGCCCTGTGTCAGGGGGCACTGCTTGGCAAAATGGCCAGGCTGACCACATTTAAAGCAACTTTTGGAAGGGGCAACAGCTTACAAGGCCGCCCCCACAGCCAAATTCATACTCTAAGAAAGGCTCTGCAAGATCCTTTGGGTGAAGGTATCTACGTCACCGCAAAGTCTCACGAAATCATCAAGAGACTTATTTTTAGTCTGGCCTCACAGAACAACATTACAGACAGAATTGGAAACTTGCTATTATTTTCCTCAGGGCCCAGGACCTTTTCAGCAGTTTCTAAGAGTCCCCCCACAAATGCATTGTAAGGTTCCTGAGCTCTCTGAATGTCTTTGGTCAATGGGGTAGTCATAAAGCCCTTTAAAGGGACGGCCCACCATGCCCCAAGGGCAGCCTCATTAACCTGTGACAGGAGTCCAGTGGGGAATTTAAGTTGGCGACTCCCAGACACATATTTGCCCTGTCCGCTGAGTTTATCAAGGGTCCAGGCAGCCGCAGGTGCTTTAGGGTCTCTCTGGTTCTGCCTAGAGAGAGATTGGCACCTACCCAGAAAATCAGCTTTCCAAGACAAAAACTGTCCACGAGTCAAAACTGCCTGGGTAACTCTAAACCATTCAGCAGGAGTGAGGTAGCCCCCTGGAAGTAAAGGAAGTAAAGAGGGAGAAACTTGCTCCTGCCTCCACCCAGGGGCAGGGGTGGTTCTGCATACCTGCCCAGGAACACTATCTATTCTTAGCTCAGGGATCATTCTGTGTTTTTTCCTGGAAAGTTTGCAGTTACTATTATCTGATCTTGGTGTTCTGTCCACTGTCATTGCAAAAGGTCAGAAGTTTTTCAAAAAAGGGGGGGGGGGACCTTTGGCTTATGGCTTAGTGTTGATCTCCAACATCAAGGTAGAAGTACAAAGAGGACATTGAAGAACATCCTGGTACTTCTAAGCTAGTCATGGTATAGTCAGCTTTTTAGTTGGTGAGAAATATCACCATTTTAAAGAAATAATACCACAAAATTGGTGGCTTAAAAAAACATATGATTTATAGTATTTCTGTGGGTTTGCTATGTGTTTTTTTGCTGAATTATTTTAATTAATTAATTAATTAATTAATTTTTTTACACTCCATATTTTATTTCCCCCTCCTCAACCCTGCCACTTTCCAACTGTTCCATATCCATACCTCCTCCACACTTCCCTGTTTCCACGTGGACATCTGCACCCTATACCTCACCTGACCTCTAAACTCCCTAGGGCAATGTCTGGGTCTGTGGTCCTACTGTAGCTAGGGTCTTTGCTGATGTCTGTTGTCTGTGTTGCCACTGAAAGCCATTTGGATGTCCATGGTCTGAGCTGCTTTCCTGAGACAATGTTGAGGTCCAGAAGCTGTTCTGATGATGGTGGACAAACTTATCTGAGTGTCCTGTGCTGCCCCTGAGCCCATGGTGACATTTGGAACAACGCTATCACCAGTGGCCATGTCTGGATCCCTGATTCTGCTGCACCTGTGATCTGTGTTGATGGCTGAGGCACATGTTGCCACCAAAGCCCATGATTATGTCCCTGGTTTGTGCTACCACTTGTGTTCATTTTGATGTCCAAGAACTGTGCTGAGCTGACCCTGCCCCTTGCCTCAGCAAGATGATAGAGATGGCACTGGTGGCATGGTCATGAGATAGCTGGCTCCCCTCCTTGGATGTACATGAGAGCTGTTCCTATTGTTGAGGGCAGAAGACAGCTGTCAGGCTGACCAACTCAGCTATCACCTAGACTTTTTTACCATCCAGGACTTTGAGCTGGACCATCCCAACATATAACCCTGCTATGAGCTTCTAGGGTACTTGAAGGGACTGGTACTTTAGATCCAAAGATGCATAATCTTTATGACTCAGGAAAATAGCAGGATATCTGAGAGGATTCTCTGAGAGGTCCAATATTGATAGTGTTGCAGAAGTCAATGGCTTAGAACAAGAAAAATGACTCGTTGCAATGAACATTTTCAAGTAAGCTGTTTGGATTAAAGAATATACTGTGGGACACACCATGGTACACTGCAGCTTCTATAGTGTTTTATTATTCTTATTTTATTTTATTTTTTGTGGGGCACAGGTTACAAGGGTGGTGGTTAGATATGTAAGGACTGAGAGATAAGTGTGATTGAGATGCATGACAGGGAATTCACAAATAATCAATAAAAATATCTAAATAAAAAAATGAAGTATGGAGTCCAAAGATGATGGAAAGTAGGTATAGTGGGCAAAAACAGAAGATGGGCACCATTGTTCTAAAATGTGATCCTGCAAAAGATAAAGACAGTTTTCTGGGCATAGAAAGACGTAAGTGAAGGCACAAGAACCTTCCAGGATAAGGAGTTCCTAGAGGTTTATTAGAAGATGTACATTATTCAGAGCAGTATAAGAATCCCAGGAAGGACTTATAGACACACTCTCTCTTAGTATATCTAAGGTCTCTAACAAAAAGCAAAAACAAAACCAAAAAACGGTGAGTGGGGAAAAACTTCACTTCCACAATGGGGCTAAATCTAGAGGGTAGTGGCTCTCAGTCTTTAAAAGTAATGATGACCCACAACTTAAATACAATTCCTTATCTATCACTGGAACTCATTGCCTTCTAATTATAAAAAAATGGACATCAATGGGATGAGGTAGATAGATAGATAGATAGATAGATAGATAGATAGATAGATAGATAGATAGATAGATAGATAGATCCATGATGCACCTTGATAATTGTGTAGATTCAGGGCTTGGCTAGATTATCCTTAAAACCTGAGAAGATTAACAACTGTCCTTTTTTTTTTTTTTTTTTTTTTTTTTAGGTCAAGGACTCAGAAGATGGGGAATAACAGGTTCCTGCCCTTCCTGATCCAAATTCTTTTCTGTACTTTACAAATAGGATGTTACAGACTCAGAAGGACATAATCAAGCTGGTTTGACAGTCTATCCAAGTTAGGAAGTTTGACCTTTCAAAGTTAATTTTCATCTCAAGATTTTACATTCCAATTATGTCTGATGGACTATTTAAATAAATGATGGTTTTTCTATTAGGAAAGTAAATTGACTAGAATTCATTCTATTTGAGCTTCAAAAATTGAAAGTAGGTCAACTCTTAATTATCCAGGGTAATAGGGAACATCTTGGATGGATTATTCCAAACCACAGGTAATTAAGAAAATGTGCAAATTAGGCACTGATTCATAACATTCATTAAAATTTACATTTAAACTACTACTTAAGCAGCATACATTTGTAGATAAGCAAATTATTGTGGCAAAAATAATTTTAAGATAGATATAGACATTTTTAATAAAACATAGAGTTAAAAATACTGGCAAAGAATGGAAAACCGTAAGTATTTTGTGCTGCAAGATCCCTCATATTTACATAGCCCCAGGACATTTGGCAGATATTATTATTTCCTTTTTGAGAAGATAAGGGAGCTATCATGAGAAGTGTTATATCTCTTGAAAATCTCATATGTAATCTGATATTGAATCCTGCCTCATATGTTACAGACTCTAAATCCATCTTCTTCTCACTAAGGTATACTGCTCTGAAAGACCAGGGACAAAGTAAAATGACCAGGGAAAGTAAAATGGAGAAAGCACAAAGACCAGGGAAAGTAAAATGGAGAAACTAGAGATATGATCAAAATATGACACTAACTGATTGGGGACCCAGATTTTAATGCCTGTCTTGTTTCACTTTTAGAGAGTTTTTGTTGTTGTTTGTTTACTTGTTTTAGCTGATGCCCTAACAATATATAAAATTGCTTTTGGTTGTATCAAAAAAACAGAAGGTAAGTCCCTATTTTTTAAGACACCATGAATTTTAGACACAAGGCTTGGAATAATCAAGCTGAATATGACTCAAAAGCCTCCTGCCTGAGACTAGCTTTTGTAGTACCAGAAGAGCTCTGCATGGTGCTGAGGGAGAGAAGGGGTAGTCATATCCACACTTGTTGAGGCCCCAGATCAGTGCATTCTTTAACCCTCCTCAAAGAAGTGTCTTCCTTCATTAAATGTTAATAAACACAGAGCCTTACAACTGGACAATGGTCAGGAAGTGAGAGAGTTTTAGACACTCACACTTACATGGGAAGTCTTTATCAACCCCCTCCCCTCAAAGCTCGGGGAGGAAGATAGATGGTCAGAAACAGGGGTGATGAATGACTTAAAGGAACTTGAATACACAACCAAACTAATACACATATGAGTTCACAGAGATTGTGACAACATACACAAGGAATGCATAAGTTCAAACTAGACAAAAATCCTATAACTGAGAAGTTTACCCACTCCTAACCAAGAAGCTGTCTGTGATTCATACTTACTGGATAAATGAAACAGTTTCCTCTAATAGAGTGTTACTGGGTATCAGTTACACTGATATCAACCACATTCCAGTGTAAGTCTCAATCCCAGAAGTAGTTGGCTAACATAAAAAGGGGTGGGTCTCTCTCTCTCTCTCTCTCTCTCTCTCTCTCTCTCTCTCTCTCTCTCTCTCTC
>NC_034596.1:42971729-42985583 GCF_900095145.1 Mus pahari
TATATATATATATATATATATATATATATATATATATATATATATGTGTGTGTGTGTGTGTGTGTATGTGTATGTGTGTTTTACTTATTTTACTCATCTTATTGTATATTTTGTTTTAATTTTTATGTTTTTGAAGGGGGAATAAGATAACACAAGGTTGGGTTGGTAACAAGGTGAAGATGATCTGAGAGAAGTTGTGGGAGGGGAAAATTATTTATGGAAGTCAGGAAGGGTGCTTTATTTTGGGGTACTCTTAAATTCATTAGAAGTTACAGGTAGAAATAATTCTAGTGCTCTGTTATCATTGCCTTGTTTTCTTTTTGCAGTGCAGGAACTCAGACTTAGGAACTCACTGATGACTGGCAAACTCTCCTTTGCCCAGGACTCATTCCAGGGAAACCTTAAAATAGTGAACTCTCTGGCTTTTTCTCTGAAATAGCTATGATTACAGACATGTTCCTCCAGACCCAGCTACTATGTTCCCTTTAATAGCTGGCAACTATGATACCAGGGTGTGTTGTGACACTTTGCTTTTAAGGTGTTTGCCAGCAGATCCAGATCTCAGATCTGAAATGTCATGCTGATCTTTCATGTTGAAACAGCACATGTTATTTATTCGTAAATGGTTACCACGTCCAGTAGAGAACTCATCTGAATATTTTATCATTTTGTTTCCTATGCAAAAGTACCTGGAAGAAGAGAAGGATGTTATATCTCTATGTAATTTTCCTCTAATTTTCTCTTATTACTGAGCCAGTCACAAGAAAACGTTTTAACAATTGAATGGAGATATATTCTACTAAATAGTGCCAGTCCACCTCAAATGTGACAGTGCCCTCCAAAACAAGGAAAGACAGAGACATCATAGTGAAGCAGGTAAGTATTTGTAGGCCTAGTGAGTAAATGCTAGGGAGGCATCTTGAGCCTCGCATAAAGAACATTAGTGAAAAATGGCAATTTGTGAACTTTGAACTCCAGCATACCATGCTAGTACTAATCCCTTAATTTTTCAAAAATGTACTATGGTTTTGGAAGAGATAAACATTAGAAGAAGTAAAGGTACAGTCTATGTTTACCTTTGTAATTTTTCTGTAAATTTAAATAGCTCAAAAGAAACCAACTCAAGAAGATTGAGCACTAATTTACAGGGAAGAGTCATGTGTGCCAGCCCATGTAGTAGTTGATTAATTCTTTCTAATTCCCTGCCTGCCTCAAAGGATTTCTCACTACTCACCTAAATTTTCTGGATTCTCAAATGGAAGGAGGGGCCACTCCACACGTCCACACGGCTAGCACACTCCCTTCTGATATTCCTGAATTACTCCTTACTAAAACCTATATTCCATCCTGGCTGCTCTGGCCTGTAGTCCTTCAGGGCCATGATCCCTGACTCTTACACGTTGGCTGTCTCTCTGTCCTGAAGTTCTCAGGTCTTATCTTTCTGCTTCCTCAGCATGGCAATTCTTCTAAAATCCCGCCCTTGTCTTCCAGCCCAGCCATTGGCCACCAGCAATCAGAACAAGCTGGGAGCAGGGACCCTCGGTATCTGATGTGCAGGATTCTCATGCAATTTGGGAACCCAAATTACATAATACAAGCATTAAACAAAGTCCACAACAGGAGTACATGCATGGAGAAGCAATGCCTTTACAGGCATAGAAACTGAGCAGATAATTCTGTCAACACTACAGAGAACTTGCTTGTGTCATGAAGACCTAAAGCTTCTTATTTTCTTCTTGGAAAAGTTTTTGATCGTTTTATCTAATCACTTTGAGAAGATAACTTGGCAATACCAGTTGATCTAGCTATTTCTTCAGGTAGTTAGTGATACACTCATTCTATGTATAGTAACTTTTCTACTAGCCACTATGAGTAAATAGTTGCCCATGGGATACTAAGCACTCATGGGACAAATGAATCTGACTCAAAGGATGTAAACCCTATTATTTTCCTCTATTGCAAATAGATTTTTTCTTAACATATAAATTAATAATTCTCTGTTTAGATCTGTGCTCCATGTTTAATTGAGTTATTTATTTCCTTGGAATCTATTTTTTGAGTTATCTACATCAGATGGATAGTTAGTAAAAATCTCCTCCCATTCTATAACTGCTGCTTTGTCAGAATAACATTGCCCTTTGGCATACAGAAATTTCTCAGTTTTATGAGGTCCCATTTATTATTTATTGAACAATTTAGTGTCTGTACTAATGGTGTTATGCTCAGAAAGACTTCTCTGTCAAAGACTTCAAGTCTATTCCCCACTTTCTCTTCTATCAGGTTCAATAGTTCTGGTTTTATATTGAGGTCTTTGGTTCTTTTGGAGTTGAGTTTGGTGTAGAGTGATAGATATAGATCCATTTTGAATCTTCTACACACATCTACCCAATTTGACCATCAGTGTTTGTTGAAGAGGTTGTTATTTGTTCAGTGTGTATTTCTGGCTTCTTTACAAAAAAAATTGAGTATCTATATGTATGTGTCTTCATTTTCAATTTCATTGATCAGCATGTCTGTTTTATGCTAATACCATTTTGTTTTTATTACTATAGTTCTGTACTACAACTTGAAATTGGGGATTGCAATATCTCAGTAATTTTTATATTATTCAGGATTGTTTTAACTATCCTGGGTATCTGTGTTTTTTATGTGAAGGTGAAGATTGTCTTTTCAAGATCTGTGAAGAATTGTGTTGGTGTTTTGGTGGGGACTGCATTGAGTCCATAGATTGCTGTTGCAAGGACAGCCATTTACTCTGCTGATCTATGAGCATGGGAGATCTTTCCACCATATGATATCTTCTTTAATTTCATTCTTTATCATGTTAAATGTTTTTATCATAAAAGCCTTTAACTTGTTTGATTAGAGTTATCCCAACATATATTATACAGCTTGAGGTTATTTTGAAAGGTGTTGCTTCCCTGATTTTATTCTCAGTTTGGCATGTGTACATAGGAGTTATCCTGATTTTTGTGAGCAAATTTAGTATCTAGCTGTCTGTACCCCCTTTATCTCCTTGAATTGTCTTATTGCTTGAGCCAAAACTCTA
The DNA here is from genome assembly GCF_900095145.1 of Mus pahari. Lineage (NCBI taxonomy): Eukaryota > Metazoa > Chordata > Mammalia > Rodentia > Muridae > Mus > Mus pahari. Next base: position 42,974,779 of record NC_034596.1, read on the forward strand.
TTTTTTTTTTTTTAGAGTTAGGAATATAGAGAGTTGATAGCCTTGTTTTGTTACTGATTTTATTGGAAATGCTTTGAGTTTCTCTCCCTTTAGGTTAAACTGGCTATGAGAGTGTTGTAAATTGTCTTTATTGCATTGAGGTATCGTCCTTAAGTCCCAGGACTTTAATCATAAAGGGGTGTTGTATTTTGTCAATAGCCTTTTCTGCATTTAATGAGATGATCACGTGGTTTTCATCTTCAGGCTGTTAATATGGTTGATTTTTTTTCTTTCATTTTACATATGTTGAACCATCCCTGAATCTCTGGATTTGAAATATACTTGATCATGGTAGATGATCTTTTTTGATGTGTTTCTGAATTTACTTTGCAGCTATTTTATTGAAAAAACTTTTCATCTGTGTTTATAAGGGAAATTGGTCAGTGATTCTCTTTCTTTGTTGGGTTTTTGTGTGATTTAGGTATCAGGGTAATGGTTACCTTATAACCATATTAGTGGTTATTCCTGGTTGTCAACTTGACTATATTTGAAATGAACTACAATCCAGAATTGGAAGGCTCACCAGTGAGACTAATCTGGAGACTGGGAGATAGAAGTTTCTGATCTGGATCTTGGTATGGAGATCTTGAGGCATAGTGGCTATGGGTTCCAGAAGATTAAGATGGGGAGATCTCTGAGTTCAAGGTCATCTAGGATTAAAGGTGTGGTGGCATACACCTTTAATCTAGGCTACACCTTCTGCTGGAGACCATATAAGGACATTGAAAGAAGGGAGTCTTACTCTCGCTCTTTGCCTGCTTGCCGAGTGGGACTGAGCAACTGCTAGATCCTTGGACTTCCATTCACAGCTACTACTGAACCATTGTTGGGAATTGGACTGCAGACTGTAAGTCATCAATAAATTCCTTTACTATATAGAGACTATCTGTAAGTTCTGTGACTCTAGAGAACCCTGACTAATACACCATATAAATGGACAATATTCCTTTTCTTTCTATTTTATGGGATAATTTGGTAAGTATTGGCATGTCCAGTTTAATTTATCATTAAAACCATCTGATCCTGAACTTTTCTCACTTGGGATATTTTTCTTTTCTTTTATTGGAAATTTTCTTTATTTGCATTTCAAATATTATTCCCTTTCCTATTTTCCCCTCCAGAAACCCCCCATCCCCTCTCCCTCTCCTCCTGCTTCTATGACAGTGCTTCCCAACCCACCACCCACTCCCTCCTCTCCGCCCTGGCATCCCCTACACTGGGCCATCGAGCCTTCACAGGACCAAGGGCCTCTCCTCCCACTGATGTCCAACAAAGGCTATCCTATGCTACATATGTGTGTGATTGGAGCAATGGGTCGCTCTATGAGTACTCTTTGGTTGGCGGTTTAGTCCCTGGGAGCTCTTGGGGGTCTGTTTGGTTGATACTATTTTTTCCTCCTATGGGGTTGCAAACCCTTCAGCTCCTTCAGTCCTTTCTCTAACTCTTCCATTAGAACCCCATACTCAGTCCAATGGTTGGCTGAGGGCATCCACCTCTGTATTTGCCAGGATCTGGCAGGGTCTTTCAAGAGACAGCTATATCAGGCTCCTGTCAGCAAGCACATTGGCATCCATAATAGTGTCTGGGTTTGGTAACTGTATATGGGATAGATCCCCAGGTAAAGCAGTTTCTGGATGGCCTTTCCTTTAGTCTCTGCTCCATACTTTGTCTCTGTTATCTCCTCCCATGGGTATTTTGTTCCCCATTCTAAGAAGGACCAAAATATCCACACTTTGCTCTTCCTTTATTTTGAGCTTCAAGTGGTCTGTGAATTGTATCTTGGATATTCCAAGCTTTTGGGCTAATGTCTATTTATTAGCGAGTGCATACCATGTGTGTTCTTTTGTGATTGGGCTACCTTACTCAGGATGATATTTTCTAGTTCCAGCCATTTGCCTAAGAATTTCATGAGGTCATTGTTTTTAATAGCCGAGTACCATTGTTTAAATGTACCACGTTCTGTATCCACTCCTCTGTTGAGGGACATTTGGGTTCTTTCCAGCTTCTGGCTATTATAAATAAGGCTGCTATGAACATAGTGGAGCATGCGTTCTTGTTATATGTTGGAGCATCTTTTGGGTATATACCCAGGAGTGGTATTGCTGGGTCCTCAGGTAATACTATGTCCAAGTTTTTGAGGAACCGCCAGACTGATTTCCAGAGTGGATGTACCAGCTTGCAATCCTACCAACAATGGAGGAGTGTTCCTCTTCCTCCACATCCTCACCAGCATCTGCTGTCACCTGAGCTTTTGATCTTAGCCATTCTAACTGGTGTGAGGTGGAACCTCAGGGTTGTTTTGATTTGCATTTCCCTGATGACTAAGGATGTTGAACATTTATTTAGGTGCTTCTCAGCCATTTGGTATTCCTGAGTTGAGAGTTTTTTGTTTAGCTCTGTACCCCAGTTTTAATAGGATTATTTGGTTCTCTGGAGTCTATTTCTTGAGTTCTTTGTATATATTGGAAATTAGCCCTCTATCAGGTGTAGGATTGGTAAAGATCTTTTCCCAATCTGTTGGTTGCCATTTTGTCCTACTGACAGTGTCCTTTGCCTTACAGAAGCTTGAAATTTTATGAGGTCCTATTTGTCAATACTTGATTTGAGAGCATAAGCTATTGGTGTTCCGTTCAGGAAAATTCCCCTTGTGCCAAGGTGTTCAAGGCTATTTCCCACTTCCTCTTTTGTTTGATTCAGTGAATCTGTTTTTATGTGGAGGTCCTTGATCCACTTGGACTTGAGCTTTGTACAAGGAAATAAGAATGGGTAGATTTGTATTCTCCTTCATGATTCTTTCCATTTGAACCCCCACCAATTGTTGAGAATGCGATCTTTTTTTTCCACTGCATGGTTTTAGTTTCTTTGGTAAAAAGCAAGTGAATATAGGTATGTGGGTTCATTTCTGGGTCTTCAGTTCTGTTCCATTGATCTACCTGCCTATCTCTGTATCAATACCATGCAGTTTTTTATCACTATTACTCTGTAATACAGCTTGAGGTCAGGCATGGTGATTTCCCCAGAAGTTCTTGTATTGTTGAGAATAGTTTTCGCTATCTTGGGATTTTTGTTATTCCAGGTGAATGTGCAAATTGCTCTTTCTAGCTCTATGAAGAATTGAGTTGGAATTTTGATGGGGATTGCATTGAACCTATAGATTGCTTTAGGGAATATGGCCATTTTTACTATATTAATCCTGGCAATCCATGAGCATCTTTTCATCTTCTGAGATCTTCGATTTCTTTCATCAGAGTCTTGAAGTTCTTGTCACACAGATCTTTCACTTGCTTGGTTAGAGTCACACCAAGGTATGTAATGGTATTTGTGACTATTGTGAAGGGATTCATTTCCCTAGTTTCTTTCTCATCCCTTTTATACTTTGAGTAAAAGAAGGCTACTGATTTGTTTGAGGTAATTTTATATACAGCTACTTTGCTGAAGTTGTTTATCAGGTTTAGGAGTTCTCTGATGGAATTTTGGGGGTCACTTAAGTATAATATCATATCATCTGTAAATAGTGATATTTTGACTTCTTCCTTTCCCATTTGTTTCCCTTTGACCTCCTTTTGTTTTCGAATAACTCTGGCCAGGGCTTTGAGTACTATATTGAATAGGTAGGGTGAGAGTGGGCAGCCATCTATTCCCTGGATAGTTATTATTTTAATATATCTGTATTTATAGATTATTTGGTCTTTTTCACTTGTAGTTTTTAATATTCTTTCTTTGCAATATACAGTGTTTTGATTATTATGTTAAAATGGAACTTTATTTTCTACTGCAGTTTATTTGGTGCTCTGTATGCCTTCTCTACCTTGATATGCATCTCTTTGTTTAGGTTAAGGAAATTTTCTTCTATGATTTTGTTAAAAATATTTTGTGTGCATTTAACCTATGTTTTTTTTCTTTTTCTATTCCAATTAATTTAGATTATGTCTTTTCATAATATTCTAGATTTTCTGGGTGTTTTGTGCCAGCCTTTTGTTTTGTTTTGGTTTAACATTTTCTTTGACCAAGGTATTCATTTATTTTATCATGTCTTCAAAAATTGAGATTCTCTCTTCCACCTCTTATAGTCTTTTGGTGAGGCTTGCATCTGAGATTCCTGTTTGAATTTAAAATTTTTTATTTCCAAATTTCCCTCCATTTAAAAAAATTGAGTCTATTTCTACTTTTTCTTCTGGAGTTATTTTTTCCACTCCCTTTTACTCTTTATTTTTGTTTTCAAAGTTTTCTTTAAAAGATTTATCCATTTCCTCTTTAAGGGGTGCTATTATTGATTTTGCTATTTTAATACCTTTTGTTTGTGTTTCAGCTATATTATAATTCTCAGGACCTACTGTGGTTGAGTTAGCAGATTAATATAGTTGACATTGTCCTGCTTGATATTAATTGTGTTTTTCTCCAGCATCTAGGCATCTGGTTTTGGGGAGATTATAACTCTTGTTGCTGATTTCAGGTCTTGTCTTTTTAAGATGAGTGTTTTGTTCCTTGGTTTCTGTTGCCTTCTCTGGTTCTTAGGAGAATATGGGAATCAGGAGATGCTAGGGGAAGAGGGTTGAGGGAGTCTATAGGAGGCAGAACTATAGGGTGTTCTACTGGGATCAAATTCTGCTTCATCCCCTGAGAAAGGTGGCAGAGAGTTTGGAGAGACCACAGCAGGTAGTCTGCTTCAGAACTGGGTATCATACTGGGAGTTTGGGTATGGCAGAGAGGAGTGAAAGAAAAGATTTTAAGTTTGCTTACCTGCTTGGCTGGCCTAATTGTTTCTCTAGCAGGCTTGGCTGAGGGATTCCCAGAGAAGACTTGCTGGAGCTGGGGACTAGAATAACAATGTGAGTGGGAAAGGGTTGGAAGAGAATATTTAGGTGATCTGATAGAGATGACATCACAGAGTATGGGGAGGCTGAGTCAGGTAGTCTGCCACAGAGATGAGGGTAAGACTGGGAAACTGGATTGAGAAGAGAGAGAAGTGTACAGTGATAGTTAGCTTTCCTGTTTCCCTGGTCATCGTGGCCTGTGGGTTCGCAGGAATGCTTGCTGGAATTTGGGGCAGGGCTACTGGCAGAAAAGAGTGTTGGAAGAGTGGATCTAAATGATCTGTTGTAGATGGCCAGAGAGGCAGTGGATGCTAAAGGAGGTGGTTTGTTACAGAGCTGAGAATGAAACTGGAGGATTAGGTTTGGAGAAAATGAGGCAGTGGTGAAGTTCTCCAGTTAATTTGCCTGGTTCGGTGGCCAGAGCAGCCTATATGTTTCTAGGCAATTCCATCTGGAGTTGTGGGCTGATGGGTAAGTATTCATGTAGGTCAAGGTGGTATGTGGTGTTGGAGCGTAATGAAGAAGAAGGTTATTGGATTTTTAGTCTACAAATTATGAGACAAAAATTCTATTCTTCAAAATTGACTTATCAAATCTCATTAAATTTATGTTATATTATTTTCTTAGAAATTAATTTGCACCACACCAAAATGCAAATGTTCAAGCTCCAAGACAGATTTTAACAGATCATGTGTGCATCAATGGCATAACTGTGTGGTATAGACATTTGGTAACAACGCCTGTCAGAAGATGAGGGGCCTTGATAATGTACTTAGTACCAAAGTAAATTTGCAGAAGAGCTTCACATATGAATGCATTGTTCAGTAAATCCACAGCCAATGCAGATTTATGAGAGTCATTATTTTGTTCTACAGGCTGTTTCTCCATTGAATTTAATGAGCTGAAGTAGGTTAACAGTTCATTCTAATCTCCTTGTGCCTAGAAATCAAGCAGTCCCTGAAATCACAGAACACATGTCCTTCTCTTGTTCTGAAAATCAAAGGTGCCTTTCTGATAAATAAATCTCTCTTGAGAGTAATGACTCAGGGAATGAGTTTGAAGACATTTCTTTTAGTACATCAATTGAATGTTAACCCACAACAGCTACTTGTTACAGAGCAGAGAGGTAATTCATCAAACCGAGGACCCATGAAAGATTTGCTTTAATTGATATCTGTTCCTCCACACCCACCCATTTCATTGAAGTTGTCATTGATTCTCTCACCTACATAGTTCCTTTATGATTTAGAGGAAACATTGCAAGCAATCTATTCTGTGGTCTTTCACATTAATTCCAAGCCAATTCTAACATTGTTTTATTAGAGTTAAAAAACACTTTAAATGAAAATCTGCCAAGCAAATGGAAATTTGAAATCTCACAGCACTGCCCTTATACATACGAAGTTCACTGATGAGGTGTGCATTTCTCAGTATATTCTCTCTCTCTCTCTCTCTCTCTCTCTCTCTCTCTCTCTCTCTCTCTCTCTCTCTCGTGTGTGTAAAAGTCTATACACTTTATTTACAGGGTTTCTAGAGTCATTGATTTTCCAGGTTTCAGAAATACAGTAGTTATAACCACCTGAAACACCCCAATACAGTTATCCAAACAAGTAGAACTCATCGTAGACCCTAAAACTTCCCATTTTAAAATAATTTCCTATAAGTGGTTTCAGGGAGGATTTACAAGGTCATAAATAACATACAAACTTTTTCAAATAGTGAGGATGTGAATGGTAGCTGTCTACATGCTACCACTACTGACACCTTATCTTGTATCCTAGACCTCTATAACCCTGTACGTACTTCTAGTTCTTTTTAGCACACACACACACACACACACACACACACACACACACACACCCATACACACAAGTATGTATGCACTGTCTTCTTTTTTGTTGTTGTTGTTTTTTGTTTTTTGAAACAGGGTTTCTCTGTATAGCCCTGGCTGTCCTAGAACTCACTCTGTAGACCAGGCTGGCCTCGAACCCAGAAATCTGCCTGCCTCTGCCTCCCAAGTGCTGGGATTAAAGGCGTGGGCCACCATGTCCGGTCACACTATCTTCTAAATTATATTCTTTTACTCTTTTAAGAGGCCTCTTTGATCAAAGACATTTTTTTTCTTTTTTTCTTTCTTTTTTTTTTTTTTGTGGTTTTTCAAGACAGGGTTTCTCTGTATAGCCCTGGCTCTCCTGGAACTCACTTTGTATACTAGGGTGGCCTCAAACTCAGAAATCTGCCTGCCTCTGCCTCCCAAGTGCTGGGATTAAAGGCGTGTGCCACCACTGCCTGGCGATCAGACAATTTAAAGAATCATTATTTCAGAAGTTCTAGGATTTAGGACTAAATTTTTGTATGGTCCATTGGCTGATACACTCTCTAACTGTTTTCCTATGATTTGCATCTTGATTTTCTTTGGTATGTGTTGCTTTTGCAAGGCTTATAGATGTTAGTTCTCATTGTGACAGAGGGCATTTTATTTGTGGGTTATAGTGAAATAAAATTTTAAAAAATGGTTTTTTTTGTTAGGATAATCAAGCAAAAGAAAAAAGAAAAAGAAATTATTGGGATGAAGGAACATGTTAAAAGTATTAAAAATAAGTATGTATGAGAAGGAAGCAAAAACTATCTGGTTGGTGAGGATTTGAAAATCCCAGGTAATATAGCTACATTTTAAATAGTATTTGATGTCAAAGGATTTTATTTAATTGTATTAATATTTATGTTATAGAAATTGAAAAAAGATCATCAGTGAGAATGAGACTTGCTTACAATTTTCTGTAGAAAACCCAGTTGTCTCCCCCTGAGTATTTTGAGTTTCTTATTTTTTTTATACAGAGATATGGTATATATTTATACTTTGATGAATTTAAAACTTGAAAATAAAACAGGATGGTGGAACTGTCGAGGTCGGGTTTGTTGGGGAAGTAGATCATTGAAGGCCTGCCCCGTGGGGCCTATGTCTCAGACTCTTCCTGTTATGACTTGCATCTGCTTCCTGCCTATAATGATGGGAGTTTCTCTACTTCCTGTCTTTTATAAAGTGAACTCCAGTCTTCTACAACACGTTCCTTACAGCATAATTTTCTTTAATTAAAAAGAAACTTCTCTTTTTTTAAAGTAGTTATTCTTTTCTTATACAACACATCCTGACCACAGTTTCCCCTCCCAATTCACCTCCCAGCTCCTCCCACCCCATACACATTTCCTGTTGTAGATTTTATCACACTGTGAACTCTGAGAATGTATTGTTTATGGGGGAAAAAACTGTTTATAATTGTGGTGTGGCTCAGCCCTAACACACACCGTTCATCCAAGAGCTTTCTGGTTTTTTTTGTAAACAGGATTAAATAAAGACAACCATAGTTCAAGAGGCATAGCAAGCAATGAGTTCACAGGAAGGGAACATAGAAAAAAAGAAACAGAGAGAGTGAGAGCCAATCAGTGAGAGAGACACCCAGGAATTAGAAGGGAGGGACATTCAGTTTAGGGAATTTGGAGATAGTGTGGAGAAGCAGAATCTGCTTTTCTTCTGGGGACCTTGGCTATGGAGGAAGGTCAGCTGTGTGCTTTCTCTGCCTCTCTGAGCTAGCAGACTTTCACCCCAGCATCTGGTTCCTGAATCTTTTTTGGCAAAATTGAACATTTGTGATTTTGTTAAAAACAACAATCTCCACTTCCCCAGATCCACTCCTCCTCCATTTCCCTTCAGAAAAAAAGCAAACCTCCCAGGGATATCAAACCCAGTATGGCGTAACAAGTTAAAATGGGACTAGCCACAAAACGCCATACCAGGGCTCAGTTACCCAGTAGGAGTAAAAGTGTCCCAAGAGCAGATGACAAAGTCAGAAGCACACTCACTCTTATTGTTAGGAGTTCCACAAAAAGATAGCATGCCAACAACCATAACACATTTGCAGAGGACTTAGAACAGAGCCATACAGGCTCCATGCATCTCTGTGAGCCCCTCTGATCCCTACCCACTTGATTTGGTTGGATGTATTCTACTGGCATTCTCACACCACCCCCCCCCCCCGATTTCTACACTTCTGCAGGGTTCCAAGCACCAAGGGAAGGGACATAGATAAGCAATTTGGGCTTTCTCTTCACCTAATGTTTGCTGTGCAGCTCTGCATCCACTGCCAGTGGATGTCCCTCTGACAAAGATTTGTCTAGGTATTTATTTATGAGCATAGCAGAATATCATTAGGAATTATTTTATTGTTTTTTTTTTCCTTTCTTAGGTCTCTGTGCTACTCAGCCTCTGGTTCATAGTCATCCAGGCAGAATCTGGCATAGACTCTCTTTCCTGGCATGGGCCTCAAATTTGACCAGTCATTGGTTGGTCACTTCTACAGATTCTGTACCTCCATTGCTCCATGATGTCTTGCAGGCAGGATAGATTGTACTTGAAGGTTTAAGGATTAGGCTGGTGTCCTAGTCCTACTACTGGAAGTTGCCTGGTTACAGAAGATGGCAAGTTCAGGCTCTGTAGCCCCTATTACTAGAAGCCCTCATACAGTCCTAGGAGTTTCTATTGTATTAGGTTTCCACATCACCCTTCTCCCATGCCTGCCCATTCCAGTCATCTCTACCCAAAGTCTCTCTCAGTCCCTTCCCCCATCTATCCTGCTTCCATTCCCACCTACTCCCAATCCACCAAAAAATACTTCATTTCCCCATCTCAAGGACATACATGCATCATCTCTTAGCTTCCTCTTTGTTTCTCATCTTCTCTGGTTCTGCAGATTATAGCATGATTATTACTTATATGAAAGCTTATATCCACTTATAAGTGAATAAATGCCATGCTAGTCATTTTGAATCTGGATTACATCAATCAGGGTGAAATTTTTTTTCTGGCTCTATCTGTTTGACTGCAAATTTCATCATGTCTTTTATTTCTTATTTTTATTTATTTTTTTATTTTTATTTTTTGCAGTAGAGTATACTCCAAAGTACAAATGTACTTCATTTTCTTTATCCATTTTTCATTGAGGACATCTAGGTTGTTTCCAGTAAGGTGTTAGACACACAGACAACTGCTCTGCCTGAATCACTGATGTCCTTTAAACAATTTATGACATATTATCTGCTTTAAAGTTCAGGTGGCTCATATACATCTATGTTCTCTATGTTCTTAATGTTTCTAAAATTATACAATGCTATGTTTTGGTGTAAACCTGTTTCCATCTGTTGTGCTGAACTGATGGTGACTTTAGCCTGGAAACTCAGGTCTATTAGTACTAGAAAGTTTTCTTGGCATCTTTCTATCATATAATCCTACTTTAATTTTTTTTTCTGTGACTTTATCATATATACTCAGTTTTTTTCAATTTTCCACTTTTTTATTTTTCTATTCTAGTTTATGCCACATTTTCTAAAATTTGTCTCCTAACAGCTCTACTTGTTTAAAATAATTATTACTTTGTGTCTTAGTTATTGTGCTATTGTCAAAGAGACATCATGGGCATAGCAACTCTTATGAAATATGCAATGGGGGCTTGCTTAAAGTTTCAGAGGTGTAGTCCATTATCATTACAGCTGTACACAGGAAGATATGGTTCTAGAGAGGTAGCTAAGAGCTCTACAGCTGAAGAGAATTTTACATGCCAGAAGGCATCTGGAAGAGGGAGTCACTGGGACTGACTTGATCATTTGAAACCGCAAAGCCCACCCTGAGCAACACATTTCCTTCAACAAGGTCACATCTACTCCAATAAGTCCACACCTATTAATAGTAACACTCCCTGGACACCAAACATTTAAATCTATGAACCTATGGGGTTGTTTTTATTCAAACTAACCAAATTTTTAATTTTTTCCAATTTTTTATTAGGTATTTACTTCATTTACATTTCAAATGCTATCCCTAAAGTCTCCTATACTCTCCTTCCAACCCCTGCTCCCCTACCCACTCACTCCCACTTCTTGGCCCTGGTGTTCCCCTGT
>NC_034596.1:42986643-42987676 GCF_900095145.1 Mus pahari
GGTACATTTACACAATGGAGTACTACTCAGCTATTTAAAACAATGAATTTATGAAAGTCCTAGTTCATAAATGGATAGTTCCCAATTTTTAATTTTGAAGAGACCTTGGAACTTGCATTGTGTCTCATATCACATTTGATCTGAAAATCAATAAAGGTTATAAATTTAAAGCTTTCATCTGCTTATATAATCCATGTTCTTGATATTTTTTCTCATTTTCTTTTTTGCTTTTGTTTCCTCCTTAACTGATTTCTCCAGGCATTTGTTGAGTTTTAGTTGTTTGTTTATATTAAAGCTCTCATTGACTATATGGGTTTGTGTTTCTCAGTAGTCTGACTTGACATTTTTTCCCTTGCACTTCTTTGAATCAATTTTCTAGCATTTGTGGGGCTATGAAAGCCTGGTTTTTAGAATTACAAAAAATAGGCATGAGGGTTGAAGGTCTCAGTACTCAGCATTAAGCACTTAAAATGCATCTGATGCCTTACCCCCTTTAGCAGTGGTTCCCTATTCTATAAGAATGGCTATATGAATTATTGGTTCAGATGGCACATTGTAAGTTCTTAAGGTAAATATTTCATAGCAGTCTTATTTATAATAGCCAGAAGCTGGAAAGAACTCAGATGTCATTCAACAGAGGAATGGATTCAGAAAATGTGGTAATTTACACAATGGAGTTCTACTCAGCTATTAAAAATGATGAATTCATGAAGTTCTTAGGCACGTGGATGGAACTAGAAAATATCATCCTGAGTGAGATAACCCAATCACAAAAGAACACACATGGTGTGCACTCATTGATCAATGGATATTAGACCAAAACCTCGGAATACTCAAGATAGAATTTACAGACCATGTGAAGCTCAATAAGAAGGAAGACCAAAGTGGATATTTCAGTCTTTCTTAGAATGGGGAACAAAATACCCATGGGAGGAGTTACAGAGACAAAGTGTGGAGCAGAGACTGAAGGAAAGGCCACCCAGTGATTGCCACACCTGGGGATCCATCCCATATACAGACATCAAACCCAGAC
>NC_034596.1:42988646-42990046 GCF_900095145.1 Mus pahari
TCAGATGGAGATATATTTCCTGAGAGCTTATGAATATCCTTCTATAAAAATAACTCCAGTGTGTAATTTTTTTACAATTTAATTGTTGGATGAGAGAACACCAATGTCAGAGAGATGATGAAAAGTAAATTTACTCAAAATATCTCATGGTTTTACTTAACTTCCATGTATAAAACTAGGGGAGGCCTGGATTTCATTGGAGAAATAAGAGTTGAAGCTTTCTATTAGATAGGGAAACCAGGTATATTTCTGCAGGAGAGCATACTTGGAGATTTCAAGTATCCAAATATGCTTAGCTAAAGAAGAAAGCAAACAAACATAAAAGGAATGTTTAATTTCAAATGACATCTTAAACTAAGAATCATCAGGGTTGTTTCATGGGCATTTGATGAGGAGTATAGGAATTTAGGCTTTTTATTTAATAGATTTTGTTTGTTTTCAAGAAGTTCTTTCCCTATCCTTATATTCCAGGCTTCCTATAGATAAACTATAGGAACTATATTAATAAACTCAGAGAAATGATTGGAAGCCTTAGTTATTGTCATCCATACAATGGACGCTCTTAGGCAAGATATATTAACTCACATTTACCAACTTCTCATGACATGTCTTTCATATTTTTCAGATGGAGATATATTTCCTGAGAGCTTATGAANAGAAGATGGCCTAATCATTGGGAAGAGAGGCCCCTTGGTCTTGCAAACTTTATATGACCCAGCACAGGGGAAGGCCAGGGCCAAGTAGTGGGAATGGGTGGGTAGGGGAGCAGGGGCGGGGCGGGGGTATAGGGAACTTTCAGGATAGCATTTGAAATGTAAATAAAGAAAATAATAATAATTAAAAAAAGAAAATGAAAATAAAAGTCAATAACATTGTAAAAGACCAAATTTAAATAATGAGGGCGATGAGACATATAGTAAGTCAAACAAAATTTTCAATGGAAAAATCTGACAATGAATTGGATTATGTAGGAATATAATTTTAAAGCATGAGTGAGGTAGAGGAATTTGATCAGTCAATATAAGAACAAATTTAAAAAGTATATGAACAGAACATAACAGCTCTTTGAGACATTATGGAAAAGCAAAATTCATGACTTATGAGCATACAACATAGAAGAATTTCACACCAAATGAATAGGAAATAATTTCAATAAAATCCTAGGGGAAAATCACCAAATCCAGGGAAAGACATAGCTATATAAATACAATAGGGTTACAGAAAACTAAAAAAGAACAGATAAGAAACTCCTCATGTCATATCATAATTAAAATAATATACTTAACAAAGAAGGGATGTGGAAATCTACAACAAAGAAGAGCCAAGTCACATACAAAGGCAGGCCCATGAGATTAACTGCTGATTTTTCAATAGAATTTCATGACATGTCTTTCATATTT
>NC_034596.1:42990721-42998259 GCF_900095145.1 Mus pahari
TCATGACATGTCTTTCATATTTTTCAGATGGAGATATATTTCCTGAGAGCTTATGAAATGTGGCTATATAATCCCTAATTTGTGGATATGAAAAAAGTTTACTGAAGTTCATTTATCTGGCAAATTATACAGCAAGAATGTGGCAGAGAACAAATGTGAATATAAGCTGTCTGATTCCATGATTGCTTTAGAACACTATCTATTTTATTTGTTTCCTTCTTTGTTTGTATAGTACAAGTGCTTCAAGAAGCCAGAAGTTCACATTAAGTGCCCTCTATTGCTCTTCAGTTTGATTTTGTGAAAGAGTCACTCAATGAACCTGGAGATTAGGCTGTCTGGACACATTCCAGAGATCTGCCTATTTGTATCCACCCTTTTCACTCCAGTGTTGTTTACAGATGCCTGGCTTTACCTATCTATCTATCTATCTATCTATCTATCTATCTATCTATCTATCTATCTATCTATCTATCTATCTGTCTGTCTGTCTGTCTGTCTGTCTGTCTGTCTGTCTGTCTGTCTGTCTGTCTGTCTGTCTATCTGTCTATCTGTCTGTCTGTCCATTCGTCTGTCTGTCTATCTATCTATCTAATCTATCTGTCTGTCTGTATGTCTATCTATTTATTATTTGATTAATTGTTTATTTGTCTATTTATAACTTGATTCTTGATTGATAGGAATCTGAACTCCTGTCTTCATCCTTGGCTGATGAACACTTTACCAATTGAGTTGTGTCTTCAACCCCACTATTGCCTTATTGAAAAAATGAAGTACTGAGATTCCCATATAATGACCCCTGTGATACACCTTGTTTGCTGTGGGTTCTTTATCTTGATCTTGTCCACCAATCAGGAGAGCATAACGAAGAAACGATTCCTCAATGGTACTTTTACTAAAGGAAATGTCCTAGAAGCAGCAAATTTACCAGATTTTCTGTGTTGAGTAGAAAATCCCTTGTGGGGTTTGCAGAATTCTCGGGACAGAAACAAAGTGAGAACAACGGAGCAATGTTCAGTCTGTGGTAGGACTCTTGTAGAGTGGTGAGTCTATCACATGGCTCCTAGATAGGGGATATTTAACACTTCAGGGTGATCGTTTAGCATTTATGGCTTCAAATAAATAACTTTGAGACCTAGATGTGACTTTTGTTTCTTTCTTGACCTGCATTGATGTGGTTATTCATCTCTTAGTGCTTGGTCTGGTACTGTGTGGGTAGGATTGGCAGTGTTGGCTACAGCTGCTAGCTAGAAACACAATATTTTTTTTTATGGTCAATTTTTGTCGGGGTTTTGGTGAATAGATGTTATTAATGGTGGTTAGTTGGACTGTAATAGAATGACCACTATCACATTCTTTTTTTTCCTGTTGATCTCAGGATGATCTTTATTGGTTTTCCACCATGGGTAGAAGAGTAAGGAAGGGATTTCACTAATTTATCCTGCAGAAGGCACAGGGCCAAACTGCTTCATGTATCTCACCTTCTTTGATCCTCAGGAGGATGCCCCTATGATGTACACTTCTTTTTCCTTTCTACTGAGGCCTGAGATTCGGGAACGTTAATGGCTTCACAAGTGGAGAGGGAAGGGCATAAGGGAATGAAAAGGAGGGAGGGAACCAGGAAGGGGGGAAAGAGAAAAGAAGAGAGAGGTTGAAAGTGTGTAAGAGATAGAGGAGATGGAGGACACCAAAAAAATAAGGCCCCCTAAATCAACGTGATCAAAACACTTATGAACTCACAGAGACTGAGACAGCCCGCACAGGTCCAACATGGGTCTGAAAAACGTTCTTTGTTTATGAGGCACAGCTTCTAGTTTAGCGTTTTACAAAATTCCTTGGTGTTCAAATGGAATTTTCATCTACATCTGTTTCTTGTGCCTTCTTTTGAGCTCTTTTCCTTTGTTATTTTACAGTCCCAATGTTAATTTTGTTCTATCTTGTCTTATTTATATTATTTTATTATTTAATGTCTCTTAGAGGGCTGTTTGGCTTCTAATCAGAGGAAGAAGGGGAAGGGGATCCAGATAAGAGGAGAGGTGGGGGAAGAACCAGGAGGTTTAGAGGGAGGGAAAACTCTAATTAGGATATATGATGTGAGGAAAAATCTATTATGAATAAAGGAAAGTTGTCTTACTCTACAAGGAAGAGAGTCCAAAGGAGACTGGGAAATTCTAGGACAGGGAAGCAGGAGTGGCTTGGTGAGTGAACAGAGGGAGGAGGCATGGAATAGGAAGTTTTCAGAGGGGAAAGCAGGAAAGGGTATAACATTTGAAATGTAATAAAGAAAATATCATGAGCAGCCGGGCATGGTGGCGCATGCCTTTAATCCTAGCACTTGGTAGGCAGAGGCAGGTGGATTTCTGAGTTCAAGGCCAGCCTTGTCTACAAAGTGAGTTCCAGGTCTGCCAGGGCTATACAGAGAAACCCTGTCTTGAAAAACAAAGCAAAACAAAACAACAAAAAAGAAAGAAAATATCATGGAAGGTAGGGTAGTTGATACCTCTGTAGAACCAACAACTGTTGTGTCTTGCTTACGTACAACTTGGACAGTTTGTGATTGTTCTTGATTAAACCTTTTAATATTGTTTTCAAAAGTATTTTTCATTTTAAGTTTATTTTTAAGATTAGACAAATGTTAATATTTTCCATTGCTGCAACAAATCATCTCCCCATAAATTCTTACCTATATTAGCCACGTGTGGTTTTAATTTCCCTATTTGTCTTTCTAGCCCTATATACTTGACCCATCTTGAACTTTGTTTTAGTTGAAATAAAGTTCCAATCCCTAGAAGCTGAATATTTACCTCCTTCAGAGGTCAATCTGGATACCAACATTTTGGGCAAATTATTGTTACGTCTGCTTCTATATCTACAAACCTTCCATTTCAATGCCATTTATCTGTGTCGGTCTATGATGCATCATTGACCTCAGCCCTCTCTCTCACTCATCTCCACTATGGTTATCACCAGTTCTGCCTCTCCCCACAGTGTTCTGCTTCTCCGTCACTCCAATTTTTCCAATGTATTCTTGCAATTTCTGGGTGAGGGTTAATTAGTTAATTTTTATTAATCTAAATTTAATACATCTAATAGTTTATACATTCAATAAAACTTTATTAAAGATAATCTGCACTGAGAGGAGCCATTCAGGAACACCTTAGGCAGGTGCAGCTAATGAGGTTTGTACTTGTACTTAAAGCTCAGGCTCAGGGAAGCAACTAATTCATTTTTCTGATTTATTTGCTATGGAATCACAACTTTGTCTTTTAACTCAAACAAGTCTGAACACTTTCCTGTTCAGGATAAGTGTGCCTAAAGCTGCCTCTCTGAGCTAGCAGGATTCACCACAACATCTGGCTCCCAAGTCTTCAGTTGGCAAATTGAATGTTTGGGACTTTATTTTAAAAACAACAGCTGAACTCTGAATTGATACCTGAGAACTGTGTGATCACCTGACAACATGTGGTTGTTTATAGCCTGTGTCACCAGCTAAATCTAGGTTCATGTCTGTGAGTCATGCCTCCTCTTGGCATCATCCTGATGTAAGTGGTCTGTGCTGCCACCTGGATCCATGGTGATGTCTGAGTCTGTCTCAGAAGGCCATGTTTCCATCCATGGTCTTACTTCCAGTGGGTGTTTATTGATGTTTGTGCCCTGTGTTGCCACCAAATGTTAGGCAGAAGTCCATGCTTTATACTGCAGTTGAAAGCATTGTTGATGTTCATAATCCTAGCTACACTGTAGGACCTTATTCTGGTCCATAATCTTAGTACTACTGGGAGCCTGGTTTGTGGTATGTGCTGATGCCAGAAACCATGTGTAAGCCCATAATCTGTGCTTCAGTGCTGTAGACAGAGCATATAAGCTATTTTTGTAGTGATATTAATGGCTACATACATACAATTGACAAAGAGGGACATGGAATTGTGATGAACTCTACCTCCACCTCAATCTCACTTCTTCCAAAAATAGTAACAGCCTATACAGGAAGCAATCTCAGAAAATTCTTAAAAGTGTGACAGAAGGCTGGGCTGTCATCCACCACAGTAGATGATGTCCAGCAGGGATGTGAAAGGGGAAGGTCTCATCTCCATTTAGGGGACAGGCCACCAAGAGTTTGACACGCAGAGAATATATAGATAGCAGAAGTTGGACTTCTCTTTTGGGGAGCGATTGAGGTAACACAAGTGGAGAGGACTGAGGAAGTATGGGGCAAGGGAAGTGTCTGCGATAGGGGTATATGATGTGAAATCCACAAAGAATCAATAAAAATATTATGTTGAAAAAATAATAAATGAAATAGAAAGCAAGCTTTTATAAGTTTGTGCCATGACAATACTCTATCAGAGGTCCTTTTTGGATACATTTTGCAATGTCTGAGTTCTCATGCCTTTTCTTTTGCACACAATGCATTTGCTTCCAAACAATATTTACTCTTCTGTCTATATGTTGTCTCATGGTTACTATTGCAGTGGTGAGGTATCCCCAAAAGCAAGTTGGGGAGGAAAGCATTTATTCATCTTACTCTTCATAGCACAGCCCAGTTTATGCCTGAAAGAAGTCAAGGCAGGGAACCAAACAGGGAAGGATCCTGAAGACAGAACTGATGCAGTGGCTATGGAGAGGTGCCGCTTACTGGCTTGCTCCCACAGTTTTACTCATTCTGCTTTTCTATAGAACCCAGAACCACCAATCTATAGATGGAACCACCACAATAGGCTGAATCCCATAATCACTAATTATGAAAATACCCTACAGCTGGCTCTAATAGAGTAATTTTCTCAGTTGAGGTCCTCTCCTTTCAGATAACTCTAGTTTGTGTCAAGTTGACATAAAAGTAGCCAGACATGAGGTCAGTTTATATATTCCACTACTATCCAGCACTCTTCATAGAACCCTGAGTAGAAATTAATCTTTCCTTTTTCGGAATCTCTGAAGCACGGTGTATTTTCTTCTTTAAAGCCCATTATCCTATTATTTACTTGTTGGGTTCCAAATTTAATTGTAAATTACAAGCAGTTTCTCATTAAAAAATACCTGACTTAGGTTGTGCAACTAAAGATGTTTACAATTATTTGGCTACTATTTACCAATAACTTGAAAATGTAAATACTTTCCTTTTAGGAAAACTGGCCTACTGGAACAGATTCCCACTCTGTTTCTGAATATATATATATATATATATATATATATATATATATATATATATATATATATATATAATCAGTGTTTCTCTAGAGGAACTGAATGGTTGTACTGGATATAATTAACAGAAGAGATATTTGACTGGCAAATAGTCAGAGTAATTCAACAACGGTTGTATCAGACTGCAAAGGCCAAGAAATTGGCAGATGCTCAGTAGACAAGGCTCTGTGCTGCCAGACTGCTTCCCTGGGGTTCAGAATCCAAAGGCAGATGTGTGGAATTGGTGAAAGAAATCCAGGACCAAGAAGTGCAGTTCATACACTCTGACACTGAGACAACTCAGGCCAACTTTATTTATACATCTATTTTTTTCACAGATGAAAGGTTTTACATTCATATTCTCATATAAGTCTATTTTAAGAACTTCCTACATTTCACAATAAATCTGCACACTGTACTTCTACCCTTGCTTCTTCTCCACAATCACCACAGCTTCCAGCTAACCCATGAACTGTATCAAGAAATAGGAGCCAGCTTCAGCGAGCAGTTAATGTCTAACCTAGCCCATTGGTACATAACTATGTGTCCTTGGTTAACAGCAATTGCTGTTACAATATAGAGAGATGATAGACTACATACCTGGCAAATTCTGATTCAATTATTGGTACCTAGCATTTCCCCATATCCCAATCAGGAGTTATAATTCCACTAACACCCAGGGCTCTTGGCAAATGTGGAACCTGAGTCAGTTACTCATCTTTGCTTGGCTCACCTCTGAGTGTTCCTATTGAGTCTTGGAACCAACAATCCTTGAAGACATTTCAAAATTTTTGACAATCATCTAGCTTTATAGTAGAATAGGTCAGTGGGTAAAATGTTGTCACCACTAAGTTCCCATTAGGACAGAACATCTGGACATCAGCTGATACACCCAGACCAGGGCCTCGTGTTGACACAAATGAATCATCACTATTATAAAGTGTAGGAGTAGTGATCTATTCTGTTCCCATAATCCTCAGAGACAATCAAGAATGAATCACAGCACAACCCTTTCTTTTTCTGATTCTAGGGAAATATCTGTCAAAGTAAAAATTGCCAATCATAAAGCAAAAAATGTAAACATAAGGCAAAATGGAACCAAGCGTTCTCTTGGGAAATGCCAGGAGTTGCTGCACGAATATTCCCACAGGACACAACTCTTCAGGCCTTGCCATAAAGAGAGCCACCTTAACCACACTTGTGCATCTTTCCAGCAGAGGCTGGGTCACTGCCACTGTGCCTCAGTATTACCAATCTGACAACAAAGGCCTGGAAAATTCCCAGAGAGCCACTGGTCTTCAGTCCATGTTGGAAACAACAGAGTAAATGAAATCTGCCAGCAAGAGTGAAGGCCAAGTGTATCTCTGTGTTCAAGGCCAGCCTGGTCTAAAGAGCAAGTTCTAGGATAGCCCAGGTTTCACAGAAAAACCTTGCCTTGAAAAACAAAAAACAAATAGCAACAACAAAAGAGAATGAAGGCCAAACAATCAAAAGGCAAAAAGCCTACTTTTCCCATTGCCTTTTAGGTGAGCTGCTACCAGAAGGTGATGCCCAAACTTAGGGTGGGTCTTACCACATCAATTAAAACAATCAAGGCTTTCCCTTACAACTATGCCCTAGGCGAATGTAATGTAGACAAACCTCTCATTGGGGCTCTTTTCAGAGGTGATTCTAGACCATGTCAAGTTGATAATGATCATCACAACATACTTTCATCCTATGAGGTGGTCTTACTGAGTCAGGAAGATGTCCGCAAGTACAGTTATAAACTTAATGGTTAATTACTAGCAAAGCATTAAGCAGATTTTTGAAGATAGTTTCATTGAGTAAGAGAACATGGGATTAAACAGAACTAGGGGTTCTGTGTCCTCTAAATTCCCCCACTGAGGACAGTTAAAATAGATATTAACATTATATATTCAGCCTTTTAAATGTTCTGGAAACAGACTGTACTTTGTCCTTCTTAATGCTTGATATTTCCATTTTTAGACAGTAGCCACATGTATAATCTTAGGTGAAAGTTGAGGAACCAAAGGACAGGGTTTTTAAAACTAAGATGTCTTAGTTAATTTCATAAGCATTTGAAGTTTTTTCTCATAGATGTAAAGTCTGACAGTAGGCTTGAAATTTGAAGACATTTTTTTAAAAGAAGTCATAAGTGAACAAATACTGATAACTTTGTAGCATAGAAGAAAACTCACAGGACTATATACTACTTCAAAATTTTCTCCTAAGGGAGATGTTAGAATTCTTGTCCCAAATATCTACTAGGTACCTAATTGTCACAATATTTCCCTAATTTGTTTATATGCTTTAGATCACATTTTTCTCCTCCTCCTCCTCCTCCTCCTCCTCCT
>NC_034596.1:42998482-43025071 GCF_900095145.1 Mus pahari
CTCCTCCTCCTCCTCCTCCTCCTTCTCCTTCTCCTTCTCCTGTTCCTTATAGTTAATACTATGATCAGCGAACTTCTTCTGGAACAAGGTAAAAACTTTAAATAGAGCCAACTGTTACTAGAAGGTAACAAAAGTACCTTACAGCTAATTGCCAGTCCTTTCAGGATATCAGCTGAGAAGCAAACTGGTGTAGTCTCTGTATATCTTTGTATAAATTTCTCACTGTCTATCCTGGGTGATACTTATGTTCTTGGATATGAATTCATTTGATTTATACTTTCTTTTGCAATTCTATCCTGATGTAGTTATACCTGTAAATAGAAGTGGCCTCAGCATTGAGCTGCATTGCATTCTGAAGTTGACTTCCCTTCTTTTATTCAAGAGCATTAGAAATAGGTAGTAGTTTATTCTGTTATATTGTAAAGGTCAGCTTTTGTATTTTCATAATGTATTTGAGTAAAAACTAAATTAAAAGGAATAGCATCAGAAACAGAAATTGTCACATGGCAAAGAAGGCCAGGTGAAAAGCCAGACAAAAAGCTGTAATGAAAGGTACAGGGGATGAATGATGTGGAAGAACATGGAAAAGAGTCATTGAGGACCTGGACATTGAGTAGTGGACAGAAGTACTGCTCAGTCCCAAACACTTTGCTCAGCATCATGTCAGTTATTTTGGGGGTATGTTGGTGTTATTGGGTAAATGTGGATGATAGATGCCATAATATCTGTAGTTAGCATCCTTGTACCTGTGGCATAAATATAGAATAAGTTTGTTTTCTGATTTATCATGAATGCTTGATTTTGTATAATGGAAATGGAATGGAAGGCACATCTTACCTAAGTACTGCTAGAAAATGAGTAGAACTTTGTGGGGAGATATGTGGGAGTTGGCTACTTGGGATTTACCAAGCCTAACTAGTTAGTTTATTTCCTCTCCTTATACTATGGCTAGACTTTGAAACACTGAAGGATGCTTAGATTAAAAATAATTAGTAAACAAAGGAAAGTATCCAGCATACACAGGTTGAAGAATTAACTACAGAGAGCTCCCTTTCATTGATGGCTTCAGCTGTAAACTTGACATTCTTATGTAGGAGGACCTGGCTGTTTATGAAAGGTAGCTGAGCAAGCTAGAGAAAATAAACAGTAAGCAAACTTTCTCTGTGTTCTCTGCCTTAGTCTCTGCCTCTATTTTCCTGCTTGGAGCTTCTTCCTTGGCTTCCTTTAAGGATGGATTGTAACCCCTAAGCTTAAATACCCTTTTCTCCCCATTTGTTATAGAGGTTATCACTGTAACACAACACCAAAGTGGGCCTGGCACTCTGAAAGTAAGTCAAAACAAAACAGATCAACAAGTAAAAAAAAAAAATCCCTATCTTAGATACATCTATAATTAAGTTGTCAAAAAGTAAATGAAAAGCAAATGTATCTTGCAATCCAACAGAAAAGCAAAGCATTGTGGGTTGGGGAGCAATGATGCAATGAGTGTAATTCTTCAACAAAGACACAGAAGCTGAGGCACAGTGGCGACATTTGCAAGGACTCCACATGGAATTGTAGAGCTTCACCAAAGAAAGCCATGCCATGCCTACTGGGCTGCAGCAGAGATGGAAGCTTCTGGAGATTGCTCAGCTGTCCTTTGGATCTGCTAGGCCGTGCCAGTCTCTTCTCCTTGGGAGCAGTGCCAATTAAAATAGACAAACTAATTTTAACCAAAATGATAAAGGACTGGTGGGTGCTGATTTGCTTCCATTGTTTGTGTAATTTCTTCCAACACACACTTTTATCTGAATATTCATTTGTCTTAGTTTAGATGCATTTTCAGTTCTGTTCCCCTCCCTGTTTTCTTATAAAGAAATTTGTTTTCATTCTTCTTAGCTGCCTTCAGTTCCCTAGTGTTCTGAGGTCTGCTGCTTTTAAAGCAATTTGACTTCTCCCAGCATCCTTGGGGCCCTTTATTTCTTTGCTCCTTCTGCTTCAGTTATTCTTTTTATATCCCCCTTTCATGTTATTTTCTCTTGCCACTTAGGTTTTTAGCCTGAACCAATAATGGAAACAGCTTCTTTTTTACAGTGTCTTTTCTTACCTCAGGAGAAAAGAAAATATCTCCCTCTATGAATATGAATAGGGTCTGCGAAGAAAAATGCATACATCAAATGATTCAGGAGAGCTAAGTCTGTGGTCAGGAGGCAGAGGAAACAGTGCATGGCCCTGAAACCTTTAAGAGATGATACAGAATGAAGGGCAGGGTCAGCTAATGCTTAGCTTATTGCTGAATTTCTTCTTTTTTAATGGTAGTTATATAGTCTTGTCATTAAAAGAGACATTATTTTGTTTAATGTTGTGTACATTTTTTGCTACATACTCCATTGTTTTAAAAAATATTCTTTAAAGCAATATGTTTAGAATGGTTGTGCTAAAAACATATAGCAAGATAGAACAAGAATTTTGTTCAATCAGGTTATTTTTGCATCATCAGTAAAGCACTCAAGTTTAATTCACAGTGAGCACACTCCATTTCCCATTGTGTTAAGCTTCCCTTTTGACTTACCAGATTTCGTGAGATTGGCTACAATGCACTTCAAAGCACTCTAAGGGAATCACAGGTAAGGCAAGCTAAACACTACATGATTGGCACGTGACTGTGCCACATTTCTAGATGGACTATACAGAAACACTGGGAGGCAATCAGAGACGTCAGCAATTTGACTCAGGGATATTCTTTGGTTATTTCTGAGTGTGTTTACTTTTACTTTTCACCGGCGCTGATAGCCAGTGGCACATGATATTTTGTCCCCAGTGAGTAATGAATGAAAAATTAAAGAAAACTTATTGTATTTGAAGATTGTTTAGGGAACTGGGAATCTTCTGTACAGAAATTATGGTTTGTTTGTATTTTTTTCTATACAAATTGGCAAATTGCTATCAAGAGCTGGATTTCCCATGTGTTGGAACGCTTCCTAATTTCTGTTAATATTATGATCCTTTTGGCAGGGTTTCACATTCTAATTTGTAGAAACAAAAGACCATAGCTGAATAATAGAGCAAGACCATGGTTGTGACAACTCCTTCTGTGAGGAGACATAAACAATGCTGACTCCTTCCTTATAAGGTCCCAATGACAAACCAAAGTACGGTTTCACCAAAGGTCAACATGCTGGATGAATCCATGCATTTATTGGGCTTATGTGCAGAGAATAGGTGTACAGTTACTGACAAGTGTACAGGTGAGCATAAAGCTGCTGTATTGGGAAGTCTTCACCCTGTAGTAACATAGAGTTGCCCTTCAATTAGCCTACCCAGATTTCATTCTCTAGCACTTTCCATGACCTTCCCACTTCCTTATTCTGTGAGTGTTACAGTGAATGAATCTGGTCGATGAATTGTGGTAGGATCATGTGAGCAGGAACTGGTTACCTGAAGAGAAACTACATTCTACAACAGATCACACATAGAACACAGGTATATATTCATGAATATTATAGTCTCAGGGATAAAAGTTACATTTTAAGTGTAGCCATACCTGAGGCTGTTTGGCATTAAGTAAGTAAGGAAAAGGGGGTACAAATAAAGATAATGAAGAGAATTGCTTGAGTGGATCTTACAATGCTTGGAGAGCGTGGCTTAGTTTATGACAGAGAACTGGAAGTAGGTATTCATGATAAATATTGGAATCAATATAACTACTTAAAACCCTTATTTAAATCCATAGATTGTGGATTATTTACTTTGGGATTTCTGTCAATAAAATACTGGATAGAAAGTTGAAATGGACAAAGATTTATTCTGGCTCACAATTTAAAGGGAGTTCAGTTCACTGTGTAGAGGAAAGCATGGTGGTGGGAAAACATCTGTTGTGGTGGCATGCATATGAGGAGATACGTTCATATGGTGCTGGTGGGAAACAAAGGATACAAAATTCAAGGAACGGGTACACACACATAACTCATACACATCAAAGAAAAATAAGTAAATATTTTACAAAGAATTCTGACTGATAGTACTGCAATTTCTGAGTAGAACTCATCTATTCAAATGACTCCAAATATTTTAAATTTTTATTTTTTTCTTAATTTTTGTACCAGGTATTTGATCATGTTATTTTCCTCCCCCAAGTCATCTCAGATCTTCCCCACCCCCCTACTCCTTACCTTATATTCTCTCTCTCTTTGAAAAACACCACAAAGCACAAATAAAAACAAATAAAAGAACCAATAAGAAAAAAAATGTCAAAATTAAATAAAGTTAAACAAAACCCCACAAGTTGTCTTCATCCCAGAGATGGCTTACCATCATAAATTGAGAAATGTAATCTACCATATAAACTGAAAGACAAATGCCACATAATCATATCATTATATGAGGAAAAGGCCTTTGCTAAAATCTAACATTGTAGGGAAGATGAAGGTCCTTGCCACATATGCTCAGGGAAGCTAGGAATGGTGAGCACCCAGAATTGTCCTTTCAAACAGAAGGAAATATATTTCTTTTTACACAAGGCTGGTATTGGAGTAGATTAATAGCCTGGTGATCTGTATTGTCTATTGGACCAGACCATAGCCAGCTCCTAAAAGTAGTACCAGAGGTGAATAGTAAACCTTACATTATCTGTATAGCCATGGGATCTCCACATGCTCCTATAACCAGGACCAGAGAGTTGTAATAATCTAAATAACCCTCATAATCTATAATAATTTATAACCCTATAATCTATAACCTGGGACTCCCTCAAGCTCCTACCACCAGAGCCAGAGGTGGCTAATATCCCAAATGACCTCTATTCTACTATATGGTAAAGAACAGGAAAGATCATTTCTTTGGCTCTTAAGCTAGTAGAGGTAGTCTATCTCTACAACCAGCCTTATTAGAAGAAATAGCATGTACTTTGAATTTAATTCTGATGTAATGACGCTTCTTTATGTACCAGGGATTGTATCAACCCAGGACACTTTTTTTTTAAACCATGTTATGTTGTGTTTAAATATGCTGGCAATAAACCACCTCACATTATACATTCTAGAAGTTGGATACAACCTGGCAGATTAAATCAGGCTGAACTGAACTTATTCTTGCCTCTTTGAAGATCATTTCCCTGTTTGCCGTGCTAGCAGCAGGAACCTCCTCATGACACCCCTTCATGACTCTTTATGGAGAGACTGAGGCTACAAGGGGCATATCTCAATATAATATAGACAATTTCCAACAAGCTCAAAGGCATCATCAGCCTAAAGGGAGAGAAACTCAAAAGTATTTCCACTTTCAGGAATAAATCAGGAACAAGACAACAATGTCTGATCTTCCCATATCTATTCAATAATGTATTTGAAATCTTAGCTAGAGCAATAAGACAGCTTAAGGAGATTAAGGGACTACAAATAGGAAAGGAAGAAGTCAAAGTATGTTTATTTGCGGATGATACGATTTTATACATAAAAGATCCTAAAGTCTTCACCAGGACACTTGTACCACTAATAAGCACTTTAAACAAAATATAAGGATACAAAATTAACACAAAGCCACTAATATTTCTATATACAAATAACAAATGGACTGAGAAAGAACCAGAAAAACAGTATCTTTTACTATGGCCTCAAAAAATATCACGGGGTAGCTCTAACTAAACAAGTGAAAGACTTGTATGATAGAAAACTTTAAAACAACTGAAGAAATGAACTAAGGAAGATGTCCAATAGCTGAAAGCTCCCCCATGCTCAGTGATCAGTAGGACTAACCCTATGAAAATGACCATTCGACTAAAATCAACTTACAGATTCAATGTAACTACCATCAAAATTCCAACACAATCCTCAGAATTTAATCAAAGTGTCCAGTTTTATATGAAAACACAGTAAACCTAGCACAGGTAAAATAATCCTATATAATAAAAGAAGGGCTAGAAGTATTACCATTCCCTATTTCAAGTTGTTCTACAAAGTGATAATAAGAACAGCATGGTATTGCCATGAAAACACACACAGTTATCAATAGCCTCAAGTTGAAGACTCAGATATAATTCTACACACTTACGGACACCTGATTTTTGACAAAAATGCCAAAAATACAAATGGGAAAAAAACAGCATCTTCAGCAAATGGTTCTGGTCTCACTGGAAGGCTGCATGTACAAGAATGTAAATAGATCCATTATTGTTACTCTGCACAAAGCTCAACTCAATCGTATCAAGAATTGCAAGACTGGAAACTCTGAATCTGATAGAAGAGAAAGTGGGGAATAGTTTTGAACTCATCCGCACAGTAAATGACTTTCTGATCAGGGCATCAATAGCATAAGCACCAAGATCAAAAACTAGTAGAGAGAACCTCATAAAATTGAAGAAAATCTGTAAGGCAAAGGGCAACATGATTGGAGCCAAATGGCAACCTACAGAATTGGAAAATATCTTTACCAAGTATGTATAAACTATACTAAGTTTGGCATTGGGAATATAAAAAACTAAGTGAGCAAAAACAAAACAAAACAAGAAAACAACAACTTGAATGCCAAGAAAACAAATAACCCACTTTTAAATAAATGAAGTATAAAAGTAAGCAGAGGGTTTTCAAAAGATTAAGAACTAAATAGCTAGGAAACACTTAAGGAAATGTTGAACATCCTTAGCCATGGGAGATATGCAAATTATCACCACTTTGCAGTTTTATCTCACACCAGCTAATAAAACAAATGACAGCTCAGGCTGGTGAGGGTATGGGGAAAGAGGATGTATATTTATTGCTGGTGATAGGGCAACTTGATGTATTTACTATAGATCTCAGTCTGGAGGTTCCCTAGGAAGCTGAAACTCAAAAACATCTTAGAAAATGCTTACTTCCATATTGCCTGTGAGGGTGATTTAAAGGACAAATAAAAACAGCTTTTTCAATCACATGCACCGACTATTGCCAAGCTTGGCCCTTCTTCTGAATAATTGCTGGTGAATTACTGTACTTATTTTGAAAAGTAGTTATTCTGTGCCTCGTATTTGGAGATATTAATGAGTACTTTGGTCACTTTGAGATTCAAGTGAACTTAAACACTCCCATGATCTATTTTTTTTTCTGTTTTTCAACTCTGCCACACAACATTGCTTGTACTGTGATAGGCAGGTGCAAGCTGAAGCTAGTGCCAAACAATTTCCATTGCTTGTCGATCATCCTCCCACCTAAGAATGTGTTGCTCACCATCACAATGAATCAGGAAAGAGCTTTAAATAAAGTCTTAGTTTTACCCTTGCCTATATTACTGCACTGTATTAGGGTTCTCTAGAGTAGAAGGACTTATAGAATGATTCTCTGCTGTACATCTAGGAAGGTGACTTAATAGAATAACTTAGAGACTATGGTCCAACTAATCCAACAAGAGGCTGAATATGAACAGAAAGTCAAGTGTCCACAAGTTGATCAGTCCAGCAGGCTGGATGTCTCAGCTGGTTTTCTGTAGATGCCAGAGAAGTACACAATAATGATAGTGAACAATCGAATATGTTAGCAAGGTTAGGGTAAGCAGGCAAATAGCAAAGACTGCATGTTATTCTTGCCTTAAAGATCTGGATTAGAAGTGAATCCACTTACTTCAAATTAAGCACAAACCCTCAAAGGTGTGCCTTCCAGTTTTAGATTGCAGTTCATTCCAGATGTAATCAAGTTGACAACCAAGAATAGCCGTCACCCAAAGGGATGAATGGTTTTTGATTATTATGACTTTACTGAGGTTATAGATCCTTGTTTTGGACATGTAAGCTTCTTCAACCTTGAACAAGAAACTTTCCTTGTTATTTTGCTTTACTGATATTTCTTTAGAGACATTCCAATGGTACTGTCAAGTGGGAGGCTATATTAAGGAGTTTATATAGTTTGAAATGTTTATGTGTCTGATACGAAAACCTCTGTACTTGGAATCCCTTAGCCACACTGGAACAAAAGGAAACGGTGACTGCTGTGATGTGAGCACAAAGCAAACCAAGCCTCATTATATCATGTGACCCTTGGTGACTGTACATATTCCCAAATCACTTATTTTCAGTTTCCCCACTTTGTAGATGGTGATAAGAGTTTCTTGGGTCTGCCCCTGGTAGTCTCTGCAGCCTTTTGACTTTCATTTTTCTGTCTCTTATCATAGAACATTACCTTCCTGGATATTTTGCCATGTATCAAAAATGAACATCAATAAGTAATCCAGTCCTTTCCCCACAAACTATAATAGCATGCAAAAATACCCTTAATGTATCTAAAGAATAAAGATGGACTGGGGATATAGATCAGTGATAGGGCATTTATTTTGTATGTGGAGAGTCCAATTTAAAATAACAGTAAAAACGAGACACAAGAAAAGAAACAAAAGAAAAAAAAGAACTATCAAAGAGCTGTTCAAACTTAGGGTAAGACTTTTAGCTTGTGGGGTGTAATATTTATCTAGGTAGGGGTATTACTGTCACAGACACAGCCATATATGGGGCAATAGCTGCTTACAGTAAATCAATATAAATTTTACATTCCAGGATATTTTATTTAAGTACAGAGCCACCAGCTTTGATTAAGAGGTTCTATGGAAATTAAAGTACAAATGATAACTCAAGATGGTGGGGTGCAGAGCAGAGACCTGAGAAAAAAGAGGAGGCACCTATTCTGAAGGAATTATTGGAAATTTTATAAAATGAGTTGAATCATAGCAACTGAACTGTCAACAATGTTATAAAAATTTATCATACATTGTTTTGTGGCCAGAGAAGTCTACATACATACCGAATATACACACAGAGATAATTAATTTGTAATTGTAATTTGTTAAACCAAATTTTAAAAAAATGCATGGGTGTTATGAATCTTTTCATTTTTATGGCTAAATACTTTGCATGTATTAAAATGATAAAGCAGTTAAAAAAATGGAAGTTACATTATCAGAGATGTTGCTTTGTAACCAACTGGGCAGAAAAAAAATATTTTAAAAAGATACTTGCTTCCCTCAATCTGTGAAATTATTAGAACAATAGACCCCAAAGAAATTAGATTTCCTCACAGGAATCTTATGCTGAAAGAAGGAAGAAGTGTCATCCAGGGGAGAATTTGTCTCCTAGAAGGAGATTTCAGAGAGCTTTGTCTTAATTAGGGTTACTGTTCCTGTGATAAACCATGACTAGAGCAATGTGGGGAGAAAAGGGTTTATTTCACTCATACTTGTATATAACAGTTCCTTACCAAAAGTGGCAAGGACAGCGAATCAAGCAGGATAGGGGCTGGTGCTAAGGCCACAGAGAGGTGCTGCTTATTGGCTTCGTGTCCACGGCTTGTTCAGTCTCATTTCTGATAGCACCCAGGACCACCAGCACAGAGATAGCATCACCCACAATAGGCTGGGCCCTCCCTTATCAATCAATAATTAAGAAAATGCTTTATAGGTTTGCATACAGCTCAATCTTATGGAGGAATTTTCTCACTTGAGGCTCCCTCCTTTCTGACAACTGTAGCTTGTGTCAAGTTGACATAGAGCTAACCAGTATAAGCTCTAATAACTTGTCAGATCACCTTTCAGAATGAGACTGCAGCCCATCGTTAGATGGCCAGGGTTCAGTGGGACCTTGCCTTGTCTGGGACTGCTTAGATGTGCAAACCTTTGGCCCCCGTTTAAACTGTTTAAACTCACTTCAGGACTGAAACTTCCATTTGGCGATCATCTGGCTTTCATTGTTCTTCTTCCAAATTTGTCTATATTAATTACATCTTTTATTTTTCCTTTCCACTGTTAATTTGGATGTTCTAACTGACTTACTGAAGGTAGAGTAGCTAGTCACTTGACTTGTGGCACAAATTGTAACCCACCCCCCAGATTCCCAAGCTCCATATTTAAAAGTAACTTCTTTGTTGATAGAAATACAGTCTAAGATCCATCTTTAAATATAGTAGAAGTGAGAAATACGAACTGTTGGGTTGTGGTAAGTTTGGAAACTGACCAAAAGACAGTGGATCTTGAGCAGCAAAGCTGTTTATCATAATTTAGGCTTGGCTTCAGATATACTAAGCTAAAAAAAATGTTATGCTTTAGGTTACTGAAAAAAGTTAAAATTCTACCAAACAATATTTAAAAATAAATTCTTGATGTTTTTAAGTATGAAATTCACAGTAAACACATCTTGCTGTTTAGTATGCATAATGTTTTTGTAACTTGATAGGAAAATTTTCATTGTGATGAAAATAATTAACAAAAAAAAAATCAACTCATAGTTCTAATGAATTATGCATTGAGATGTTTGAAGTAAAGACAGACTGGGAAAGGCTACAGCCCTGTGCTTAACCTGACGTGCTATTTGTCCTTTTTCTTGTGATTCTCAATTTTTGGAAAAGTCACATGAAAGTTTCAAGCAAAGTACAGTTTGAATTTATAGATAGCCTCTAAAGTTAATTACGTTTAGCCAGTGGTGACAACTGAGCTTCAAGAGCTCTGAGTTCACAAACAGAAGGGAGTTGTGATGTCACTTGACTCTGTGTTCATCAGTTTTGCTAATTTATCTCCTTGATGCAATTAGTCTTGATCAGTTATGAAAGGATAAAGCCATTTCTGTTCAGCTGCTTTGAACAGTTAAAGTTCACGGCTTGCAAAATCAACCAGAATATAATATAATGGTACTCTGAACTCTACTCCTCTCATCAAAAAATATTATAGAGCCAGAATCCTCAAATCAAGTCTTTGTGGAATTCTGCTCTGAGAACACCAATGCAGGTAAGTGAAGAGGTGCTAACATCAGAGGCCTTGTGCCTTTTGTGTTCTAGTTATGATCAGTAACTGCTGAACAACTCACAGGAGGCCCCGTTACTTAGTAAATTTCGAAATAGATTTAACATATTAAAGTGAGGCAGTGAGATGGTTCAACATGTAAGCCTGGTAGCCATGTAAATAGTTTGATACCCTGAGACCCAAGTAAACAGGGAAGGAGAGAACTGCCTTGACACATGCACTACACCATGTGTGCATACATACATGTACACACAGAATAATAAGCAGATAAATCCTGAGATCCATGCTCTTGCATCTTCCACAGGAGCTTAGAATTATATTAATGCATTTTCTGTGAAATAAGAATGAATGTTTAGAGAGAAACTCCATAGCTTGATTGTGAGCCTAGAATCTGAGATGTCCTTGATAAGGGTTTCTAGTTTCCATAGTCTCCATGCAATGAATAAACTTCTGATAATTCATCTTTGGCAGGAGATACCATATTTAATAGTAGTTGTTTAATTCTTTGTAATTTTTTTATTACATGCTACAGTGCTTTTTGTTATTTTTCACAGAATCAGATGTTTTTTTCAATAAAACTTTTATTTTAAAAGTGTATCTTGCTTGTTCTTTCTCCCCAGTCTTTTTTGGGGATTGCCTTAGTCAATGTTCCCTTACTATGAACATTTCTTAATTATGGGGTGCTTTCAGGGGTTTTGTCCATTAGAATTGGGGA
Organism: Mus pahari; assembly: GCF_900095145.1. Taxonomy (NCBI): domain Eukaryota; kingdom Metazoa; phylum Chordata; class Mammalia; order Rodentia; family Muridae; genus Mus; species Mus pahari. The sequence continues at coordinate 43,009,923 of NC_034596.1, forward strand.
AGCCTGGTGTCAGGTAGGCAGAGATGGTGCTGGAGAAGTATCTGAGATTCTCCACAAATAAGGAAAAGAGATGCTGTGGGACTAGCAAGCATCAGCTTTTTGAAACTTCAAAGACCACCCCCCCCCCCGCCAGTTACACATTTCCTTGAAAAAAGCAACACATCCCAGTCCTTTCAAATAGTGCCACTCTCTGTTGACCAAGTATTCAAATCTACTACTCCCATTCAAAACACCACAAGTAGTACCAACTGAATATCATGAAATTCTGTACTTCCATCTTCACCTTGCTTCATACCCTCACTACCCATTTGGGGTGCATCAGTGTGGATCTCCAGCATTAGTCATGACTGCATGAAAGTACAAGGTCTCCTATGTCTTGTGACAAAGTTCCCAACACTTGGGAACACAGCAGACATCATGAACATGAAGTGTTGTTCTTTCTTTTATGACACTATGCCTCTGAGCTACCAAAAAAAAAAATTCTATTTTGAAGGAAATCATAATGCAACCAATTCTTTTCCCATTTCTTACTACTTTTGCTCCCAGAGAAATAGTATGGGTCAGGTGGAAGCCAGAGTACAGACCTGGTATATTCTACCCTTGACATAGCATGCCTAATATATTTCATACCTATTATTTAAGGTTGACTCATCTATAGTCTTTTGGTCTTGGTTTTCTCTAGCTGGATTTATAATGTGTCATGAAACCAACTTTAGAGTATTTACACAATTCATCAGGCATGTCTGAGTCTCAGTGATAGATGCAACTTGGGCTTCAGCTAGAAGTGATTGGTTCTGATGTTCTCCATATAAAACATTTCCCTTGCCTCCCCAGAGATTATAACATGTTTTGCTCAAGAATCCTGCTATGCATTGAAAAGATGACTTCTCCAATTAGTAATTTACACCCTGGCAATTGAGTTTTTGTAACTTCCATGTATCTGTTGCAGTAGACAGTACAAGAGCAAGGGTTGCTGTCTCTTTGCTTTAAAAACAACATGAGCATTCCATAGATATGAGAGTAGTGGGGGTGGTCTGGAGCTGAGCAGACAAAATGAAAAGCCCTAGAAGAGCTGGGCACAGTACAGCATAGAAGAGCTTGCCCAGGGCAGGAGAAGCATGGGCTAGGGGATACTGAAGTGATTCATTTCTTCTAGTAGCTGTTATTAGCAAATTTGTCTTTCCTCTGTATTTCTTTGTTGGCAGTATCTTTGAGTACGTTAATCACTGGCTATAGCCTGACACTGGTGCTTTGTTCTTTGGGTGTTGAATCCAGGGAAATAGAAGCTCTGATAGTTAAGGACATGATAAAGTGATACAAGACTAATAAAATCCTATAAGGTATTTTCCTTCCCAACTCCCCATCAAATTTTCTGGTAAATGAACAACTCACAGAGGTTTGCATCTTCTCATATTGTTTTACTCAGATAGGTTAAGCAACTCTGAGTGTAGTTGGCAGGTGAAACCAGCAACAGCAGTGAATCAAAATGATTTTAATACCATGGGATGGATCTCTGTCCTTATGCTAATCCTCTTTCCTCCAAATCCACAGGCATGTCTTTTAGCACTTCCTTGAAATACCAAGAGCAACCATAGAGATGTGCCATACATGGCACTTACATCTCTTTTATGAGAGCCTTCTGTGGATAGCAGAACTAACTGCCAGCCTCCAGTTGCTGCCCACAGAATACTGTTGCCCCAGTTTGTGAACTTCTGGGAAGTTCACAGCACAGTGTTTTACTAGTGAATGCCCATTCCTGCCTGAGGAAGGATTCCTCTAATGGACAACTTTCACAAAGTAGCACCATTGACATGTATTAGTCTTTTAGCTGGTGCTCTGTTCTTCCCCCCATTATTTTTTATCATAGTATCAACACTCCTGACTGCACCCACTCATTTTCCTTTATCTTTCACAACGTGTTCCCAATAAATATATTCCATGTCTATCTGCACTTTGGCATCTACTTCTGGGAAAACTTCAACTGACATACTTCATTATAAAAAAAAAATAGCACATACCAACAAAAAACATGAACAAATGCAAAACCATCTGAATTCTATAGGTACATATCAATCACTATAGTTTTCTCTTGATAAAAAGGAAATTCTCTACAAACTAGTTCATTTAAAATTACCATGATCCCAGTCTTGCAGAGCAGAGCTTGGGTACTTTATCTGTGGCCTACAATGTTTATCTAGGATCTCAAAGGAAGACTTAAAGCCTGGGTCTTTGAGTTAATATGATGGAAGGAACTGACATAGGCTAGACTCCTTCACTCACACACAATGACTGATGCTAGCTGCCAGCTAAGGCCTTGGTTGGAGATGTTGTCTGTCATGACATATAGTCTGAACTTCCCAACATGTTGTCAGGGTGAGCTCTGAAAGAAGCCAAGGTCAAAGCAGAGAATATACACCTGTATGAAAGTCAAGCACTGTCTATTTGCTCGATTTGCTCAAGCATCCAGGAAGGTCTTCTCGGGCTCAGAGGGACAAGAAGTAGATTCCAACTCTATGGGGTGACAGGATTGTTGAGAATTATGCATTACTAGGTATTAATGAAGATAATTTATGGAAATGAAATTGGCTATTTCAAATTATTTCTAGATAAGGACTTGAATATTGAGTAACAAATGTCAGCTATATCAGAGTTAGAACAAATAGGAGAAAAATTTAAAATAACAAGATGATTTCACTTAAAACGAGAGATTGCATAGGCTTCATTAAATCAGATAAGGCAGTATATAAAAAGTGAAGTACTGGGCATAAAATAATGTAGTGTAGGTGAATATATATATATATATATATATATATATATATATATATATAAAATATCATATTAAAGAGTCAAATCAAAGGAGCTGATATGATGAGTCTTTGCTAAAATAAGTAGAAAATAAGAAAGGAAGCATGGATAGAAAACAAATACCTATCCATACTGCAAACAAAACTCAAAAGCATGGAACAGGTAAATACAAGAATTTTTCTAATGGGAGTCAAAATGAAATACAAATATTAATGAAGCAAACAAAATAGTTAAAAATATCAAGCATGTTTCCAAAAAAACAAAAGAAAAGAAAAAATGGAAAATCCTAGATTAAGATCTCACTGCCATACTGAAGAAAGTGTAAAACCTCACAAAACAAAATTAAAAACATAAATTAGAAAAGGTAACTTTAAACATTTTAGTGTATTCTGCAAAGGGATAATAGTTAGTATGAGTCCAATTTTCTTACGTGAATCAAATTGGCATTAAATTTATCAAGAACAGCACTAGATACAAGAAGGTAATGGAGAAGCCAGCTATGATGATGACAACTGTGATCCTAGTATTTGGGAGACTGAAGCAGAAGCTGAAGGGCTCAAGGGATTTTCTGTCCTTGTCAACTCTGTCTTTTGAATATTCATTCAGATATTGACTTATGCTTAGAACTGTCTGGACTAGAGAAAAAGACACCCTGGGTGGATTGATTTACTCGCGTGAAAAGAAGGAAGACACAGAAATCTATTTTAACTTGTTGCTTTTTTTTTTTTTTTGCTTTTTTATAAATTAGATATTTCCTTTATTTACATTATCCCCTTTACTAGTTTCCCCTCTGAAAATCCCATATCCCCTCCCCCTTCTCCCTGTACCCTAACCCACCCACTCCCATTCCTGGCCCTGGCATTCCCCTGTACTGGGGCATAGAACCTTCACAGGACCTAGGGCCTCTCCTCCCATTGATGACTGACTACGCCATCCTCTGCTACATATGCGGCTAGAGCCATGAGTCCCACCATGTGTTTTCTTTGATTGGTGGTTTAGTCCCAAGGAACTCAGGGGGTACTGGTTAGTTAACTTGTTGCACATGATCTGAGATCAGTCTGCGAGATGTTGGAGCATTAGCCATTCAGGGTATAGTTAGCCTAGGAATTTAAAAGTTTCTAAAAGAAGACATTCACTCAAGGAGAGAGCAAGCCTTGCTCAAGGCTCAGATATTGGCAGAAATATATATAAGACCACATGTGTAGCAAACTTATGAGAAACTGTTAGGAACTTCTTCAAGGAGCTCCCTTGGTGAAGTTTGAATTAAGGAGTTCTTCCAGTAGGAAGCAGCACTTTAAGATTGTCTGAAGGATAGAAGGGGTTAGTTAGGTGAGGCACAGATAAGAGAAATTCAGTAATACTGAAGATTTCCTGCAGATATACCAGATGTTCGCTCTCAGAATAACTCTGTGATATAGATTTTGCTATCTTTCCCACTTTATAGATACTGAAACTGGCTCTGAGAGTTTAGGGTTATACAGGTAGTAAGCAGTGCTCTGGGAACAGAAATTGATACGATCTCTTCAAGTATTCTCTTTCCTTTGTTCTCATTACACAGTCTCCTTAGGAAAGCAAGAGAATACCAGGCAGAAGAAACCATATGTTCAAAGGTTTAGAAGTTGCCTAGAAGAACTGTAAAGGCAGTGCTTCAGAAAAAAAGGCTGCGGAGGAAAATCTTGTAATGAGGTCAGGTGAGAGAAGCAGATAAGATAGGCTTTGTAGTGTATGTGAAGAACTTTTCCTGCTCAAGGTGATTTATAATACAAACAATTTTAAGCATAGGTATCATTTTAGGGCAGGAACTGATTAATCCAAATGGGTTGTTTTATAGATCATGCAAGAGTTGATGCTAATTTATCAAAGATTAATATTGCAAAGAGATAGAGAGCTATGGATAGATCTTAAAGCATTTTAGTTGTGGTTGAGACTGCCTTCAGGAGCTAAGGCAATGAGTGATAATTATTGTACAATTTTCTCAAGGCATCTGAGGTGTGTTTAAAATGGCCAGTGCAGGCATAAGTGTACCTTGGCTATCTGACTGACAGTCAGATACATGGCAGCCACAGCCGTGAAGAATCCAATATTTATTAAGAAAAGAAGAGAAATTACCTTTACCTTCCATCATCTTGGCTAATTTTAAGTAAAAGAACATCAGGAGTGCTTCCTCTAAAAACATAAAGAAGTAATTATTAATGTTAGTCGTGTTTTCAATTATGTTTTAACAGTGTATCACCTGTCTGAGTCGAGGGACTGGGTTCCCCTCCCCTTATCTGTCCCAGTGACAGTATTGTAGACAGGCAAACCTGACCACAGCTGGCACTTTTGTATGAGAAAGGTAAATTCTGACCAGTTGAAGGACTAGAATATGGGGCAGGGAAATAGAGCTAGATAGTTGTGGCAAAATGTGCTCTACTTGGTCTTATTGTTGTAAACTCCTAGATGTCAAAAATATGGAAGGAGCTCAAAATATTTAAAAAAAAAAAGGTACTTTCTCTGTCAAATTAATTTCCTTATAATTAAATTATCAAGAATCAATTTATTAATCTAAAGATTATTTCTGTGTATCTTATAAATATAAATACTATAATGTATAGTTATAACATTTTTGGAGAGACTGGGTAGGTTATATGTTGATTTTTATGATCTATGTAACAAATTAAAAGGTACTAGAATCATAGACTCGATAATTTCAGCTAAACTCAATAATTTCAGAAAGTTTAAATTCAGGTGAGTTATATTTTCCTTTGTCTAGAATTGGATAGGAGATAACACTTTAGAATAAAACGTCATCTCAAAGGATTAAAGTAGACTCAATATCCTTTTAACTAAAATTGTGTTTAGATTGCTACCAATTGCTTCTTCATTTCAAACTCTACGTAGGAAAGCAGCATCTGACTATATAGTAGATACATCAGTCTTCTCACTAATTCACCAGTCATTTCTTTTCTGAAATTAGGGAAAAAAAAAACAACAGCATAATTACTCCCTACTTTAAAGATCAGGTTGGAAAAAAAAAAAACAAAAAAACAAAAAAAAAACAGAACCTCCTTCAACAGGCAGACCTGTTTTGTCTTAAAAGTTTAATTAAGCTTACAAGTGCCAGGAGATGAAACTGAGTATCCCAAACAACTAGATCATAGTGAAAGCTTCAGGTGATAAACAGGCCACTAAATATCTTTCCTGGTGAAGTGAAGATAGTAAAGAAACCACCCCACTGCAACTTTAAGTAGGTCTTTATCTTAGGTCTTTGCTTTTAAAAGACTTAATAAAGGGACATGCGTTTAATTTATTCTTGAGCCAGTTTATCGTGAGGAACTATAAAAATGTGTGAAGTGATTTCCAAATTACTGATTTCTTTTGTTATAAGCTTATTAAAACATACAGCCTACTATAGTCATGTAGTGGATTAGAATCACATGGATTGATAACTAAGGTGCTTTAAACTAGGGCTGAGCATCCTGAAGACAGCATACATTCCAGGACTGTGGTGAGTATGGCTTAACACATTTAGTGATGATGTCATGTGACAAGTCAAAGGTTAAACAGTTTTGGTTTAGATAAGTGGCTTTCACCATTATCATTATGACCCTCTAGAAATGGTTTTAGAAATTATGGGAGAGATTGTGGTGTGCCACAAACCCCAAACTCTGACCAGTATAGACGGGAAAAAACAACACAAATGCCAAGAAAGGTTTCTCCAACATCTTTCTCAAACAACTTTCTCAAACAGCATTCTCCTTCCTCCCCCCCCCACCCCGGGGCACATCCTGTTTTTGTTTTTCATCAGTCCTCTGACCTAATCGCTCCCTCCTCTCCTGGATCCAATCAGAGGTCAGTCAGGGCACGCGGTGATAGGCCAGTGACTCATCAGGCGGACAGCACAGGATCATCCAAGTGTGCAGGCTCAGGTTCTTGGTAAACAGGGATCATGGGGCTTGGCCACACCCACTTCCCACAGTAGTGTGTCGCAAGTATTGGAGGTTCTTACATTTGTTTTTTGTAGAACATATGGTTTACCCACATACTGTCTTCCAAATATGACCAATAGGTTATTAATTCAAGTAAAAACATGTAATCAGATATTCTTAGAAGTTATTTTATACAGTACAATGTTCTTTTCTTTTCAGAGCTTTAGAAACATGGAGTATTACAATAATAAATTTACAATGCATATATAATAAAAGGTTACACAAGTGTGTGAGATGAGTGGGTGTATACATACCACAGCACACACTACAGTATCCATGTGGGGTTCAGAGGACAACTTGTGGGAGTTGGTTCTTTCCTTTCACCGTGTGGGTCTTGGAGGAGTTGTTAGATGTGGTGATAAATGTTTTAATTCACTGAGCTTCTCACTGGCTCCATTGTGTATCATTTTAATTTTAAGCAGATATGTAATCACGTATAATCAATGGAAAGTGTGGCAACAATGATAGATATTTAGTAACTAGTAAACAATATACAGCTCCCCAGTCTTCATTTACTGATATTGTCCTAGTCACAAGTTTCTATAAATAACGGGGAAATCACTATGCTTTCTGAGTTTGAAATACGTATAGGTATGCTTAAACAATTATATATGTAAATGTTAATTATTTTGTTGTATACTGTTTTAAAATGTCATATAGGCTTATGTACATTAGTTAGACATGGATACAGACAAGCCACATTTCTATGCATGTTCATTGTAATAAAACGTAGGGGAAAAAAGGGACAATGTTATATCCTAGACTTTAACTTGATAAAAGGGCATATAAGTGACTTATAGAGGCAGGGAGGACAGGGAAGGGGATGGGGGTTTGTGGAGGGGAAAGTGGGAAAGGGGACAGCATGTGAGATGTAAATCTTTGTATGAACAGTAGTTATAGTACCATTCCTCATATATTCTCAGAATGGCAATGATTAATACCTAAATCTTCACTGCTGGTACCAAGTTTCTGTTCTTGTTGGCAGTTTTTACATCAACTTTTTGCCTCCAAGGGGAATGAAAGATTTAGATTCCTATGTTGATTTTCTGGCATTGCAGGGATGTCTAACCGTTTATGCCCTTTATTCTTTCTTTATATGTTCTATAAGTTTGTAATGTCATCATTTAAGAAACTATCTCCTAACATAGTTATTTTTTTCTAGAATAATAAAGTAAGCAAAAAGTCATTAATTTTGTTGAGTTCTTCCTGCTAATTCAGGTTGACTGCAGAAGCAGCAAGGGAGAGTCAGGAGAATTGCTTTCTGTGTTTCAAATAATTCCAGTACATCATAAATTCAGCTGTAATCATGACTAACAAAGTAAAACTAAACTTACCATAACAGTAAATACAGTGAGGGCCGTCTGAGTGGGCCCAAGCACATGTGCTCACTAGGATTGGTGCATGGTTCTGCAATACCATTTCCACAAGTCCTTGCCAAGTGGACAGGGATCTCCAAGGGCCTTGCCATAAGGAACTCCATTTGCACAACACTTATTCCCCTTTCCTAGAGGTTTCAGCATTGCTTCTGCCACTTCCTGGTTGGCACACACAAGGCAGAGAGAGAGACCTATGAATAGGAATAGGAGGAGAGAACAAGAGAGCAAGAGCAGAAGTGGGGGAAGGAGGGAGGGGGAGAGAGAGAGAGAGAGAGAGAGAGAGAGAGAGAGAGAGAGAGAGAGCACTAGCGCTGTCTGGGAATGGAATGGGCTTTTGAAATCTCAAATCCTCCCTCCAGTGGCACACCTTCCATAAGAATACCACACTTTCTTTCCAATTTGGGACCAAGTATTCAAATATATAACCTGTGGGGGTCATTCTCACTCAAACTACCACAAACTCTATGGAAATCCACAGGAGAGAAGGGAATAACATATCAAATAATTTGCTTACCCTCTAACCGACAAGCCCCTTTATTTTCGTAGTCCCAGTAGAAATGCTAATTCCATCATTAAATAGCAATTACGTTGGCATAAAAACACCTGTTTCAGATTATGTGCTTCTCCAGTTAAATTCCAAAGAGGCATTTTCTATAAACAGGTAAACTAGCTGGGGAAAATAGTTATGTTTAAAGTTGGCTATAATTCCTGCCCGTGCTTTTTCTAATTTGAGTATATCTGGGTGGGAATGAAAAAAAAAAAGCACATAATGGACTACAATCCAAGGACTGTGAAGTCTGTTTCATGAGATGTGCATGAAATGAGATGAGGGAGCATTCTCTGCTATAGATATTTCTCTCCAGTAGCTCCAAGGTATTGCCCACTAGGGGCATTTCTTCATTAGCACAGCAGAACACTTGGGTTGCTGAACTGATGTTGCCTGGTTTGGATAATCAACCTTTGTAAATACACTTTGTAATCCCTAAGCAATATGGTGGTCAGAAAGCAGAAGTTTAAGAAACATGGTTGCTAGCTAACTAGATTTCAAAGCAGAATAATATTTTATCCCAAATATTTTCGTATTAAATATAAAATCATAGCAGATATAGCAAATGCAAAAATTTCAGTTCATCTATTCCTATTCTTTGTAAGAATCTAGCTAAAACTGACTTTTGAAAGCAGTGTATTAAGCATTAGACAAATTCAAAACAGACTTAGACAAATTCAAAACACTTGAAAGGGTTAGAGAGGGAAAGACACTTTTTTTTTTTTTTTTTTTTTTTTTTTTTTTCGAGACAGGGTTTCTCTGTGTAGCCCTGGCCGTCCTGGAACTCACTTTGTAGACCAGGCTGGCCTCGAACTCAGAAATCTGCCTGCCTCTGACTCCTGAGGGCTGGGATTAAAGGCATGCACCACCACACCCGGCTGGGAAAGACACTTCTAAACCAAGAGTACACATGATTTCCTGGGAATGTGGTGGCCCTTTACACTCTACTGTTCTGGGGGCATTTTTACTGTACAATGATTTGAGAAAACAGTGAAAAAATATTAAAAAATGATTTGTTAGAAAATGTGTTTCTGTCTACTACTACAACATCACCCTCAATATATCCAATCTCATTTGATCTTAACATATAAGCAGGGTCGATTCTGGTTAGTATTTGGATGCACATATTCTGATGATTTCGCTGTGATTAAAATATGACTTCTCAGAACATTACTAGCTTGATTTAATTATTCTTGAATGTATGTATTGTCAAAATCAAAACATTATTTACAAAATTCAGGATCCTTGCAAAATTAATAAATTTTATCCTCCCACAGATATAAAAATATGACTGATGAATGTATGAATTTAATCTTTAGAGAAACAAGAGAGCAGGAGAGCAGGATGTTAAGTTCAAACTGGGACAAAGAGAACCACATAGACTCAAGGACACTCCCGGGTACATACACTTTCAGGATCCTAAGTCATGTGCTATAGACATATGCAGATTTATTTACATCTGTTGCTGAAGGATTTACAATAACTAAGATGTAGAATTAGGCTTGATATTTATCAACGGTTAAGTAGACAAAGACAATATGATACACATGTGTGACAGAAATTTACTCAGATGAAAATAAGAATGAAGCCATTCCATATACAGGAAAACGGATGGAACTGGAGAGCCGTAGGGAACCAAAATAAATCAGATTCACAGGCTTTCTTTCACATATAGAAAGAAGACTTAAATTAATGCATGTGTATACCTCCTAAATATGTATTGGTAAAGCGATAAATTAGTGTAGCTCTCACTCCTTGTCAGATAAGATTCTTACGTAGTAGATAGTGTTTATCACAGACACACAGCTACTTAAAGCACAGACACTGTGAGATGCTGAAGATAATTCACTGCCTAACTTGCAAGGCTCAGGGAATGCCAGAGAAGAGGGAGTAGAGTGAATATAGGAACCGGAGGTCGGGGAAGTCTACTCCAATTGTCTATTCTGGGCACAACAGAGACATGGCGTTCAAACTTACAATCACTCTGGTTAACTACAGATCCTGCAAAAGATCAAGCTAGTCAACATTTCAGTGGTTGAAACTATAGCCACTCATATATGGAAAGCTCTAATTGAACTCAATGGATTGTAATGGGGAAACGAAGAGTATATGAAGTTGGTAGGGGGATGTGGATGTTTTGGGATAATTTGGAATAGGTAGGATGGCAAACATGTTCAAAATACATTGTATTTATGTATTAAATTCTCAGAGTAGATAAATATTTTAATAATAAAATTAGTTTGATGGCTCTTTTCCCAGACATCTGCATTCAATTCCCAGCACTATATGGAAGTGCACAACAAAAGATAGTTTCAGTCTTATCTGTTGCCCTTTCCTGGCCTATGTACTTCATGTCCATAGTGCATAGACATACAGGCATGGAAAAATCCCATGGACATAAAAATAAAATAGGTGAACAAACAAACAAAACACACGGACATAAAAATAAAATGGACAACAACCAAAAGGAATAAAATGTGTAATGTCATTTCAAGGAGCATTAGTAACTGAGAAATTTCAGGGCAAACCTACATTCAGACATTAACAGGCAACACTGGAGGCAGAGATGTTTAAAACTTAGAATGGAAGAATGGGAGCTTGATGTGTTTTCTTGGCTAACATGAATATGTAATTCAGTGAATGTTATAAAGAACCCATGAGGAATATGAAAGTACATGGAAGATACACTTTTAAAGCTCTTAGACTATTTTTCATGTGGGTTAATTGCATAGAAAAATTATGTAAATAATATTCAGGAGAATTTTAAATAGATTAAATTATGTGAAACTGTTCTTAATAAACATTAAAGTAAAATAATAAAAAAGGTAAATGTACAGTCATATTTTATACACACACACAGAAAAATTTACAGAAAGACAGAGAAACAGTCAGAAAAACAGAGAGAGAGAGAGAGAGAGAGAGAGAGAGAGAGAGAGAGAGAGAGAGAGAGAGAGAGAGAGAGAGAGAGAGAGAGAGAGAATGACAGAGACACAGAGACACAGACAGAGCAGGTCTATAGAACAGCATCTATAAGAAACAAAGGATACAGGTTTTTTTTTTTTTTTTCGATTTCTTTGACAGTTCTTCATCTTAAATATTCTACCAGGATCCCTGAAAACCTTTGAAGTCATTTAAAAATACAGTTGTGAAAACTGAACTACCTAGCATTTAATGGTATCAGTTCTTGTGAATTTCCAAAGATGATCCAGTAGAATATTGGTTCTTAATGTTGAAACTAATATAAAATATGAACCTAGACTTTTGTCTAAATGCGTTATACCTTATTTCATTTCCTGAAAATAGAATACTCATTTGTGAAAATTATAGGAAACCAACTTTGAAGTAATTTAAATTTAAATATGAAAGACATTGACAAAAAGCTTGTAAATGGAGAAAAGACTTTTCTAATTTTAATAAGAAGAAACATTTTTCTTTTCTTATGAAACTCCTTCAAAAATAGTTATATACTCAAGTTTTTGTTCCAGACATCTGCAATACCCTCTGTAGCTAATCTTTTTTTTTTCTTTTCTTTTTGCACATGAATGGTTTCCCTTTTCTTTCTCAAGTTGCCCTGAACAAGGACAATGTCTAATGTATTCATCTAACACTGTAGAAACTTACAGTAGCCTTGTGCTTTAGTGCTCATGACAGGTCAGCGAATGAAACAAGGGGCCTCTGAACTTTTCCTTATAGTGTCACACAGTACGAGTGCCAAATGTGTCACAGTAACAAGTCTTCTCCAAATCTCAATTCTTGCATAATTCAATGCACTGTGCATTGACAAGATATCTGATCACTATAGCTGGGATCACAGGTTAACCAGAGTATTCTCTCAACAATGACACGTGTGTGTGTGTGTGTGTGTGTGTGTGTGTGTGTGTGTGTGTGTGTGTGTGTGGCTGTGCAGGCTATGACTTGCATGTGGTCTGCTTTGTGTTGAGAGAAACACACACACAGAATGAAGCTTTAACTAATGATTCATTCCACTGCCTCAAAATTAAAAATGTTTTTTTAAATTTTTAAAAATTATAATTAACTACTATGTGAATATGTGTGTGCGTGTGTGTGCATGTGTATGTGTGTGTGTGTGTGTGTGTGTGTGTGTGTGTGTGATAGAATGCATGTAGATATTAGAGGCATATGGATTGTAGGTTCAAATACAGAATATCAGGCTTTTGTAGCAAGTACTTTTTCCTCCTGATCCATCTTGCCAGAATCCCTAACTATTAACTTGTATTTCATAGTTACTCTAAAGAGTTTATAAGAGTGGTTTCAAAAGCTCTAGAACTTTACACTGTATTTTTAAACGAGCTGTATAAGTCCAATACCTTATACAACAGTTGAAACATAATTAATGTTATATTGTAACAAAAATAATCTTCATTATACAAAAATCTTTACCAATGTAACCAAATATAACCTTAATTTTGCAAAACTACACAAGGATCCATACCAAGTAAGATCATTGGCTTATACAAGGCTTTTGGGTTTAAGAGTAAATTCAACAATCTCCTCTTATTCCAATTATTTCTATATTCTTTCCATATCGCCCCGTTTTTCTTTTCAACTCTTCTTCACCTATATAAAAAAGAAAGAAGAATAGAGGAAATAAAACAAAAAGGAGAAATTCTTGTGTCTGAGCTCTTACAACTTATTTTCACCCTGACAAAGACAATTTAACAACTTCCAACTAACTCCTCCTTTTTAAAAATTAGATATTCCTTTATTTACATTTCAAATGTTATCCCCTTTCCTAGTTTACCCTCCAAAAATTCCCCATCTTCCCTCCCTCCCCCTGCTCCAAACCCCACCCAATCCCATTCCCAGTCCTGGCATTTCCCTATACTGGGGCATAGAACCTTCACAGGGCCTAGGGCCTCTCTTCCCATTGATGACCAACTAGGCCACCCTCATCTACATATACAGGTAGAGCCAAATGTCCCAAAATGTGTTTTCTTTGATTGGTGGTTTAGTTCCAAGGAGCTCTAGGGGTACTGATTAGTTCATACGGATGTTTCTCCTATGGGGCTTCAGATCCCTTCAGCTCCTTGTGTACTTTCTCTAGCTCCTTCATTGGGGATCTTGTATTCTGTCCTATGGATGACTGTGAGCATCCACTTCTGTGTTTGCCAGGCACTGACAAAGAATCTCAGGAGACAGCTATATCAGGCTCCTGTCATCAGGCTCTTGTTAGCATCTGCCATAGTGTCTGGGTTTGGTGCCCCAAGTGGGGCAGTCTCTGGAAGGTCATTCTTTCAGTCTCTGCTCAGAACTTTGTCTCTGAAACTCCTCCATGGGTATTTTGTTCCCCCTTCTAAGAAGGATTCTGAGTTTCTGGGCTAATTTCCACTTATCGGTGAGTGCATATCATGTGTATTCTTCTGTGAATGGGTTACCTCACACAAGATGATATCCTACAGATCCATCCATTTGCCTAAGAATTTCATAAACTCATTGTTTTTATTAGCTGAGTAGTACTCCATTGTGTAAATGTACCACATTTTCTGTATCCACTCCTCTGTTGAGGGACATCTGGTTTCTTTCCAGATTCTGGCTATTATAAATAAGGCTGCTATGAACAAAGTGCAGCATTTGTCCTTATTGTGGAAGCATCTTCTGGGTATATGCCCAGGAGAGGAATTGCTGGATATTCTGGTAGAACTATGTCCAATTTTCTGAAGAACTGCCAAACTGATTTCCAGAGTGGTTGTACCAGCTTGCAGTCCCACCACCAATGGAGGAATGTTCCTATTTCTCTGCATCCTCCCCAGCATCTGCTGTCACCTGAATTTTTGATCTTAGCCATTCTGACTGGTGTGAGGTGAAATTTCAGGGTTGTTTTGATTTGCATTTCCATGATGATTAAAGATGTTGAACATTTTTTTAGGTGCTTCTCAGCCATTCGGTATTCCTCAGTTGAGAATTCTTTGTTTAGCTCTGTACCCCATTTTTAAATAGAGATATTTGGTTTTCTGGAGTCGATTTCTTAAGTTCTTCATATACATATATTGGGTATTAGCCCCCTATCTGATTTAGGATTGGTGAAGATCCTTTCCCAATCTGTTGGTTACCTTTTGGTCTTATTGATAATGTTTTTTGCTTTACAGAAGCTTTGGAATTTTATGAGGACCCATTTGTCCATTCTTAACCTTACAGCACAAGTCATTGGTGTTCTGCTCAGGAATCATTCCCTTGTGCCCATATCTTCGAGGTTCTTCCCCACTTTGTCTTTTATAAGTTTCAGTGTCTCTGGTTTTATGTGGAGTTCTTTGATTCACATAGACTTGAGCTTTGTACAAGGAGATAAGATCGGATCAATTAGCATTCTTCTATATGCTAACTGCCAGTTGACCAAGCACCATTTGTTGAAAGTGCTGTCCTCTTTCCACTTGATGGTTTTAGCTCTTTTGTCAAAGATCAAGTGACCATAAGTGTGTGGGTTCATTTCTGGGT
>NC_034596.1:43025981-43031694 GCF_900095145.1 Mus pahari
CCAGGTTTTCCAGTTTTGTTGAGTATAGCCTTTTGTAGTAGGATCTGATGATTTTTTTTTGAATTTCCTCAGATTCTGTTGTTATATCTCCCTTTTATTTCTGATTTTGTTAATTAGAATACTCTCCCTGTGCCCTCAAGTTAGTCTAGCTAAGGGTTTATCCATCTTGTTGATTTTCTTAAAGAACCAGCTCCTGGTTTGGTTGGTTCTTTGTATAGTTCTTTTTGTTTCTACTTGGTTGATTTCAAACCTGAGTTTGATGATTTCCTGCTTTCTACTCCTCTTGGGTGAATTTGCTTCCTTTTGTTCTAGAGCTTTTAGGTGTGCTGTCAAGCTGCTAGTGTATGCTCACTGTAGCTTCTTTTTGGAGGCACTCAAAGCTATGAGTTTTTGTCTTAGGGCTGTTTTTATTGTATCCCATATGTTTGGGTATGTTGTGGCTTCATTTTCATTAAACTCTAAAAAGTGTTTAATTTCTTTCTTTATTTCTTCCTTGACAGAGTTATCATTGAGTAGATTGTTGTTCACCTTCCATGCGTTTGTGGGTTTTCTATTATTTATGTTGTTATTGAAGATCAGCTTTAGTCCATGGAGATCTGATAGGCTGCATGGGATTCTGATTGGTGACCAATTATATGGCCCGTTTTGGAGACTGTACCATGATGTGCAGAGAAGAAGGTATATCCTTTTGTTTTGGGGTAAAATGATCAATAGACATCTATTAAATCCATTTGTTTCATAACTGCTGTTAGTTTCACTGTGCCTCTGTTTTGTTTCTGTTTCCAGGATCCATTGATGAGAGTGGAGTGTTGAACTCTCCCACTATTATTGTGTGAGGTGTAATGTGTGCTTTGAGTTTTAGCAAGGTTTCTTTAATGAATGTGGATGCCCTTGCATTTGGAGCATAGATGTTCAGAATTGAGAGAACATCTTGGTAAATTTTACCATTAATGAGTAAGAAGTGTCCTTCCTTGTCTTTTTTGTCTTTTTTTTTCAACTATAGGTTGAAAGTCGATTTTATTTGATATTTGACTGGCTACTCTAGCTTGTTTCTTGGGATCATTTGCTTGGAAAATTGTTTTCCAGCCTTTTACACTAAGGTAGTGTCTGTCTTTGTCCCTGATGTGGGTTTCCTGTATACAGGAAAATGTTAGGTCCTGTTTACATAGCCAGTATGTTAGTCTTTGTCTTTTTATTGGGGAACTGAGTCCACTGATATTAAGAGATATTAAGGAAAAGTCGTTATTGCTTCCTGTTATTTTTGTTGCTATAGTTGGAATTCTGTTTATGTGTCTATCTTCTTTAGGTTTGTTGAAACATTACTTTCTTGCTTTTTAGAGCTTATTTTCCCTCTTTGTGTTGAAGTTTTCCCTTTATTATCCTTTGAAGGGCTGGATTTGTGGAAAGATATTGTGTAAATTTGTTTTTTAAATAGAATACCTTGTTTTCTGCATCTATGGTAATTGAGAATTTTTGTGGGTATTGTAGCCAGGGCTGGCATTTGTGTTCTCTTAGGGTCTGTTTGATTTCTGCCCAGGATCTTCTGGCTTTCATAGTCTCTGGGGAGAAGTCACGTGTAATTGTGATAGGTCTGCCTTTATATGTTACTTGACCCTTTCCCCTACTGCTTTTAATATTCTTTCTTTGTCTTGTGTATTTGGTATTTTGATTATTATGTGATGGGAGGAATTTCTCTTCTGTTCCAATTATTTGGAGTTCTATAGGCTTCTTGTATGTTCATGGGCATCTCTTTCTTTAGGTTGGGCCAGTTTTCTTCTATAATTTTGTTGAAGATATTTACTGGCCCTTTAAGTTGGAAATCTTCCTTCTTGTCTATACCAATTATCCTTAGGTTTGGTCTTCTTATTGTGTCCTGGATTTCCTGGATGTTTTGGGTTAGGTTCTTTTGCATTTCAAATTTTCTCTGATTGTTGTGTCAATGTTTTCTATGGTATCTTCTGTACCTGGGATTCTGTCTTCTATCTCTTGTATTCTTTCGGTTATGCTTGCATCAATGGCTCCTGACTTCTTCCCTAGGCTTTCTTTTTCCAGAGTGATCTCCCTTTGTGATTTATTTATTGTTTCTACTTCTATTTTTAGGTCCTTGATGGTTTTGTTCAATTATTTCACCTGATTGGATGTGTTTTCCTGTATTTCTTTAAGGGAGTTATTCATGTCCTATAGTCCTCTATCATCATCATAAGAAGTGTTTTTAGATCCATATCTTGCTTTTCTGGTGTGATGGTGTATCCAGGACTTGCAGTGGTGGGAGAGTTTGGTTCTGATGATGCCAAGTTACCTTGGATTCTGTTACCTTTGTTCTTTTGTAAGATTTTAAATAATTTTTTCAGCCCTTGAGTAATTAATTAAATTGTAGGCCTTAGCCAATTAGTATCTCCTAACATTTTTGAAAATCATTAAGGGTTTTTTAATTGGTCTCTCCTGATTTTAACATTTGGTGATAGAATTTCTAGTAGACATTATATATCCTAAAAAGTTAATACAGTCTCCTCTGTATTGTTTCAGAAGTAATTTGTAATCTCCAGCAAGGCAAATTTTTCTTAACTTCATCATACATTTTTTCCTAAAGCATCTTCATTTGAATCAGTCAGCAAAATATCATCCATATAATGGTAAATTATGGATTGAAGAAATTACTTACAAATTATTTCTAGTGGCTTTTGTATAACATTTGGCATAATGTAAGTCTATTCAACATTCCTTGTGGTAAGATTATCCAATGCTACCTTTTGATTGGAAAAATATTCTAAGTAAATATTGAGAAGGCAAATTTTCTCTATCTTGTTCCTGTAGAAAAATGGTGAAAAAAATCAATATTTTTAATCAATCACTATAATCGGCCATAACTTACCTAACAATGAAAGCAATGGGATTCCAAGCTATGAAGAACACATTGACTGATTGATTGTATTATTTGATCTTATATCTATCAGTGTCATCCATTTACCAGATTTCTTTTTATTGACAAATACAGGAGAATTCATATGTCTGGTATACTCATCTATATGTTGAACCTTCAGCTGTTCTTGGACTAGGTGTTCTAGTACTTTCACTTTTGTCATAGGCCACTGTCCTATCCAAATAGGTTTGTCAGTCAACCACCTTAGTGGTAAGGCTGTTGGAGTTCTGTTAGCAGTGTCTCCTCCATATAAAGTTGGAAAATGAGCCTTTTTTGTGTCATGCTTATGGACAATGTGAACAGTCTATGAATATTCTTGATAAGGTTTTTAATACCTTCATTGGGAACATCTTTCATTTATTGGCTTATTCCAGAAGTTGGAGGAATGGTAATCCATCCTTCCTGTTATGACAACAGATCTTTTGCCCACCAATTTACAGCTGTATCAGCTATATATGGCTTTATTTTTCGTGTTTGGCTTGCCCTATAAATTGAAGCCATTTACATTTTGTTTTATCTGTATAACTGAACTACCTTCTGAAGAAGCCAATTAGGAGGTCAAATTTTAATGAGATTATTTTTACATCTGCTCCAGTGACTACCATTCCTTCAAATTCAGTATTATTTAAAAATAACTTTAGTTTCAGCCTCTGATCATGTGCAGACATTTGCCAAAATATTTTGGGTTTTTTAG
The DNA here is from genome assembly GCF_900095145.1 of Mus pahari. Classification (NCBI taxonomy): domain Eukaryota; kingdom Metazoa; phylum Chordata; class Mammalia; order Rodentia; family Muridae; genus Mus; species Mus pahari. The sequence continues at coordinate 43,029,596 of NC_034596.1, forward strand.
ATCCTTCTGGGAATTTTTTTTTTTTTTAATCTATAGATGTTTCTCGGACTCTGATATCTGGGTTTCTTGTATTTATCTTCAGAGTAGTGTTGATTAATCCTTATTTGGATGAGTATCCACTATTGCCCTGAAATGGCTGGTGTGAATTTGGTACTGGGACCTTCAAGATGACCTCCTGGATTTTTGACAAGGGGTTATCCCATTTGTCTTTTATTGATCTACATTCATTAATCCAGTGTTAGCCCTTGCATTTTCCATAGGTCCTCTTTAGGAATTAGTTTGGTCCTATTACAACACCTTTTGAAATATTTAGAGATCACTTCTTTTATCATATTCATATCATATGAATGAAATTGAGTGCCAACTATATTTCTAATCCATTCATCTATTGGTGCTAATCTTTCATTTAAGGGCCTGATCAGGATTTTGCATTCAGCATTAATATTTTCAGGCTAGTAGATCTGATACACTTCTATCTACAACTGAAGTTAGTGTCTGTAAAAACTAGTCAATGTTTCTTTAGGGTCTTGCATAATCTGAGTAATGGTCAAGTCTTTTTCCTATATCTTCAACCCTGTACAAAGAATTTAAGGCTACCAGATGATATAAAGCCAAGGTTGCCTTGTCATATATGACTTGCATCTGTATGTCAGCATATGGACCTTCACCTAGGAGCTGACCATGAAAAATTGATGCATTTGGTCCTATTTTTTTGTTCTATCTCTCTAGCTTCTTGTTGCCATCATGAACACCATTGCAACTAGGAATCAGATTCAAATATAGCTCTTGTCATATCTTTCCAGTTTTGGGAGTTTATCTTATTTTGAATCTTCCAAGAATTTAGTATTTGTTTCCTGCATAGAGAATGCATACAATATTTGCTGACACTTTCCTTAAACTTTCTCATATCCAGCACAGCTATGGTTTGCCAACCATGTTCATAATCTTGTTTGTTTTTAGGTGTCTGATGGTATTTGCTGCATATTGACTGGATAAGCTAAGGTTTGTTTTCTAACAATCTTTAGCAAATGTTTCTGAATTTTATAGTATAGTGCTGTATTAGGCTCTGGATTTATGTCTACGGTCTTTATCAGTACCTTTAAGTTTTTCTCTTCCATGGCCTGTGTCCATTTTTCATACCTTTCTTTTCCTTGTATCTCTGCTTGTATCTTGTATCTCTTCATTCTGATTTACAGTTTTTGTATTTTTTCTTTAAGAATTGCTTACTTATCTCACTTCTTTTCCTTTCTTTTTCCTCTGATATCTTAGCATTTTCCTCTGACTGATGTATATATTTTTGTGATTTTTCTAAAATGCTTGTTCCTATTTTCATCTTTCTCCCTTCTTTCTCTATAGTCCTCTTCTTTGAGTAGGCATAGAAAGCCAAAATGATTATTAAGGTAATAATGAGCATTATTAATGTCATAATAATCATAATTCATAATACATCAGTTTCAGTTAGGACATTTATTTACTTCTCTCTTTTGTTTCTATCTTTTAGGATTCCCAGGCAAGACATGCAGGAGAGAAGGAAGTCTACTATGAGAAGGGCATAGGACAGATCACTCCAGGAAGGTGGAAGAGAGAGAGACAGACAAAATGAAATGTAGGTGCAAAGAAGAAAGCAGCCCCCAAAGGGCTGCCCAGAAGGGTCCATGTAGTAAGTAGCAATTTAAAGATATCAAAGGGGAAAGTGTGCTAGCAGCAGGAAGGTTTGGAAGTGCTCAGCCATTTGCATGCTTAGGACATATTAAAAATAAGCCATTTTATGAGGTCTCATTTGTCAATTCTTGATTTTACAACACAAGCCATTGGTGTTCTGTTGAGAAATTTTCCCCTATGCCCATATCTTCGAGGCTTTTCCCCACTTTCTCCTCTATCAATTTCAGTGTCTCTGGTTTTATGTGGAGGTCTTTGATCCACTTAGATTTGAGCTTTGTACAAGGAGATAAGAATGGGTCAATTCTCATTCTTCTACATGATGGCCACCAGTTGTGCGAGCGCCATTTGTTGAAAATGCTATCTTTTTTCCACTGGATGGTTTTAGCTCCCTTGTCAAAAATCAAGTGACCATAGGTGTGTGGATTCATTTCTGGATC
>NC_034596.1:43032159-43059919 GCF_900095145.1 Mus pahari
TGTAGCAGAAGATGGCCTAAACGGCCATCATTGGGAAGAGAGGCCCCTTGGTCTTGCAAACTTTATATGACCCAGCACAGGGGAATGCCAGTGCCAAGAAGTGGGAGTGGGTGGGTAGGGGAGCAGGGCCGGGGGGGGAGGGTATAGGGAACTTTCGGGATAGCATTTGAAATGTAAATAAAGAAAATATCTTTAAAAAAAAAGATCTTGGTGACAATTCTCTGCAAGAATCTATAAAAGCCAAGCATTAAATTAAAAAGATCAAAGTCTATCAAATTAAAAAAAAAAAAGCCAGCACATGTGTATCTTTCACTCATGAATCCAAAATATTTGGGTGGGTGTAGAAGAACTAAGCACCCACCAGGACCTTAGAATAGACTATAACCTTTTACCACTACAATTGTGCCTCTTATCTTCAAATGCTTTATTTCCTTAAATATATCAATTTTAAGTTTTTTATACTTATCTATGAAATTTTATATCCAGATGGTTTCCTCTTAACATTAAGATATGCTTTCAAACTTTTTCTTTCTTCAAAGAATCATTTATTTTATGTATATGGGTATACTATATCTGTCTTCAGGCACACCAGAAGAGGGCATGCGATCCCATTACAGATAGTTGTGAGCCATGATGTGGTTACTGAGAATTGAACTTAGGACCTCTGTAAGAGTGATCAGTGCTCTTTACCACCAAGCCTTCAAACTATTTTTCTTTTTCTTTTTCTTTTATTAGATATTTTCTTCATTTACATTTCAAATGCTATCCCCAAAGCCCCCTTTTCCCTCCCCACACCCTGCTCCCCAAACCACTCACTCCTGCTTCCTGACCCTGGCATTCCCCTGTACTGGAGCATATGGTCTTTGCAATACCAAGGGCCTATCATCCCATTGAGGGCTGACAAGGCCATCCTCTGCTACATATGCAACTAGAGACACAGCTCTGGGGGGTACTGGTTAGTTCATATCATTGTTCCTTCTATAGGGTTGCAGACCCCTTTATCCCCTTTGGTACTTTCTCTAGCTCCTTCATTAAGGGCCCTGTGTTCCATCCAAAAAAATGACTGTGAGCATCCACCTCTGTATTTGCCAGGCATTGGCATAGACTCACAAGAGACAGCTATGTCAGGGTCCTGTCAGCAAAATATTTCTGGCATATAAAATAGTGTCTGGGTTTGGTGGTTGCAAAAGACAGTGTCAATAAGACAAAAAGGCCACCAACAGATTGGGAAAGGATCTTTACCAATTCTAAATCAGATAGGGGACTAATATCCAATATATATAAAGAACTCAAGAAGATGGACACCAGAAAATCAAATAACCCCATTAAAAAATGGGTACAGAGCTAAACAAAGAATTCTCAAATGAGGAATACAGAATGGCTGAGAATAGCCTGAAAAAAGTGTTCAACATTCTTAATCATCAGGGAAATGCAAATCAAACCAACCATGAGATTCTACCTCACACTAGTCAAAATGGCTAAGATCAAAAATTCAGGTGACAGCAGATACTGGTGAGAATATGGAGAAAGACGGACATGCATCCATAGTTGGTGGGATTGCAAGCTTGTACAACCACTCTGGAAATCAGTCTGGTGGTTCCTCAGAAAATTGGACACAGTNCTACCGGAGGATCCAGCAATACCTCTCCTGGGCATATACCAAGAAGATGTTCCAACTTGTAATAAGAATACATACTCTACTATGTTCATAGCACCTTATTTATAATAATCAGAAACTGGAAAGAACCCAGATGTCCCTCAGCAGAGGAATCGATACAGAAAATGTGGTACATTTACACAATGGATTACTAATCAGCTTTTAAACACAATGAATTCATGAAATTCTTAGGCAAATGGATGGATCTGGAGGATATCAGCCTAAGTGAGGTAACCCAATCAGAAAAGAACACACATGGTATGTACTCACTGATAAGTGGATATTAGCCCAGAAACTTAAGAGTATCCACGACACAATTTGCAAAACACATGAAACTCAAGAAGAAGGAAGACCAAAGTGTGGATACTTCATTCCTTCTTAGAATGGGGAACAAAATACCCATGGGATGAGTTACAGAGACAAAGTTCAGAGCTAAGAGGGAAGGAAAGACCATCCAGAGACTGCCCCACCCTGGGATCCATCTCACATCAAACTCTTTTTCTAAGGCCAGAAGTTTTCTTGTTCTCATATTTCTTCTTTGTTTTCTCTGTCTCCCTCTGCTGTTCAGCTGAGGACACTACAGTGGTTAGTATAGTCCTGGTCCTTTCGCTCACAAGGAGTAGAAAGGACATTTGAGGGGAAAAATCACTTTGGGCTATGGATGTCCTGGGAGCTTGTAACACCCAGATGTGTTGTGCTAATTCAGTGCTTGTGACTTCTGCCCAGTCTGAGCAGGTGATGCTAGGTTCCAAATGGACTGCGTATTAAGTATGTAGTATGTCTGGCGTGTTCTTAAGCTTCAGTGTAGGTGCCCACAGAAGGCTCGAGAGAAGCTGCCATGCAGCTTTTGAAGCGCCCAGCTGAGGTAGTCCATGGGTAATTTTAGAGCTGCATGCTGATCTGGGCTCTGTGGCTGGTATGCAAAGGTAGGCACAGTCCTTGCAGGACTAGCTTTACTGATGTGGCCATGTTGGAGAGTTCTGGTGGTGCTGCCACCAATTAGAGTTGAGCCTTATCTACTGGGGAGCTGTGTTTCACCTGTCTGTAACCAGAAGAAGCCTCACGAGATGTCTGTCCCTTCTCCTGTGGCCTTCCACCACTGTACTCTTAGCAGGGAAGGAGCCTGATGCTGTCTTAGGCCAGCTCAGTCTAGTGGTCCACCTGACTCTGGGCTAGTGATAACAGCAGATTTACAGGAGACTAAGGCCTGATGGACCTGCAGTGAGGCATGATGGACCTTTATCTGTTGGTCCCAGACAAATTGTAGGCTCATGGACCTCGTACAAGTACTCGGTAGCACAGCAGGGTCTTAGGAGCCATGCTTGACTTCAGGAAGTGTTGCCCATCTTCTTAGGCTGCAGGCTGGTTGCTAGGTTACAGCCCCCATGTTTTTTCAACCGTTTAGTATTAAAAGAACTAAGCTAGAAGCGGTTATTTTGGGGGGAAGGGAGGTTTTAGTACCTCTTCCTGGGACTTTTCTCAGGTTAGTTTGAATTCTATGCACCATGTTGGGCGCCACTATTATAAACTATTATTCTTGTGGGGCTCGCTATGCATCCTTTATTTCCTTTATCCCCCTAGGGAATTTCTACCCCAATTTTCCCATTTAGCTCCCAAGAAAATAACTCAGAGACACTGTAATTTATTAATAAGTTATGCTGGGGAAATTCTGAAGTATGTGAATCTTTTCATGAGTTAAAAACCCATATAATGTCGTTATTTGCTGATTTAGTGTCTCCTGTGAAGCTTCTGGTGGTATACTTGTCTGTCCTCAGGGTGAACTTTTCTTGGCCATGTGCTCATGGTCCATCACACCTAATGGTGACCTCCTTTTCCCTTTCTTTCTCTCCATTTCTCTCTAATTCTCTCCTGAGACCTCCATCACTTGACAGTAAGTTCTTCCTTTCTATCCTCCCTGCCCAGTCATAAGCTCTAACTACTTGTTAATCAACTAGGTATTACTGGGTAGCATTCTGCACAACACTTTGCTTAATACAGTGCCCTAATATCAAGTTACAGTCTAGACAGATGTCCAGGACTCAGCATCTGAATATACAGCACACAAGACAACCCTAACGACTTACTTTTGCTGTTCCTCAGATTGGATCATTTCAATTGACCGCAAGTTCATAAATTACTTTTTGTGCCTGTTAATGACTGTTATTGGAATCCTTTTATGGGTTTTTCACTTCAGTTCTTATACTTTTCAGCCTCAAGATTTATATATGAACCTTTCTGTACTCTGTTAATATTATCTTCCTTTTCCCTTCATTTTTTCAGTTCTGCATCTTCTGATGCTTTTAGCTTTTTGAATGTGTTGTTTTAAAGGTTTTATTTCATATATATGTGAGTGTATTGCATACAAGTACCAGCAGAGGGGAAATGAGTGAATTAGTTCACCTGGAACTAGAGTTATAGGCGGGTCTGAGCCATCAGAGTTAGGCAACTGAACCTGGGTCATCTTCATAAAAACATATCAGGAGGAGAGGAAGCCCTGAAAGAATAAATCCCCAAGTGTATGTGCTATTTATAGCATGAAGAGTTATCCCCTATCAATACTACTTAGATTATCTAAACATGCCATCTTTTTTAAAAATTTATTTAATTTATTTTTTAAACAATTTTTATTGGGCATTTTCTTCATTTACAATTCAAATGCTATCCCAAAAGTCCCTCATACCCTCCCACTACCCTGCTCTCCAACCCACTTACTCCTGCTTCCTGGACCTGGCATTCCCCTGTACTGGGGCATATAATCTTTGCAAAACCAAGGGCCTCTCCTCCCAATGATGGCCGATTAGGCCATATTCTGCTACATATGCAGCTAGAGCTCAGGGGGGTACTGGTTAGTTCATATTGCTGTTCCTCCTGTAGGGTTACAGACACCTTTAGCTCCTTGGGTACTCTCTCTAGCTCCTCAATTGAAGGCCCTGTGTTCCATCCAAAAAATAACTCCAAGCCTCCACTTCTGTATTTGCTAGGCACTGGCATAGCCTCACTAGAGTCAGCTAAATCAGGGTCCTGTCGGCAAAATCTTGCTGGCATATGCAGTTGTGTCTGCGTTTGGTGGTTGATTATGGTATGGACCCCCAAATGGAGCAGTCTCTGCATGGTCCTTTCTTCTGTCTCATCTCCAAACTTTGTCTCTGTAACTACTTCCATGGGTATTTTGTTCCCCATTCTAAGGAGGAATGAAGTATCCACACTTTGGTATTCCTTCTTCTTGAGTTTCATGTGTTTTGCAAATTGTATCTTGGGTATTCTAAGTTTCTGGGCTAATATCCACTTATCAATGAGTGTATATCATGTGAGTTCTTTTGTGATTGGGTTACCTCACTCAGGATGATACCCTCCAGATCCATCCATTTGCCTAAGAATTTCATAAATTTATTGTTTTTAATAGCTGAGTAGCACTCCATTGTGTAAATGTATCACATTTTCTGTATCCATTCCTCTGTTGAGGGACATCTTGGTTCTTTCCAGATTCTGGCTANTATAAATAAGGCTGCTATGATCATAGTGGGGCATGTGTTCTTATTACCAGTTGGAACATCTTCTGGATATATGCCCAGGAGAGGTATTGCTGGATCCTCCGGTAGGACTGTGTCCAATTTTCTGAGGAACTGCCAGATTGATTTCCAGAGTGGTTGTACAAGATTACAATCTCACCAGCAATGAAGGAGTGTTCCTCTTTCTCCACATCCTCGCCAGAATCTGATGTCTCCTGAATTTTTGATCTTAGCCATTCTGACTGGTTTGAGGTGGAATCTCAGAGTTGATTCAGTTATAAATCAGAATATGGTCTCTTGTTTCTCTGCATATAATATTCTTTCCTCCTTGTTCAGTTGTATGCAACAACACTGCCTCTCAGTTCAGCTGTACTCAGTCAACATACTAAGCTTCTGGGGTTCTATGGTTTCTCCATCAGAGAGCGCAGTTCAGTCCACACAATCCCAACAATCCCAGTTTTTGTGGTTTGTGTGTGTGTGTGTGTGTGTGTGTGTGTGTGTGTGTGTGTGTGATTTCTTTATCAACACCCCAGCCCACTAATGTTCTTGAAGTTAGAATATGACTTGGCCAGGGGCAAATGATTTTATCCATTGCTCTACCTCTCTACCCACTTTGGCTATTTTTGAACAACTGATTAGTCCATTTACTTAGTAAGTACACTGGTGCTTCCTCAGGAACATGTTAATCTTTACTGTATATAAACTGTGCATCCCCATCCCTGAAAACTTACTACTTATCTTCATAGCTTGGTAAGTCTGTGAATAAAATGCTTTTAACTCTTGCCTTAAACATGCTTAAAAGTCAAGAAAGTCTTTGTTTTCTAGCTTCCTGTGGCCTTTGTTACATTTACTAAGTTTTCTAAACAATTGTTAATAAATCCATATTCTTTACCTGAGTGGACTCTCATGCTGCAGTGTGGACTCTCGTGCTGCAGTGTGGACTCTCATGCTGCAGTGTGGACTCTCCTGCTGCAGTGTGGACTCTCGTGCTGCAGTGTGGACTCTAATGCTGCAGTGTGGACTCTCATGCTGCAGTGTGCTGTGTTTAATCATGTTTATCTGGTACTTTCTAATGAGCTTACATGAATTTTAGGAATATTAAAGGAAGGAAATGAGGAGAGAAAGCAAAAAGAATAGAAACAATATGTCTCAATTCTGATAATTAATTTTCTGATTTGGCACCTCTTCAAAAATACAAATCTGTTGCTTTTCTTTAACCTTTGGTTCTTTAAAATATTTTTAATTTATTTGATGTGTATGTGTGCATCCCTGGAAATATGAACATGCATCATATGCATATGCCATGTTATTTGCAGATGGTTTTGAGCATGATGCTGGTCATTGAATCTGGGTAGTCTGAAGGATTAACAAGGACTCTTAAATACAGCGCCATCTCTCCAGTCCCAGCTACTACTTTTTGCTGCTGTTATATATAGACATTAGTCAGAACCATAATTTTAAAGAATTTTTAAGACATCTAAGCATATATGTGATTTCTAAATTCCTCATCATACACAGATGTTTTTGAACCTTCTAATATCCCAGTAGCACTTACAACTTTTCTCTGAAGACTCTTAGTACCATATTGTTTGCATCAACTCTATTTTGACCTTAGGGAGAAACTTGGATTTCAACTACTTTGCAATTAAAACACAATACAACAAAGCAAAACAAAACTCTGTTTTTCTATTCTGAGTGATTTGCAAACAACCTGGGTCCAATTTTTTTTTTTTAATGTTCTTGGTAACTGTAAACAGGTTAAAATTAGAAGACAAATTTATTTATGGGCAACTCTGGCTTGCCTTTTTAAAAGTCAGGACTGAAAAATTAAAGGACTATTTTTAAGCCTAATGAGGCAACATTGGGGTCTCTGTAGGACTTGTAAAATGCCACTAATGTTTTACTATATTTTTAAAGTTAATATTTTTTTCTTCCTCACTTGGTGTGTTTCTTTGCTTCTTTAAAATTGTTCAGCATCTAGGTAGACTGGCAATGATAATTTAGCTCTGTCTCTGGATACTTCTGTGGAGTGCCAAACTATGAGAACCACTGTTCATTTTATAGTAACTCTCCAAATACGTCTCTTATAAGCTAATGAGAGACATATTAGTCTTGTAAACCAATGTAACTTGTTTTTCAAATAACCAAAAGCATGCCATATAGCAGTTATAAAGTGGTTTACCTCTAAAACCTGGACGAAAGATGAGATGGATGCACCCATCCATCAGCCCCAACATGTAAAAACTATCAGATGATTAGAAAAACACGCGCATGCTCCAGGGTTTGCTACAGACTCATCACCTCTTCCCTGGTTTACTTCCTAATATGAGATTAAAGCTAAAAGCAAAAGCATAAAGGTTAGGAACTTACAGACTTTAAAACTAGCAGTAGTCCATACCAGTGAAAGAGGTGTGCTACACGACTGAAAGAAATTGCTCCATTGCAACATGTGCTAGAATTCATGGAATCTTAAGGGTGAAAGCATTTTAGGGATCAGGCATCATCACTTCCTTAATTTACAGAAGTGAAAAGAAAGTCCTCAAAAGAAGAACTTTTGATTGCTTATTGGCTTCCCTCTGCAGTTTACCCAGTGTTTTATTTTTCTGTTTTTGATAGAATCAGTCCTCAGTACTGAGGCATTGCTGGTTCTGAGTCACTACCACATCTGTTGCACAAGCATCCTGAATATCGATTCTTTCAGAGAGCTCACCAGTTTTAAAATAGGACTACTAGTGCAGTTTCTCAATAATAAAGAATACTAATGCACTCCTTCCATTCAGGTTGATGCTGTTTTCTTATAAATGGTAAATCTCTAAATGCTTGGAGCCACCCTTTCCCTTTATTCTGCCCCAAAGTAAAATCCATTTTTTTGTTTTGTTTTGTTTTGTTTTCGAGACAGGGTTTCTCTGTATAGCCTTGGCTGTCCTGGAACTCACTTTGTAGACTAGGCTGGCCTCGAACTCAGAAATCTGCCAGCCTCTGCCTCCCAAGTGATGGGATTAAAGGTGTGTGCCACCACTGCCCAGCCAGAAGTTTGTATTCTTAATGCTTCTTTTGTCTGAGCTATGTAGTTGTTCTATAAATCAAACGTGGCCCATGTAGAAAAATAAAAGAACATTTCTCAGCTGCTCAAACACCCACTCAGCTTGAAAATTCTGAATGAAATGTGACTTAGCTTGGTCCCAGTTTTCTTTGACATTCCTCCAGGTTTTCCCATTATCATTTTGGCCTTGCTTCTACCATCTCTGATTATGATGCAGGTAAGTTGACACTGACTCTATTATAAGGTCTTGCACCCGGGCCTGTTGTCTGGAAACTACATGTATTTGGGGCGAGCTCAATCTCCTGGACTAATCTTTCTCAATCAGTTGCTTCTGGTTTGATCTTCATTTGGTAAAGAGTATTGTTAGCTTGCTCTTAACCTTAATTATATGGATTTCTTTTAAAAAATGTATGTATGTATGTATGTATGTATGTATGTATGTATGTATGTATGCTTCACTTAGTTGTTAGAAATGAAAGGTGGCTGGGCAGTGGTGGCGCACGCCTTTAAGCCCAGCTCTTGGGAGACAGAGGCAGGCAGATTTCTGAGTTTGAGGCCAGCCTGGTCTACAAAGTGAGTTCCAGGACAGCCAGGGCTACACAGAGAAACCCTGTCTCGAAAAACCANCCAGCCTGGTCTACAAAGTGAGTTCCAGGACAGCCAGGGCTACACAGAGAAACCCTGTCTCGAAAAACCAAAAAAAAAAAAAAAAAAAAAGAAAGGTCATACAATTCAAAAGGAAATAAAAACCCTGGAACAAAGCAAATGTGACAAAACCGCAGAGGAAACAATCTGACTTGAGTATTTATTCTCAAACACACCTCACCTCCTTTTCCATCTTGACTGTACACCTTTCCTTTCAGGGTCTGTGGATTCTGAATATGTGACCTAAGGATAAATTTGGGTATTCCTGAAGGTTTGTCAAGGGGCCTTCTCTGTAGAGATGTTCACAAGTTCCATGTGATTTTATTTTTTTCCCTTATTTTCTACTAAGGAGACAACAATTAACAATATTTTGGTGGGAATACTGTTGGCCTATAATCCAACCTTTAGAAGCCTGAGACAGGAAGATGCTGAGCTTAAGACCATCCTCTGCTTTATAGATAATCTAAGGTAATTTGCATTATATAAAAAGACTTTCTCTCACAACAAAATAATAGACACATTCCCCACCTACCTAATATACTGATTTCACAGGATCACCAATGAAGTAAATTTTAGTTATTCCTACAATAAAATAACATAATACATACTAGATTCAGCCAATCCACAATATGTGTAAACTCCTATACTTCCATTTGAAAGAGAAAAAAATGTAGTTTTTACATATTTAAGTTGTCTGACAAGGTTGTATTTCTGAGGAACCATGTGATGTTTTGATGTATGTGAGCACTAGAACCAATGTTCAAATATGTACATATATCTATCTACTCAAACATAATCATTTATCTGTGGTGAAAATATCTAAAGTTTTAATTTTTTTATCTTTGACACTTTCAAAGTACATAGTTCATGATTGTCACCCATAGTTACCTTATTGTACAAAAGAACTCAAGAATTGCTTTTCTGTCTATCATAGTGCCCACTGTTCTGTTTTCTGCACTTAACATGATGATAAGAATGCCTTAACTGTACATTTTTCTTCTAAATGAAATGTTTAGGAATATCTATAACTTTATACATACTCAGATGTGTGACATGTTGGTTTAGTTGATCCCCAATAAGTGATTATTAATGGTTAAAAGAAAATACAAAATGAAATGAGTGAACTGGTTTATGTAAGTCTTCTCACTTCATAGTGTGAATGGCCTGGAGCTTTTTAGGTAGACCAGACTGGCCTTGAACTCACAATATCTGCCTGTTTCTAGCTGAGAGTAAAAGCATATCTGACATATTGTTGTCTAATATGCCTAATTTACTTCTTTGTTCAAAATACAGTTTGAATATCATTTAAAAATTCTGGCTTAACTATCCAGACAAGATATGCCTGCTGGTGAAATGGTAGAATGACTCTATTGGGGGTAATCAAGTGTTTTGTAATTCAATTGGTGCTCTGATCTATCTCTCATATTATAAACCTGGGCAAAAGCTTGTAGCTGGAGAGGTCATGGGCCTAGGATGGTAAACCCATTACCATTGCTTACCTAAATGGATACATTATCAAACATCCTTTTAAATACTTATTTTTATACCCATAGGCTACTGTTGTTCTTACCCTGGAGCCAGAGGGTCCTTTATGCACAAGGCAGTGCTTAATGCAGAGATTCATTATTTGTTCAAAGTTTGAGAATTAGTGATTGTTGAGTGTTCACCCCTAAGTGGAACATTTATATCACCCCATCTCAGTCCAAGATTCAGGAAATATCATGGAAAAGGACAGGGAGGAAGAATATAAAAATATAATGTGGAGAGGTTGCCATGAAGTAGCACCATCCCTGCACAACACTCACTTGTGATTATGTACACACAGTCACAGTGGATAGTGCATGAGATCAGACCCTTCAACCATCAGTCATCAGGAGAAGAGATATTGGCAAGGCTCTACTCATTTCTGAATAACCCTTTATGGTTATGTCACAATGTAGTCACTGGGGCACTATTTGCAAAAGAAATTTAGAGGAAAAGGAAGGATATGAGATGGTAATACTGGTGAATATCATGACATATGAAATGATCAAAAATAAGAAAACAGAAACCAATCAACCCAACAGAAGTTCCGATGTCCAAAAGTTCACAACCAGTGTTTGGCTCTGGCTGTTGCTACAGTTTTTGGTTTCTCATTGACTACCTTCTCCTCAAGTCTGTTCTGTTGTGATCTTCTGGTGAGACAGTACTTATTGCACTAGATATTCTGCAATCATCTGGATCTTTCTGTGTGTAAACATTTAAGACAATGTACTATTCAGGGCAATGCCTAAGCACACAACTGAGTTTAAAAATAACTACCCCATCTACTGTTGTTACCTAGAACAAATTTCTTGAGCATTTAATCACCTAATTTTACCTTAATCTTTCTGTGAGCATTATTAAAATGATAAATAAAAAAGTTTATACTAATAGTGCCAAATAAATTATTTCATAAATTTTTTTACAGTCTATTTCCTATATTATTTGATAAACATATTTGATTGGAGTTTTCTTCCAGAAGTACAAATTTTTATTGTTTAAACAAAACTCATTTTTATAACACCAAATATAATGTTTAAATCATTAAGGAACTAAAATGTTTTACCTGGGGACTTCATCTGGATCTTATAAGTACTGAAATGTTTACATTGGAACAATTAAGAAGAAATTAAATTTCATATTCCAAATCAACTAAATGGGCCCAATCCACAGATTCCTTTCTTGGGTCATCAAATCTCTAGTTTATATTCAAACCATGAGAGGCAAGGCACACGTAGCTCAACATTTCACTGCAGATCATATTTCTCTGTAAATATCTACAAAGCCTTGATCCTCTGGGCATCTGGCCTGAGTTGAAAGATCTATATCCCTCTGACTTGCAATATAACTTTAGACACGTTAATCTTTTTCTAGTTTTTTTTAATGACTTTTTTACTACTGGAAATAAATCCTGAATCCTTCAAATATTTACTCTCCTATTAACTCCTAAAGGCCTTTTGTGAAACTTTGATCACAGAGATTAGCCTTTATGCCATAAATACTCCTTGACAAATGCTATTTTTTACCAGGGACATAATGACTATTAGACATAAAACTTACACAAAAAGGCAAGTTGGACCACTGGAGTTTTAAAATACGTGCCCCGAGTTTGGAGTGATTGATCTAACTGGATAGTGGAAACAGGATCATTACTAATCAGAAAGCTGAGCCTAGCTAATCCTAAATTCCAGTTGTCATAACTCATGGATCACTTGCCTGTCTGTGGGAGCCACCATCTTTTTGCATAGTCCATCTCCAAGCTCCTCTTTCTTGAGCAACTGAATTGGTTTGAAACTTTGCTTTAGGCAGGAGTTTTGCAGCTCTTATTCACTCCTATTTTGGGGATGTTTTGTCTTCATTTCTAGAAATTAAGCACAAGGATAAAGCATGTTTTCATAAACACAACACACACACACACACATATATATGTATATATATGTACATATACACATATACATTATACATGCTATATATGCTATATAGTATGTATATATAATATATATGTAATATATATCTTTTTGTGTAATTTGCATTGTGTAAATACATATGGATAGATATATAGATATTACACCTATATTATATTATTAGATATATTTATGTATTGTAAAATAGTCACTAACTTAAATGCCATGTGCATATATGTGTGTAGTCAATAACCTCCATCAATTATTTAACATGGATATCTCCATTTTAAGATGAGAAGACTGAAAGAGAAACAACATTAAGCATTTTGTCACATATATTAGAGCTTCTCAATTGCTCCAAGGTCTTTTCTCCAAATGTTAGATGTTTACTGGCCTCTGTGTATGGCTTTAAAGTCTATTTAAATTGCTTACGTGTAGATCAACAGCTCTACCTTTGCCCTGTATGCTTACAAAGGTTAAGGGTTGCCCTTCCTGTTGCCAGCTAAATACTTGTTCATATGATTTTCATTGACGCTAATGTCATTTTAAGAAAGAACTGAAATGACTCCTTTCTCATAAAGGAATCAGAAGAACAATAGTATCATAGATAGGGCCACGTTTAAGAAGTGTCTTTTATTGAGGAATTCGCTTTTATGGGATTTGCTTATCATTCTAGTTGCAATCACAGGTAGTCTCAAACAAGTCCCTAATCATATTTAGTAGATGCCAGCTCCTTAACTGATTCTACTGTTTCTTCTAAGTTTAAGGAAAAAAAAATCACATTTAAAAACACTCTTAATGTGCTGTATAAAGAAATCACATTTAAGTAAAGATTTTTTTTCACCTACAAGGATACTATTATAATTATTATATTATAATTAGCTTCAGCTATCAAACTGTCACTACCTAGAATCGCCCTCAATTGGGGGACTGCCTCGATCTGACTGGTCTATAGTCCTGTCTACGGTGCCTTTCTTGATAGTTAATTGATGTAAGTGGTACTACCCTATTCAGGTGGTCTTGTGCTGAAATAGAAAAGTACCTATGCAAGCCAGGGCACACAAACCAGGGAGAAGCATTCCTCCATGTTTTCTGTTTTAGTTCCTTCCTTGACTTCCTGATGTGGCTTCCAGAGATGACAGACTGTAAGATGAAATAGACCCTTTTCCCTCAAGCTGCTTTTGGTCATGGTGTTGATAACAGCAGTAGAAAACAAACTAGAGTAGTTACTAAGCCACACAATCTGTAGAAATACGTAATTGTCACAGTAAACTCTTGTGTGGTATTAGAATTCCTCATCTGTCTGAGCTTTAATGACATATTGCTACATTACATTCAGAGCAGGATTCAAGTTTATGACCGGAGTCAATATGCCTAATATTTCTAAAATTGAAGTTCCATATAAGTCAGACTGATTTATCAACAGTCCATCATTCAGTAAGTCAACTTCCCTGTCAATGCCAGCAAAGAATTTATGGAAGCAATTATTCTTCAGAGTCTGTCACTTGGCTTTTACTGTGCTCCTTGGAGAAATGTTTTGCTGAGGATAGTTTGTAAGTACGGATAAGTCAGAGGGTAACAGTTTTATGCAGGAAAGAGAAAACACAACCCAAGATAAAGGACTAAACTATAAAATTGTAAGGAGGACCAACTAGATAATTAGGGAATAAAATAATTATCCACAAAATTTCAAGAATAGGTAGTCAGAGACGAAACAAAAGCCTCTGGAAAAGGTTATAAAAGAAGGTATAGAAATAAAATAATCAGAGAGTGAGAAGCCAATTATTGTACTTGAGCCCTACTTGAAAAATCAACATTTCCTGAAAAGTTATAAAACTTGCCAATGAATCTAACAGGTCCCTGAGCGAAGGCTCTGATGTCCCCAGTTCATCTGAATGTTTGGGCTTCAGACACCAACTGATTATTCTATATTTGTCAGTATCTTAATTTAGAATGTGAGTTATAAAGAAAATTAATATTAAAATTTATCTTCACAATATCTCTAAATCTTCATTTTTGTGTACAAGTCCCTAAACTGAAAATCATACTTCTTAGAAATAGAACTCTGACTATGACTTAATAGTTATATCTCTTCATGTTAAGCAGTAGCTGTTTAGTATCTAGTTATGAGTGAAACACCTACTTTGTATGACTATAAAACAATCCTTATGTGGCTTTACATACTTGTCCAAATTCATACCATATACACCAGGAATAAACTCAGAACTGTAGACTGTGTCTTATCAATGTTAGGATCACTGACTGTGACTAACATAACATACTATTTAAGTGTGGATCACTGGTTATTCTGGAGGCTGTGCATGTGCATGTATGACAGGCAATGTGTATGGATGCCCTGAATCTGTCATAGTTCTTTTCCCTGCACATAAAACTAGTCCAATTATTCCTTCAAGAATTTTTGTATTTAAAAACTATTAGCTAGAATATTGGCTGTCTAAAAAGTATAACTGTTGAGGTTTGAATGTGAGATATTACCACACAGGTTTATGGACTTGAAAACTTGGTCGCCACATGGTAGTCCTGTTTGAGAAGATCTTGGATCTTTATGAGGTGGAGCCTTGCTTTAGGAAGTGGGGAACAAGAATTAAGCCTCTTGGTTTTACAGCTAGACCACATTTCCTCTCCACTCTGTTATCTGACTACAGATGTAACATGACTACTAATCTCACACTTGTATCACCATGCATTTCCCTGCTGTGAAGGATTGTATCCCCTCAAACCCTAAGCCAGTATAAGTTGTTTCTTGTATGTAGTACATCAGAACAACTAGAAAACTTATTAAGAAACCAGTTATAATCATCAAGAATACTTTGTTTTCTTGTATAATTGCTAGAGATTACCATGAAATACAGGAGCTTAATATTTGCTATTGTAAGTTCTTCTCTAACAGGCTGGAGGCCAGAAGTTCAAAATCATCATCATTAGGCTAATGGCAGGGTATCTGCAAAGCCATCTTTCCTCCATAAGCTTCTCACCTTCTGCCTTCCTGTGGCCACCAACATCCATCCACTTTCTCCATGGTGTCTTTGTGTTTGTGTGTGTGTGTGTGTGTGTGTGTGTGTGTGTGTATACTTATAGACACTCAAATGATTATTTGGAAGCTCTGTTGTTGTTTTTCCCCTCTGTTGCTGTTTTACTCTGGCAAAAGTTAGAAGGGAACAGGTTTGATCTAGCTTGCAGTTCAGGTTACATTCCATTGTTCTGGGAAGACACAGCACAGGCCCTTGATGGATGTGTTCCCATTGTTCCATAGTCAGGAACAAAGAGCAGTGACTATATTCTGATGCTCAGTTCTCTTCTTCCATGTATAAAGTTCAGGGACTCAGCCAAAGAATAGTCCTACACACTATGTGTTGGACTATTAATATAAGATCACCCCAAAATGAACATGCCCAGAGACCCATGAAAGGGCTCCACATGTATATTCCAGGTTAATTTTACAATCCTAAATTATTTGTTTTTTTTTATTATTTTGTTTTGTTTTGTTGTAGTTTTTAAGAGGTCCTGGGCATTGAAGCCCACAGCTTTGGGTGTGCTCTATATGAGCTATATCCCCAGTCTCCATTCTACTATCTTAAAAGCCCAACTTCAAGGACTATTTCTTCCCCCTTTGACAAATAAGCTAACATTAATCCAGAGGTTAAGAAACAGAGATATTGTTTGAGATGTAAAGGATCCTTAAGCCTGGTACAAATTCCAGGTTAAAATGTTGACCTTGAAAAAAATTTGCTTTAAAATGTTACAGACTAGGATATTACTGACTATATTTCTGTTGTCCTTGAGGCTGGTGAGAAGCATGGACTACTGGCCTTGGCATCTTCTCATCCATGCCTGAGCTTCCTCCTTCTGCAGACAAAGCTCTCTATGTACTTCTTTCCTATCAACAATGACAGCGTCTGAGGGAACGATGCATAAATACCAATCAGTATTCCTGCCTATGAGCATACCAGTTATAGAATAAACACATTTTTATTAATAAACAACTTGCCTGCCTCAAAGCAGCCCTATTTGACAGAGAAGACAGATAAGGGTGAAGTGTTCCATATGTGAAACCATCAGTGAAATACGAAAAGTCCTAAGTTTTCAGGAGAGAAAAAGATTTATTCCTCTTAGAGTAGAAGCATATAAACCTTAATCCAAATTCTAAGAATATAATCAGCCCAGTGTTTGCTGCTATTTAGCATTCACAAGCAGTACATTGCTTCTATAATGTAAGCAGTGAGTGGAAATAATCACAATAAGGTTATCTCTTAGCAGAAGTCATGAACTAAATAAACAGTAACAATAGCCACCAAGCTTCTTGCTCAAAGATGGTAAGAAAAAACACTGGTCAGCGTGACTGGGCAGCTGTAGAAGAGCTTACAAAATACTTTGCAGAATCAATGCCAATCTGACCCTTGGTTTTAGAAGGTACCATTTCCAGCACTGCTGAGCTATGTGGGTGGACTGAGTCATTCACACCCCTTTCAATACACCCTCTTCTTTTCCTCCTCCACCAACTACGAACAATTGGCTATTTTCTGTCCTGTAGAAAGCAGTAACTTGCAAAATATGCTCCTGATCCAAAGATCAAAAAGCTAATGATGCATTTGAATCTTCATATTCACTAATACTTCAATTCTAGTACTCTAACTTAGCCAATACATTAACAAGAATGTTTGCGTGTAGCAATATTAATAGCAGAAGACGATTTTAGGGTTAAATGACACTGTCGAGTAAGGTGAGGTATACCATAGTAGAAAAAAATGGCATTGGGTGTTCTTTCTGTTCTAAAAGTTCTGATGTGTGTGTGTGTGTGTGTGTGTGTGTGTGTGTGTGTGTGTGTGTATGTATGTGTGTGTGTGTGTCTATATGTTTGTGCATGTATATATGTCTATATGTGTATAAGTATATGAATCTGTGTGCATATGTGTATATATGTGATTTTGTGTGGAGTGTGTTTGTGTGTGTGTGTGTGTGTGTGTGTGTGTGTTTTCAAGATCAGAGTGTACTTCTTAAAAAGAAAGCATAAAAATCTTAACAACTTGGGATCCTGAACCCTCAGCAGTCCATAGGGTCCTAGACTTCCTTCAAAACTATTTGTGGAGCTTCCCCTAGAAACTGTCTGTATGAGTGAGGCCATCGTCGTACCACATTTGCTCTCACTCCTTTGTAGGCCTTCAGAACTTCCTGCATTCGGCTCCTTAAGTCATCCGGTCAGTTAATTAGATATCAAGAGCAGAACATATATGTTGTTCTCCCCAGCTTCCTCTCAGCTTTAACAGGGCTGCTGAAGCCAAGGAAGGTACAAGTTTCTGATTTATGTGGAGATTTCATAGGGACGTGAGAAGGGATACACATTGTACTTCTAACCCAGGCTTTGACTGTTTCTCCCATCTCCTCCTGTTCTGTGCTGCCAAAAGAAGCCTGTCTCCTGGCACCTGTCTTTTGTTTTGTTTTGTTTTCATTTTTGTTTTTGTTTTGTTTTGTTTTGTTTTTTGAGACAGGGTTTCTCTGTGTAGCCTTGGTTGTCCTGAAACTCACTCTGTAGACCAGGCTGGCCTCAAACTCAGAAATCTGCCTGCTTCTGCCTCCCGAGTGCTGAGATTAAAGGCGTGCGCCACCACCGCCCGGCTTCATTTTGTTCCTGAAACTCTCCCAAATGTACCTTATTGAATCAAAGAGTGTGTCTTCTGAGGGGCCTGCTTTATAATCTCCATGATAAATAAATGTTTATGGAAATCAGAATGACGCCTATTAAGAACAAGGTTTGAGTTGGGAACGTTGCAGCATGCTCTATTTAATACCTGATACACACTGAAGGTGAGTGCAGAACAGTCAGTCTCGTATTGTGGGCAAAGTGCAATTACCTGGATGGTCAGAGTTTTGAGATAAATCTCTTAGAAGACCTGGGTGCCCTTTTTACATGGTGAAAACAGTGAATCAGCAGGGTGACAGCCACTGGAAGGGGAGCTGTTTCTCGTCAACATACTCAGAGAATTTCATGTAGACTGGGCTTGCCTCTTTTGTCACAAACGTCCTGTTACCTGCCACAACTCTGGCCCAGTGAAACATGCTTGTCTAGATGGCATAAAGCTCAGAGGCCAAGGAGATGCTGGGGGCGTGGTCTCGGTTCGGCAAGTCAGTTTTGAGTTGCATCTTCTGACCTATTACATGTTTGTACTGGATCGGATTACATCTTGGGTACCTTTCAGCTTGATTTGCCTGTCCATTAAAAAAATGTTTTCTATTGCTTGATGATTTTCTACTGCTGCTCACCTTAGACCCATGAATGGTTCCAGGAGGCATATCTAGTTTTAACGACATGCTTTGCTATAGAAATGGGGATGAACTGCATAATAATCTTGATATTTATCGAAACATTTATACAGGAAGAGGTATAAAATATCTTTATACCTATAACCCCAAATACCTTGCATGGGTCATTTATGTAAGACAGAACTGAGGAGTAAAAAGTTAAGGTTCTTACTGAAGACCTGGCTTCAAAACCTAGAATTAGAACCATGTTTTTCTCCACTGAAGAATGTGATAGCCCTTGTAACTTAGTATAAACAATACTGAATATCATAATCCAGAATGCAGAAATAAGCTCTGAGTGGTCAAGAGTGTGCTTGATACATCTTCTTCATTAACTTAGTAGAACAGGGCCACATTAGGCTTTATTTAAAAAGATAATAGAAAGGTTACTGTAAATGCCAATATCCTGATTTCTGTGAGTTACATCTATTTGTAAAATGTCAGAGTCACCAATATAGCACCCACTTAGCTATGACAACCTACTCTTCAAATTGCTTTCTCACTCTGAGTGTGGCCCCCCTCTCCATGCAGCATTGATCCTAGCCACTTGCACCATGTCTTCATTTTGGTTCTTGTGATAAATGTCCTAGTAACCTTGATAAACAAGTTTTCTGAAGAAGGGGAAAATTATATCCAAGAGTTTGTATGTATGTATGTATGTATGTATGTATGTATGTATGTATATATGTATGTATAAGATAAAAGAATGTACACACACACACACACACACACATATATATATATATATATATATATATATATATATATATATATGCATACATACATACATCTCCAGGGGTAATTCCTGTAAGTCTTACCTATAGCCCTCTTCCTTGTATTAGGAAAGGAAGCTTAAGAAAGATATGGGATGGAAATCATCAATTAGGTCCCATGAAGAGAAGTGACCAGGATCTTCCTTATATTAGCCTGAATAACAGCTCCTAGAGGACAGGAACTAATGAGAAATTTATAGTGTTATAATTTTTCTTATTAAATTTGACTTATAATACAACCTTCTGTGCTGTTTTGTAAATTCTAATTGAATTAAATTTCACCAAATGAAAGAATATCATTCGAAGTCTATAAATGCTTGTGATACATTAGGGATAGGAAAAGAGAGAAGAACAATAAAAAGCTCAATTAATTTCCTCTCCATGAACTCCCCATGAACCACCTATAGTTAGAAGAGCAAACTGTACTGTAGAATCTATTGTCCAGGACACAGGCTTTGTTTAAAGAGCTAGTGCAAATTCCAAGGCTTTAGCTTATTGAATTTAGCTCAGTGGCTTGTGGCCAAAAATTTAATGAGAATTGAAGCTACTGATATCTCCCACCATTCAACTCTGTGCCAACGGGACCACAGCTGATGGAAAGACGGGGTGTCTGACAGTTCAACACAGCCCTAATATATTCTGTCTATTTGTGACTTTCATCAAAATGAAGTCACCTTCATAACAATGACTTACAGCCTGAGGTTTTCCTCATTTTCCATTTTTGGCTAAATTTTGAGAGCAAATAAGGGAAAATAAATCACTCTGTCCTCTTTTTGCCTTACAGCACTGTCAAGTCTCATAGAAACAAGATGAAAGTAGAGGAGATCTTAGTATTTCTGAAGTTTGCTTGAAAAGTGTTATGATGATAAACACAGAACTCTTAATCTCACAGAATATTTGATAACCTAATGAGACAAACCAAGGGAGATGAAAATGAGAGGGCAAGAGTTGTACAGATCTTAGACCCCCCCCATCTACTTGTAAATAAGACCACTTTCTATTTTCCCCATATCTTTAGTGTTTATTGAATACTCTGAATGTTATTGCCTTGTGGTGACATGCATGAGATCTCTGAAAGATGTGATTTCTATTGCTTTTTCTATGAAACAGACCTATATCTATATAGGGAAAAGGAGGCTCTCATTAGGCACTCTGTGTGTATGTGTATGTGTCTGTGTATTACGTGCACATGTGTTTGTATATAAGAATATGTATGTGCATGTTTGTGTGTGAGTGATTGCATATGTGCCTGTGTATGAGTGTGTATATGTGTGTGTGTTTCTTATGAGAATTTCGCTAGTATCTTAAATGTCACAATTTCTATCACTCAGATGAAAACATCTGTGGAACAGTAATCAAACTTGTTAGATTTATAAAACTCTAACTCTAGGCAAGGGACTACCTTTTTGGCTTCAGAATAATGGATATATCAGAGTGAAAAACACAGCATTAATTAAAAATAGAGCATTATTTAACCTAGGAATTTGCTGAGAAACCTTCTAGTGTTTTTACAAAGGTGTTTAAGGTGTTTTCTTTTTTCTGATACCATGCACGCAGCACTAATTCTAGGGGAACTGATGCCAGACCTATTCATGGGTCAAACTCCAAAGATGGAGTTACTGTTTTAACAAAGGAGTCAGGCTGAAGTAGTCTTTACTCTGTGTTACTAGACAGGTAAATTTAATGTGAAGTTAATTTCTAAAATTAGGAGTATTGAGAATATCACTACAATTATAACCACCTTCAAGTATGTGATGGGTGTGTTGTCTGTGAACTAGACTGAAGATTAAATAGACCAAACATCACAATTTGCAATGTTTTCCAAAACTTCTTTGTGCTGACATCTACCCAATTCACTTTATGATATTAAATTAGGTCAGGTCCAAACTGACTTTTTTTTTAAATGTTATGCTTGCTGTAATTACAACACTTTAGCAGTAACAGGCCTCATGCCTGAATTAGTGTCTCAAGTCTTTCATTTCTCCACTTTATTTTATAAAAATTCTGTGCATGTGTCAGGTAACATGCTAAATCTTGGGTTAACATAAATTCCATTTTAGCTTTCAGCATTTGCTTTAAAGTATCAGAGAATGATATGGGCTGGAACGGAGACTAGTTTTTAAACTTTTGAAACTTTATCTTAGGACAAAGTGGATCTAACAGAAATAGGAATTCTTTGGGGAAAAGGAATTTGCTTTTAAATCATAAAGCAGGCCATGAATCTGAAAAGTGAATTATTCATGTGCATATAGATGTTGTGAGCTGTATTGATTAGATCAGAAGTTGGATTGTATCCTTAGAAAAAGTCTGCAGGCATGCCAAAATGTTTTTCGTAGGCAATAAAAGGGTATAAAATATTCACTAGTTTTTAATTATTTCATTAATGGTAATGTTCTTTCTAAGAGGCAATTCCAGCTGGAAAGTGTTGAACTTGATTAAGAAGCTGGTAAAATGTCATGAGAATTCTACCTAAAATATATATATATATTTCTAATGTAAGTACAGTTTTATGTGACAGGTTTTAATATCCTGTTGAGATAGATTTTATAAAATATGTCAGTTTTTAACAAGGTACAGAGCTAGTAAGAACTGATAGGGTTTTAATATGCTGGAAAAGTCTTTTGGGTATTCAGCACAGTATATGAGGAACTTCAAAGCTAGCAAAGTGCTTTAAATAAACCAAGAAAAACCAACAACTCTTCTTGTACCCATGAAAGAAGTGAGGTCACACTGAAAGCATCAGAGGATACAGAAAACCACAACGTTACCAGAGTAAAACCTAGGACTACAAACTTCTTCAAAGCTATTACTTCTGGAAAAAAAGAAAAAGAATCACTTAATGTGGCCAATCAGAGGCAAACTACAGGGATGGTGCAAAGAAGAGTCATATATTCCTGTGAGATTTATCTCTGGAAAACTGTCTTGGTTCTCACATAAAATGTCAGGAAAAACACCCTCCCTTCTGCCAGGGAAGGAGATAGAAGCCACACTGAAACAGGTCACCTTACTCCATTCTTAACAAATATTTCTCTCTAATGAGAAATTGCTTAATCAGAGCTACACCTTCTGTGCTTTGGGATGGAGATGGTTGGAAAGAGTCAGGTGGGTGGGCCTGGACAAATGCTCCAGGCTGAGACAAAACTCAGCCCTCACCTTATTTTAATCACCCATATCTTATTAAAACACCATTCTTCCTTATCACTTTCTAGAATTTTCTCAGTGATGGTTCTTATTTAATGTCAACTAGAGCTCTGGCTCTTGGTGGAAAAGCAGGGCTGATAATCAGTCTGCCCAACTATGGTCACATTGTCCATTACTAGTCAAGGAGTTGAATGCATTAACAATGGGATCTCTCATTCATTCAGGGGAAGGGACTACATGGGATATCCCAGGAAAACTTGTCAGCTGTTGTGTGTTTGGAGTAATATCTGGGCATGCAGTGTCCATTTCTAGGAAAGTAAAGCTTCTCTTTTCCCCTTGCTTCTCAATGACATTTTTATTGGCACTTGAAACTCTTTTTTAAAATTTTTTTATTTGCTTGTTTATTTATTTATTTTACACTCCAGATTTTATTCCCCTACTGGTCCACCCTCCGTCTCCAAAAGGATGTTCCCACCTCCCCACCCCACCCTACCAGACCTCTAAACACCCTGGGGTCTCCAGTCTCTTGAGGGTTAGGTGCATCTTCTCTGACTGGACCCAGACTCAGCAGTCCTCTGCTGTATGTGTGTTGGGGGCCTCATATCAGCAGGTGTATACTACCTGGTTGGTGGTCCAGTTTTTGAGAGATCTTGGTGGTCCAGGTTAATTGAGACTGCTGGTCCTCCTACAGAGTCACCCTCCTCAAGAGCATAACTTCTTGTTGAAGTCAAGAAAGGCCCTCTTTTTTTCTTTTTTTTTTTTTTCTTTTTTTTCTTTTTTCTTTTTTTAGCTGTCCAACAAGCAGCTGAAAGAATCCAATGCAGACACTAGCACCCACTGAATGGATAGAAACTCCTGTGGTTGAATTGGGGGAAAGGTGGAAAAAGCTGAGGAGGAGGGCAACCCCACGGAAAGACCAGCAGTCTCAACTGACCTGGACCTCTGAGATCTCTCAGACACTGGATCACCAACCAGGCAGCATACACCAGCTGATATGAGCCCCCTGGCACATATACAACAGAGATCTGCCTAGCCTAACTTCAGTGAGAGAAGGTGCACTTAACCCTTGAGAGACATGAGGTCCCAGGGAGTGGGGAGGCAAGAGGAGACATCCTCTTGGAGACTGGGGCGGGAGAATTATGGGATGGGGAGCAGTCAGGGTGCAGACAGGGAGGGGGATAAAATCTGGACTGTAAAAAAGGATTAAAGAAGAAAAAATGTCAGATAGTTAAAGTAGCTTGGAGAAGAAAGATTTCAGTAAGTTTTGAAATCAGTTTCATATAGCCCATAGAGGTTCTGTCACACATTTCTTACAGATGGAGCAGGGGGACTGTTATCCTTCTTATGTTCTCCAGGAAGGACATGGAGCTTTGATGAAATATGAACTAACACTCCTATTGGGGGTCAATGTATAAACCAGAGGGGAGGGAAAGTGCATTGTTCTATGCTTTCCTCACTCAGTAAGGTGACCGAAATTCAGGAAGAAGTTGCATGCTACGGAATTAGCATAGTCCTTTTTATGACATACCCACAGAGGACACCTGTTTACTGGTTTTGGCTTTGTCTGCACCTTACCTTGTGTGCGGGCTAGTTTTGTGTCAACTTGACACAGCTGGAGTTATCACAGAGAAAGGAGCTTCAGTTGGGGAAGTGCCTCCACAAGATCCAGTTGTAAGGCATTTTGTCAATTAGTGATCAAGGGAGAGGGCCCCTTGTTGGTGGGACTATCCCTGGGCTGGTAGTCTTGGGTTTATAAAAGAGCAGGCTGAGCAAGCCCGCAGAAGCAAGCCAGTAAAGAACATCCCTCCATGGCCTCTGCATCAGCTCCTGCTTCCTGACCTGCTTGAGTTCCAGCCCTGACTTCCTTAGTGATGAACAGCAGTATGAAAATATAAGCCAAATAAACCTTCTCCTCCCCAACTTGCTTCTTGGTCATGATGTTTTGTCCAGGAATAGAAACCCTGACTAAGACACCTTGACAAAACCATTCCATGTCTCCATGCTTCTGTTCTTCCACTGTAACTGCCACAGCTCATCATAACTCATTCCCTAAATAGAGCAAGGGGATGGGATGATTTCACAACCCAATTCCTTTACCATCAACAAGAGAGCTTGAAGGTGACATGGGACTGATCTTTCTGGTGGCCATGATCAAGGTGCTATGGTCATGTAGTGCTGTTATTAAAAACAATAGAAAAAGGCTACCAAATTACTCACTTAGGAAATAGAGTATTACCATAGTCTTAACTTGGAAAGAGAAACAGTCATTACAAGGGATAAATATGTCTCAAGAATGGTTAACTAAAGGTTTTTTCCCAAAGGTTGACTGTTTATGCTTATATGAAACAAACAGTTTTGGTAAACATTACAAAGCATGGTTTTATAGGCTTCTTAAATTACTAACTCTCCCCTTTCTAAGAACTCAAATATTTGCATTTAATATCTGATAATGCCAATGACAAAACCATTGGCTACAAAATTACAACTATTAGTTGCAGCTCACAGAATTTTACTGTGAGAAGATTATATGAACATGTCAGTGTATGCTTTTACATATATAATGAAATTATAAAAACAACAACATGACTTAAAAATATCCTAGTGCTTATCTTTTGGGACCATTCAATAAGAACAGAGCTTTTGATTTATTTTCTGCTTCCTAATCTATACATTTTTATGTATCTCAATAATGACCACAGAGACACACAAAAAACAAATCCCCGCTTAAGTGTCCAGATGTCTTTCAAATGAATCTTTCTTATGCTAGCTTCCCTGATTACTAGCCTTTTTATTACTTGTGTGTTTGGCAGACAGGATGGGGAGGACCAAGATCTCTATATAGCTTAAGCTGGTTTCCACTTGTGCTTCAGCTCCAGCCAGTTGAGATTACAGGATTGAGACATTTCTTTAAATTGTCTTTAAAAGTATTTATATATGTATTCATTTATTTATTGTGTATGTTTGTATGTCTGTGTGTGAGTGTGTGTGTGAACCATACCTAAATGTTGGGGTCAGAGGGTAATTTTCAGGAGTCAATTCTTTCTTGATACCTTGTGGGATATGGAACTGGATTTAGTTCTGTGGATAAGTGCTTCCTCGTGTGGAGACAGTTCTCTTGCCCTCTTTACCTTTCTTACCAGCTTTATTTTGTCTGTCACTTGTTCTCCAACCTTCTCATATGTAGTATAGAATAGACTTATGAAGACAATAGCAATTCTACATAGCATTTGTGAAATCTCCCTTGACTTTCCAACTATTCAGAAATCTGGGAACCCTCTTCATTTGGTTGAATAGATATTATCTTTTCTATTTATATATGATTGAATGTCTACAAGTGACAATAAATTACACAAAATTTTTGTTTGTTTGACCTACCTCAATTCTTTTCTGTAGTCACATCTTGTATTTATTCTATATTTATTACTTTGAAAATATTTGATAATTAAAACAAATATACATTATGACTATTAATCATAATCATCAAGTAATGTGATAACCTGGACATCATAGTAGGTTTTAATGATACAGTTCACTCTTGCCTCTGACCACTTCACACATTACGTATAGAACCAATAGCTAGTTTAGATTTTGAACATATTTTTCTCTTTAAAATTATTTTAAAATTCAAGTGCATAGATCTTCTTCAATACCATATAATTTAAATTTGTAATCTCTGGTTTGCACCTTAAAAAGATGGGAGCACCCCAAAGTCCCCCATGGTTTGCTTTCTCATTCCATGTGATGTTTATTGGCTATTTATGATGGTTTGATTGCTCTAGCCTAATCGATTTCTTTGCCAAGAACATGTAAGTATATGAATTTACTCACTGACACATGAGTTAATCTATATATTTGTTAATGGACATTTGAATATTTGAGTTATTCTCTATTTTTCATGAATATTAATACTTCTAAGATTTTAGACCATATGCAAAGGTCTCTCTATGTATATAGTTATAAGCAGAGTTATAAAATACATGCATTAGACTTTAACAGGTAAGAGGACAGTATTCTGCAAATTGCATTTATAATTTCACTCCTACCAAGGGTGTAAAAACTGTGTGTTAGTTGGTCAACAGCATATGATGTTTTTATATACTCATAACTTTCAGGATTTTAGTGTATATGGCGCTGTGTCTAGAAGCTAAATTCTTTCAGAAATGGAGGTTGGATTTGTATCTTTTTCAATTTTCATTACCAGTCAGAAGTTACAGCCTCTTCTAAGCCATTTGTTCACATCAGATTAGAACCTCCCTCTCCATGGGGGACAACTGTGTATTCTGCTCTTCCGTTTTCATATCAGGAAGACTGTACTGTCCCGAGCTTCTCCTTCTTCCTCAGCAATCCACATAACCCCCCCCCCAAAAAAAAAAACCAGAAGGGGGACACACTCTTTCTGTCCAATGACTGAGTCTTTCTGCTCTGCTTTTGTCCCCTAGAACCCTGGGTCTCATTTTGGTCTACTGAAAGCAGGCCAGGTCCGCTGAGAATATGAGAGCCTTGCAGCTGTGGTTACTGTACAGAGTGAAAAGGCTAGGAACGCTGACGGGAGTGGTGTTGGGATGGATCTTCTATGTCAAAAAGAGGGAGAAGCTGTTGCCCCTTAAATACTCATAAACAAGCCTCCCTTAGAGGCGTAACCAGAGTTACAGAGGAGCTCCAGCTAAGGAAGAATGGGGTACATAGGTGAGTATCTTCAAAGAAGTAGGCATTGCCGACCTCTTCTATGAGGTCTGCCTTTCTGAGTAACAGTATTGCAGACATTTAAAAGCCCCAAAGATATTCTCCTTTTTTAAAAGAAAATATCTTTTAACACCTTTAAACACTTTTGTAAAAACACTAGAAGGTTTCTCAGCAAAATCCTAGGTTAAAGAATGCTTTAACCTAGGTTAAATAATGCTCTATTTTTAATTAATGCTGTGTTTTTCACTCTGATAGATCCATTATTCTGAAGCCAAAAAGGTAGTCCCTTTCCTAGAGTTAGAGTTTTATAAATCTAACAAGCTTGACTACTGTTCCACAGATGTTTTCATCTGAGTGATAGAAATTGTGACATGTAAGGTACTAGCTAAAATCTCAGAAGAAACACACACACACATACACAAACACATATGTAATCACTCACACACACAAACACATATGCACACACGCACACTCTTTTTTAAATTTATTTATTATTATTTTCTTTATTTACGTTTCAAATGCTATCCCGAAAGTTCCCTATCCCCACCCCCACCCCTGCTCCCCTA
>NC_034596.1:43059930-43112642 GCF_900095145.1 Mus pahari
GTTTTTGCTATCCTAAGTGTTTTATTATTCCAGAAGAATTTGCAAATCGCCCTTTCTAACTCTGTGAAGAATTGGGTTGGAATTTTGATGGGGATTGCATTGAATCTGTAGATTGCTTTTGGCAGGACAGACATTTTGACTATGTTAGTCCTGCCAATCCATGAGCAGCACATACACACTCTTATATACAAACTCATGTACACGTTATGCACAAACACACACACACACACACACACACACACACACACACAGAGTGCCTAATGAGAGCCTCCTTTTCCCTACATAGATATAGTTTTGTTTCGTAGAGAAAGAAATAGAAATCACATCTTTCAGAGATCTCATGCATGTCATCACATGCCTTTCTGAGTATCAGTATTACAGACATTTAAAAGTCCCAGAGATATTCTCTTTAAAAAAAAAAAAAAAACAAACTTTTTTATTGTATATTTTCTTTATATAACATTTCAAATGCTGTCCCCTTTCCTAGCTCCTCATCTGAAAATCCCCTATCCTCTCCCCACTCCCCCTGCTCACCCACCCACCCACTCCTGTTTCCTGGCCCAGGCATTCCCTTATTCTGGGGCATATAACCTTCACAGAACCAAGGGTCACTCCTCCCATTGATGACCAACTAGGCCATCCTCTGCTACATATGCAGCTAGAGCCATGAGTCCAGAGATATTCTTTAGCCCTAGAGAACGTTTACAGATATTTTTAAGCCTAGAAATGCTTAATGTTGGGCTCAGGATTGTACAGATAGTCACCAGCAGATGGATCAAGATTAGATTCAGAGTGTCTTTGCGTTCATCCTGAGCACAACTTGCATTAGGAAGCAAATGTTTGTGTCCTTGTCCAGCTTCACTTTGAATAACTAAGTGAAACAACAGGATTGTGTGCAAATTCCCAAGGAAATGGTAAAATAAAGAGTGTACCTGTAGCTGAGATGGATCCTTAGGTGGGGTGGTTTCTGGATGGCTTTTCCTTCAGTCTTGGTTCCAATTTTTTTGTCCCTGTTTTTTCTTTAGACAAGAACATTTCTGGGTTAAAATTTTTGAGATGGTCGCCCTATCCCTCAACTGGGAGCCATGCCTATCTGCTCTAGGTGGTCTCTATAGGTTCTATCACCCCCTTGTTGCATATTTCTGCTAAAGTCATTCTCATTGTGTCCTAGGAGGCTCTCACTACCCTGGGGTCTGGGACTTGCTAGTGGCTACTGCCAGTTCATCACCCCGACTACTACATATTTTTATTCGATTTCCTAACCCTCTGTACTTCTCTCTCTCCTTAGACACAAAACTCTGACACTATTGCTGATGCCAAAAAAGCACTTGCTGACAGGAGCCTGGTTCTGCTGTTTCCTGAGATACTCTACTAGCACCTGACCAAAACAGATGCAAATACTCACAGCCAACTATCCGACTGAGCTCATGGACCCCGTTGGAAGAACTAGAGGAAGGACTGAAGGAGCCGAAGAGGATTGCAACTCCATAGGAAGAACAATATCAACTAACAGGACCACCCAGAGCACCCAGATATTAAAGAGTACACATGGAGGGACCCATGGCTACAGATACATATGTAGCAGAGGATGGCCTTATCTGACATCAATGGGATGGGAGGCCTTTGGTCCTGAAGAGGTTCGATGACCCAGTGTAGGGAGATGCTATAGAGATGAGGCAGGAATGGGTGAGTGCATGGAGGCGCACCCTCATAGAGGCAAAGGGGAGGAGGGAGGAGGGATGGGATGGGGGGATTGTGGAGGGGTGACTGGGAAGGGGATATCATTTGAAATGTAAACAAAGTGATTTAAAAAAAAAAAAAAAAAAGAGTGAGAGGGGATGATCATCCCCAAGCACATACTTTCTTTAAGCACACAGAAAGTAGATTCCATCAGCTTGACAAGTGGTCCACAAAAATCTCTGGAGCCCAGATTGAAGAGTGTATGTGTAGGTGCGGAATGCAGCAATGTAAATAGATCAATAGAGTGACACAGACCACTGTCTCCTTCTGCAGTAGCGTTGAGTTGAAACTTTGTTGAAATTCTCCGAGGCAATGGTGGTGAAATAAAACTCTATTGCATGAAGAATGTGTTTTCTTGGGCTATCTCACACATGGCTGATAAAAGTAATTCATACAATATTTTTGGAGGAAGTTGAACAATACATCTTAAAATTCTTAAACATAGACAGAACACTTGTAGTGGAAATAAGAGCTATCAACTATTTATTATATTGCTGATGTCTTCTCATGTGGGTTATCTGCACTTTATTGTTAAGTCTCTTGAAAACCTATGATAATACTATTGCTATCTTTATATGATAGGTGAAGAAAAGAAGTTACACTTCAAATTACACTGATAGACCATTGCATAGTTATAATTTGACTCAATTCAACTCAGTTCCATGGAGTATATTTGTTCCCAGTACAATTTATATTAACTGTTTAAATACAGGTCCAAAAAATAAACTATGTTTTTAATCTTTATGTCCGACGATTGAGATATGGTAGAATTTGTGGCAGGTGTAGAGACTAATTTTAACTATTTAAATTAATGCTGAAAACCTTTAGTTTGTGTAACATGGAATATTGATAATTATATGGTAAATAAAGGCTCAAGTGCAAAACAACTATGTAAATTTATATAAAATTAAATAAAATTTATATAAAAATTTTAAATATATTAAATATATTTAAATATATTAAATTTATATAAAAATAAATAAAACAACTAAAATTCTGATTGAGCAGTTAGTATGCAGAATAAAGTAACTAATTCCAATGATAGCCTCTCTGCCGCTCCTTTCTAGGAACACCAGTCTATTCCCCTCTCTTCTTTGATGCACCTTCATATACAGAGACTACAGTTTTAAAGAAGTTGAAGGTGATAAGAACTGTAAATGGGCAGCAAGAAGAGTCTTCCTCCAGCCTTGTGCACATGCAAGGTGATTAAACTTTCCTTCACACCCAGAATAAATAGTCTTCCTTTTCACCAAGAATCACCATTTTTTCTTCATAGCTCATACTACAGTGACAATCTGGCTTTGTGTGATTATCTTGTGAATAGGTGTCCTTCACCAGGCTGGAGCTCTCTGACTGTATGGATCAAGATGTTTGTAGTGGTTTCGAAGCTGAAGTATGTGCCTGTACCTGAGGTATGATGCCCACATGAAATATATTTTTAAAACCAATAATTGATGAATGGGATCAAATGAGCTTTTGGGGTTTCTGCTCACTTCTTCAGTTGAGGAGGAATGCAAGTAGAAGGGATATTTCCACACTACTCTGGTCAACACATTAAAGCAGAGCAATAGAAAGTCTGGGGAGCCTAACCTTTTCTGTCAAACTTTATATCCAGCTCTGAGCCGTTAAAGTACATTCAGAGAAGACACTAGACACAAGGTTCTATAACGCTTTATGCCCAGTGTTTTCCCTATTGCTATGTTTCTCCACTTTTCCTGTTCACTACTTTCTCCATTTCTCCCTTTACCCATCTATCTTCTATTGCCTTTCTTTATGTTTACTTTCCTCAATAAGCAAAATTAACTCCTTCAATGAAATTTGAGTGCTTTGGAATGATAATCATCTAGGGAATTTAGGAACATATATGATATACTTTTAAATCTGTCACTCAATTAAACACAGAAATGTAAACAAGTCATAGAGTTATAAAATTTATGCTGTCAGATGTGTATTGGGTAAAGGGAGATCAGTCCACCCAAAAGGAAGTGGTTAATTCTACTTTTTAAGTTATTATAGAGGAAGAAATAAAATAGAATTTATGTATATTTCTCTCTTTTTAAAATTATTTTATTATTTTCTTCATTTGCATTTCAAATGCTATCCCGAATGTCCCCTATACCCTCCCCCCACCCTGCTCCCCTGCCCACTCACTCCCACTTCTTGGCCCTGACATTCCCCTCTATGGGGCATATAAAGTTTGCAAGACCAAGGGGCCTCTCTTCCCAATGATGGCCAACTAGGCCATCTTCTGCTACCTATGCAGCTAGACATGAGCTCTGGGAGTACTGGTTAGTTTATATTGTTGTTCCACCTATAGGGCTGCAGACCCCTTCAGCTCCTTGGGTACTTTCTCTAGCTCCTCCATTGGGGGCCCTGTGTTCCATCCAATAGCTGACTGTGAGCATCCACTTCTGTGTTTGTCAGGTACTGGCATAGCCTCACAGGAGGCTGCTATATCGGGGTCCCTTCAGCGGAATCTTTCTGGCATGTGCAATAGTGTCTGGGTTTGGTGGTTGATGATGGGATGGATCCCTGGGTGGGGTAGTCTCTGGATAGTCCATTCTTTCATCTTAGCTCCAAACTTTGTCTCTGTACCTCCTTTTATGGGTATTTTGTTCCCTATTCTAAGGAGGAATGAAGTATCCACACGTTATATTTCTCATGTTACCCAAACAGAGATTGCCAGGGTCTCAGCCACTCCTTCAAGAACTTACCCTCTTATTTAACAAAGTAAATATGTACCAGATACTATGCCAATAATATAACAATAAATATTGGTGATAGGTAACATATTAAATACACTAATATTTGTACTTACATTCACAGTGTGCCACAAAGCGTTTGGATAGCTAGTAACAACGATCTGATGAAAAGCCCCAAAGCTTCAAGTGAGGTGTCCTACAGAAGATGTACTTATAGATGACACATGTGCCATACACTTGCCTGCTTCAAAGTGAATACTATGCTTTCAAAGGTGCAGCAGTGATAGCCAAGGACTACAGATGACCCTACACAGCATGCAATGCTTCACAACTGCTGTGAAGGAATGCTACTAAGGAATCAGTAACTTACCTCTGATCATATCTGCACAGGTAAAATATAGGGGCATGGCTAGGAATCCCTGGTACTGTACTGGTGTGAGAAAGCCAGCTGGGACAGAATTGCTTACATAATTTGTTGGCACAATGACAAACATTGCTTTGGGTAACATCTGAAACACCTACCTTGATGCTCTGTGTAGGACAGCAGGGGACTAGACAGAACTTTTAACTAAGAACTCCTTATCACTTATCACTCCAAGAAATCTTAAGCATAATGAAGGGAAGGCCCTAAAGTCTGAAACTAGAAAGGGATCACAAATTAAAATTTCTTTGGCTTTCTGATATCCTGAGGAAATATGTGATATTAAACTGTTTATATTTGTTCACTTTTTTTTTGTTTTTTTTTTTGTTTGTTTTTGTTTTTTGTTTTTCGAGACAGGGTTTCTCTGTATAGCCCTGGCTGTCCTGGAACTCACTTGGTAGACCAGGCTGGTCTTGAACTCAGAAATCTACCTGCCTCTGCTTCCCGAGTGCTGGGATTAAAGGCCTGCGCCACCAGGCCCGACTCACCTATTCACTTTTAAGGGACAGGGGAAGAGCAACCTTTGGGTATTTAATATCATCTTGTGCTTGTCTACAGCATCTGCATCTGTTCAGATTCTGTTACTTATGGTCCACTGAATCTTGGAGAAAAGGCAAAGGAGCCTGCAATGATGGCAGTACCATGTTTGCTCTAAAGATGGAAATAAAAGTCACGTAATCAAATTGCACTGTTGAGTTACAAGTCTGATGAAAGGATGTTAATTATAGATACAAATCATTTTGTTTTATTATTTTATGTATCTAAGTGTTTGCCTATATGGATGTCTGTGCATTTGATATGAGCATTTAGAACAACATTATTCTGAAAATATTAACCTATGATTAATACATACTGAAGGTCACTAGACTCCCAAAGTCTGAGGTCTAGTTCTGAAAACTCTCGAGAACATCTGGGCAGTAAGTTTAACAGATGGTACAAACAAACCCAGAGCACTGAGCTATTTTGTGTCTCCACGTAGCAGTCTCAATTGCACCCCTTCATCTTACCCAGCTCCTGTCACTCCCCAGGACAATTAGGCAGAAAGAGTGAGGGGTTAATCTACTGTATCACAGCAGTAGCTCATTGTGTCTCTAAATTAGTAAAAATGAAATCTGACAGTGTAATACAATTTCAGAGATGAAAGAACTCTCAAAATCTCATGAGCACAGTTTATTTTATAGATGAGAAAACAGAAAACTAATAAATTATTTGACTTACTCAAGGTCACAGGACTCCTTATGGGTGGAGGTGGACATACAATTTAGAATACCTAACATTAAGTAAACTGTTCTTACCAATCTTTAGCTAAATTTTCATGAAAGGTGTCTGGTATCAGTATAGATATTGTCATTATAAGCACATCAAACAAATTGTGAAAATGTTAATGTGAACAACAGTTGAAAATAATGGAAGGAAAGCAAAATAATTCAGCAGAAAATAAATCCAAATCTTAAAATAGAATTCAAATGTCATAAATATTCAAAAATACATTACCTTTTGGCTTGTTTCAAGTTCTGTTTAAGTAAATTATTACATGCTTGTTAAAATCATATTGAGGCTGGAGAGAGATGGCTCAGCAGTTAATAACACTAGCTGCTCTTCCTGAAGACATGGGTTTGATTCCCAGCACCCACGTGGAAGCTCACATTTATCTGTAACTCCAATTATAGAAGATCCAATGCCCTCTTCTGACCTCACTTGGCATATAAATTATAGCATCTGGTTGTGTGAAAGTTCCTCCTAACATACAGCAATTATTTCTTTTACATTTGTTTATTTCACATTGGACAGTAGGACACTAAAACTCTAAGACAACCTGTGATCCTGAAACCTGCTCTAGGGCTTCGAGGGAGTGGTATTCAACACATGAAAATACTTAGGATTGTAAAGCAACTAATTTAGTTGCAGTGTCTAGCCCATTTTGTATATCCTAGGTTAAGATCTCTATAGGTAGAACAATACACCTAGTTTAGAGATTCTTCAAGGCAAGGGGCCATGACTTTGAATCATTAGCATGCCCTAAAATGCAGGGAATACCCTGAATGATTTTAATAAACTTTATTTTAAAAAGCTTGTCTCCTTATCATTTTATATGTGTTATGTTGTGTTTTATTTAGAGCTTTACTTGATGTTCAAATAGCATTTCCTAAATAGCTGTACAGATAACCTAGTCATGAACATCTTATACCTTCTTCAGGTTACAGTGAACAAAGATTATTGCTAGCAATTATTTGCAGGTTGGACTGAACTTGAAGAACCATAAAAGAGGATGAATGATAAAGTCTTGAAGAACTATAAAGGAGGATGTATTCATTTGAGCTGTCATTAAAAATAACAGCAACATCAACCACAACAAAACCAACAACAATAAACAACTTACTGCAGATGAGACAACTTGAACAACCATTTGAATACCATGTCACAGCTGTGGATGTGATAAAGACCAGATTTGCACTGCTGGCATGGTAATACTGATGAATTTTCTTTCCCTAGTTTATAGGGAAACCTTTTCATATGTTTTGATGTCTTGATAGAGAGTGAAAGTTGTGTTGTGTCATTTCTGGAGTTTGTTTTATTGATTGGTTTGTCCATTTATTTAGATAGAGTTTCCTCTGTAGGCTCATCTCAAAATGGAAGACTTCACATCTTAGCCCCACAGGGCTGAGCTTGTCATTTTATAAAGATACTAATCTTATCAGATTAGGTAACACCACAAGACTTCATTTAACTTTAATTACTTACAAGAAAGGGTTTCAACACAGGAAAACTGCAGTCCAGTCTCTAGCTGCGGGTCAGAAGCAGAAACTCCATTTCTTCTTGAGACTCTGATATGAAATAGACAAATTAGGTCAGTTAATAGGTCCTCACATGTGGACATATTTCATCATATGTGGAATACTGAGACCAGAGGATCCCAAGTTTGCATCCAGACTCTACATTGCTCTCCAGAGCGAGTGCATCTCAGTAGACCAACTTACTATGCATGGTAAAAACGGTCTCTTAAAAGATATTCTTAATAGTTTTCTCAGAATATTACATGGTAAAATGACCTTTTGAGAAAGGGATCCAGAGCTTTGCAGTGAAGTTTAATATTCCAGATGTAATGACAGATTTATGCCCTTTGTGACTCTGAACTCTGCATATCTCCTGAGTTATGAAATGGCTTTGAACTTCAAGCCCCGGTGCTTGAAAACAGAATGAACACACCTTTGACATTCGGAGTTGTCTCACCCTGGGGTTATGTGGTTTCTTCTGTTGTTTCTCTTGTCCAAATGAAATTAGAGAACAAATAGCTTCTAAGTCTACATTTAAATAAAGCTACATTTAGAAAGTTAATAAACACAAGTAAAGAAAAAATTTCTTTTACAGGATTTCAGCATTTTCTGGTGACAAACATGATTTCAATTTTGAGTGTGTTTATGTTCTTCACAGTGTACCTCACAGACTGAGCTAAAAGTAGCAAAACATTTTAAAGTCTTGCTGGGCCATGGTGGTGCAGGCCTTTAATCCCAGCACTTGAGAGGCAGAGNCANGCAGATATCTGAGTTCGAGGCCAGCCTGGTCTACAAAGTGAGTTCCAGGACAGCCACAGCTATACAGAAAAACCCTGTCTCTAAAAACTGAAAAAAAAATTTTTTTTAAGTCTTTGAATTGATTAATTTTTCCAGTTAATTCAGCAGAATTATATAACTAGAAATATTTTGAATGGTATCCTAATCTAGTTTCGTTGACATAATCCAATTTTTGTATATTAAAATGTCTTTGATAGTTTAATTTTAAAAAATATATTTAGGTTATTTTATCATTCATTTATCACTAATTTATCTGTTTATTTGTCTATTTATTATTTGGCAAATAAGATACTATATAGTGGCTAGTAGCAAGAGGTTCAGTTAAATACTGTTTTTTAAATTACTTTTATTTTTTTACAGTCCAGCCATTGTCCCCTCCCAGTCCCTCCTCATACAATTCCTTATCCCATTCCTCCTCCTCCATCTCCAAGAGGATGTTCCCCTCTACCCCAGATTTTAATTATTAGTGATATACCTGACTCTATAAGCTTCACTTGTTTCATCCATACTTCAAAAATAAAATATTCAGCTCCCAAATTTAGTTTCCTAATTAAATGAGATAGTATATTCTATTAAAGTAACTCACACTAAATGGTTCAGTAACTTCCACTCTTAAAAGTACTCACCTATAACGTCCTCCTCTCAAGATTAAATAAATGGTACATCTGAAGCTTTCTGCTAATACCTATCACAAATAATCCTTTAATAATAAAGGTATAAATGTATTTATGTAGTTTCAGAAACATTCTAAGTGATATTGAGCAAATCACTAAAATTGTGTGTGTGTGTATGTGTGTGTATTTATATTTCACATTCTTTCAGTCTTTCATTACTTAGTATTTCTCTCCATAAGGAAACTAGGTTAGAACATGGATCAGGTTCTCTTCAAGTGTAGAAAATGTGTAGAAGATGCACAAGATAAAAATGAGACCAAATCATGGTCGTCTACATTTCCTCCAGATATACTGCTCAGACCATTGGCTACAGAAAATGAATGTGCAGTCACTTTTTTTTTAATTAGATATTTTCTTTATTTACATTTCAAATGCTATCCCAAAAGTTCCCTGTATCCTCCCCTCCCCCCCCGCCCTGCTCCCCTACCCACCCACTTCCACTTCTTGGCCCTGGTGTTCCCCCATACTGGGGCATATAAAGTTTGCAAGACCAAGGGGCCTCTCTTCCCAATGATGGCTGATTAGGCCATCTTCTGCTACCTATGCAGCTAGAGACTCGAGCTCAGGGGGTACTGGTGAGTTCATATTGTTGTTCCACCTATAGGGTTGCAGCCCCCTTCAGCTCCTTGGGTACTTTCTCTAGCTCCTCCATTGCGGGCCCTGTGTTCCATCCAATAGATGACTGGGAGCATCCACTTCTGTACTTGCCAGGCAATTTGCAAAACACAAGAAAATCAAGAAGGAAGACTAATGTGTGGATACTTCATTCCTCCTTAGAATAGGAAACAAATTACATATGGAAGGATTTACAGAGACAAAGTTTGGAGCTAAGATGAAAGGATGGACCATCCAGAGACTACCCCACCCGGGGATCCATCCCATAATCAGCCACCAAACCCAGACACTATTGCATACACCAGCAAGATTTCTCTGAAAGGACCCTGATATACCTGACTCGTGCAGTTACTTTTATTTATAAGCTTGAGGCCAGAAAAAAAATAGAATAATAGAAAAACTGAAATAGAGGTAGAGAAATAGTTTTGGGATAAACTTTAACATTTTTCCGTTACAAAGCTAGATCATTGAAGGGGCACTGATTGGAATTGGGAGTTAATGAGTAATGAGGTGAGATTTTAAATGTACTTAAGTCTCCATAACTAAGTAGAGGCATGTTTTGAGATCTTATGCAAGTAAATGACAAAAGAATGATGGTGCTTATACGTGAAAGAAACATGATGGACTGTGTTATTCCAGCAATTCATCCTATTGAGTATCCTAGGGAAATGATAAAAATTCAATAAATATTCAGAGGATCCCGACTAAAACATTGTACTGTAGAGCCAAATGGTGTTCTTATGATGTTTCCCAGGGGACTTTGACAGCTGATGGTCTAAATCTATAAGTTTCTACATTCCTGCATCATTTTTCTATTGCTGAGTAAGTAAACAACTGGATACTGTTACTCTTCTAAACCTGTGAGATCTTTTTGTAATTTTGAAAATCGATGTTGATATGTTTTCTCCACTTTATCAATTCACTATACAAATCTGGACAGGACTTTGTTTGTGGGTTACTACGGAAGCTTTTATGAAATGGCTGGCTCTCCTAGTTTTTTCATAAGCAACATGGGTTCTAGTTACTCCAATTGTCTAATACCCCCAAATGATAAAGAAATCACAGACATTTTGGTTTTCGTTGATCATTGCAAGAACATTATTCTAAAAATAAATGAGATGTTATATCTTTAATACAAGTAAGCTTCTGTATTTTTATGTAAGCAACTTCTGGAATTTTCAGTCATTCAGAATCATAGACTTTGGCACTGAGGTCAGACTTAAAGGTTTATAGAACCATTAAGTGTTCTAAGGATCATGCTACACCTGTCTCCCTAATCTCAATGCCTTCAGGCATGTGTCTTATGCTTTTGTTTATATCTTCAATTGACACATTATTTAAAATGTTTGTGGTGTTTCCTGAATGTTTCTCTTAATTTCCTTACTATTCTCAAAGGATTGCATCTCATTTTTCATTTTCCTCTATGGAGCTCAGTCACCACTTCCATAGCTGGCCTTTGCATTATACTTTGCCACTAGCACACAAAGACTGTTAGTTTAGGATGATATTGGTTTCAGCATGAAACCAATTTTGATTTTTCCCTGGGAAAATGGGAGACATGAGTACACACTTCACCTATCCCTTTAATATGACTTAAGTAGGAATTTCTTTCTTTTATTCACTTTCTTTCATTCTTATTTTTTTTGTAACTATTATTGTACAGATAATATTTGGAATGATCTCCAAGAACATTCGTTTTGGAAGGACTTTTCAGCTTCACTCTCTGCCATTCTTCCATGAACTATTTGCCATTTAAGGAAATGACTACTAAATATTACTCCTTCAGAACCCTAACAGATGGTGATACAAACAACTTTTATGGAAAGTGTGATGTTTTCTAACCTCCAAGGTAGTTTACTTTCCCTTTAATCTAACATTACTGATATAATAAAAAGGGAAAATACGCTTTCTATCTGCACTCCACTTCATGTGCTCCCTGCAAGAAGGAAATGGAATGAGAAGCCAGCTCATTTATTTTCCAGAACATTTGCAGACATTTTTGTGTTTCAGTTTATGAGCCATTTGTAGGGTTCTAAATGTTATTTCTCAGGTACAGTAAATAGTAACTCTGTACTCTTTGTAAAGATGGCTTCTGTCAGGCTGATGTCTAATGTTGCTTCTTAGTAAATACATGAATACACAGAGCAATGGATGAGTTCCCTGGAACACTTAATAATCAAGGCTGCAGTTATTTACAAAATACTTTCTATGTCATCAGTTAAAGTTTCAGAGAAAATTAGCATAAAATGTTTACTTTGATGCATTATCAACTTTCTTTTTAAACTTTTCATTTGCTTACTAAGTACTTAAGTGTCTTTGGCTTGTCTCTGTACTTTGTATCCATTTTTTTTAAAGTAGGATATATTTCACAGCTTTGAACAATCCTGTCCCTCTGTAGAGGAATTATGAAAAATTTCCACAATTTGTGTGGAGGGTTGGTTGTATGCAGAAGAACTTTTTGATTATCATGCAGTCATGGAACATGAATTGTGAATGTTTGTCTTCATTGTTACCTCAATAGTTATTCAGTCACAATGGCTTTAAAAAAGATACAACACTTGTGTATAAGTTTCTTTGCTCATTGTTGAAACCTGACCAAAGCAACTCTAAGAAGGAAGAGCCCAATCTGCCTTACTCTTGGAAGGATGTAGTCCAACATGACAGGGAAGGCACAGTGACAGAAGTGGAAATCACAGAGTGGCTGGTCACATTGCATCTATACCCAGGATGCACAGAGAGAACAGAAAGTGATGCCAAGCTATAAAATCACAAAGGCTTCCCCTGTGGAGCCATTTCCTTCAGAAACCTTCCTAAACAGCATCTCTCACTGGATGTCAAGTGTTTAAATGAGTAAGCCTATTGGTAACATTTCACACTCAACCCAGAGTGCGCGGAATACTTTTCTTTCTACAATTATGACATTTTCACTGTATGGTCCAACCTTAATTGACATTTCACTCTTCATCCAAAGGAAAGGCTTCCCTCTGTCATATTCTTCTATTAATGTAGAAAGCAGGGTTTGAGTGATGGTCCATACTGTCTTTTCCTCTCACCTCTGTCCTTATTCATGAGCTATATTTCATACCCCATCAAGTTTGTAGAGTTAGGGAAAGGGCCAAGAAATATGGAAAAATTCTTACTATGTTAACAGTAGTTTCCTTCCTGGTTTTGTGTTCTGGGCCATGACTTCCTGTTGTATAAGTCTGTGAATGCAATTCTGGATATATATATATCCTATATCCAGACCATAGGAATGGCCACAATAGAAATGACTTCAGATGTTTCTTGGCAGTTATTTAGTACATGAAATCATCTATTTATCAGAATCCCAGAGTATCTGAGTTAAAGAGCTGTGCTCATTTGCCTTTAACTGAAGAAACAATAATTCCTGCCTTCTCCATCGCCAGAGAAGGGTCAC
Organism: Mus pahari; assembly: GCF_900095145.1. Classification (NCBI taxonomy): domain Eukaryota; kingdom Metazoa; phylum Chordata; class Mammalia; order Rodentia; family Muridae; genus Mus; species Mus pahari. The sequence continues at coordinate 43,073,073 of NC_034596.1, forward strand.
AACCTAATTTTCTCTATAATCTCCTTTGGAAAATGTCTCTCTATACACAATACTTTTTAGTCTTAATCAATCTTATGGATCTCAAGTATAGAGAAATATTTTTAAACATTTCTTTATAAATTGTCTATCATAATGACACCAGTCTTATTCATATAAGGCTGGTTTTGTCTAATTTTTTGGGGTAGATCTTTCTCTGCTGATACCTTGTTATGCAGTTTTTTTTTTTTTTTCTGAGAAAAAAGGATGAATGGCACAGTGAGTTGAGAAGGGGGCTTCTTACAATCCTCGCAGGCCAATTGAAGGCTGGATACTTAGAAATAAAAGTGGGATTTTCAGAAAAGGTGAATTAGTGTATTACATTAGTCTATTTGTAGTGACAGTAGCAACTCTGAGCAAGTAAATCAACTTTAGGATTCTTGCCTGTAAAACCAGGATAATAATAGTACCCATCTTCTATTCTGTTGTCAGAATGAGATATTACATGAAAAGAATTTAGCACACTGTATGGTAAATAACATGATACTAAGCAAAAAATACACGTCCCCATGCCCATGTGACTTTAAAGCTATTTTAGTGTAATTATAGATTCTTGTCCTAAAGTCTTCTCACACATTTTTCTCACCCCTATCTATAAGTGTCTGTGGCTAGTCTCTGTACTTTCTATCCATTTTCTTAAAAGTAGGATATATTCCACAGCTTTGAACAATCCTGTCCCTCTGTAGAGGAATTATGGAAAATTTCTACAATTTGTGTGGAGGGTTTGTTGTATCCATGTTTAGCCTAACATAACACTTGGAACTCAGAGCATGTGGTCTGAGACCAGCCTGGGTTGTTTCTTGCCTTAATCTATGTATGAGAAGGGTTCAGTGCAATCTGCCTAATTCTTTTCTCAGCTTTGACACCTACATGACCTTGAATAAATTTCCCTCTCTGGGTTTGTCTGCCTTCTGTCTGGCTTTCCAATACAATGCCACATTGCTTTGACTAAAATGACAGCCTTATCATTTGGAGAAAAATGTTTTCAGTATTTCTGCAATGCTTTTTCTAGAGCACTGAGCAGACTTGTCATTAAATTCCCAGCATTCTTGCCACCTCCCTTTCAAGATTGCTTGCTTAGGGCTGGGTGGCAGTACTTGCAGTGATTTCTGACAACCATCAGTGACAATGGCATTCTTGCCACCATGTGTTTCTAGTCTACAAGAGGAGGTGATCTGTATTCAAGAGAGAAAGGATCCTTATTCAATAAGAACATGCAGAAGGTTATATTAGTTTCTCATCTGCAAAAGCCAAGATGAAGTCTCTGCTATCACTTAGATGAGCTACCCTATCTAAAGTTCAGTAGTACGTGGGGTAGACCAATTTGCCTAATTATTATTAGATGGAATGGTTTTTCTTTTTCTTGAGTATCTAAGAAAATGCCCATAAATTATTATTTCCTTTCAATGTTATCTAGTACAGAGACTCTATTTCTTCAAATTTTGTTATTTTATGATACATCTCCAATTGGTGTCTGTGCAAGAAAATTATTTGGACTTTTCCTTAAAGTGCTTTCCCTGTTTTTTCAATTGATGTTGAGAGAGAGTTTGACTATTTGGGTAACTTGTCCCTGTTGTCTTGCTCAGGGTGATCTTCAAATGGAAGCTCTCTGTACTTACACCATTGCCTACATGGGGTCTCATATGATGATTAATAGAATAAGAAGAGTATTGCTATCTTATATAGACTAGTGGATTGCTTATAAATGAATAATGGCATGTATATACCTAAAAGAGTATGTGTCTCCATTTAATGTTAATAATATGAGAAATGTTATTTATAAGTACATAATATTTTTTGGAATTTGATTTTACCCACGAATAAACTCTTAGCTTATTGCTTTTAGCTTGCATCTTACCAACAGTTGAGAAGAGGCAGGGAAATCTAAAAGCAAATAGGAGGCAACCTGTCACTGTAGTAAAGCTCAGACAGAATGAAGACTGTCCTCTGAGCTGTTTGTACCCACAGTGTGTGTAAGTGTTCTGTTTGGTTTATTCATGGTACTTCACTGGGTCTCAGCCCAAAAGGCTGAGAAGACATGTTTAAATGCTTGAGTTCTGTGTTTCTTTTTTAATCTACCTATAGCTTGATATTTTCCATTATTTTTGAAAAGTCACTGAAACTGTCTCCTTAAATCCCTTACCTGCTGGGTTTTGCTTCCTGTGCCACTCGAAGTACAATTGTGCCCCTACGGCACCACTTCATTATTTGTAGTCATCTTTTACTGCTTTTCCTGTGATTTCTAATTCTTTTTTTTCTGTGTACTTCAATATGCATATCTAGTTCACTGATTTTTTTTTTTCCTTCAGCTGTGACTGATTTGATAGGAGGGAGGCTTTTATCTAAACATTCATTTATTCAGAACATATATTATTATTCAGAAACAATTTGTCAGAAACTATTACTGATATTGGAAATGCATCAGTGAACAAAGCACACAAAAGTTTTGCCATTATAGAAGAAACTTATTTTCTATGCAAGAAGAACGACTCAGAGAAAATATAATAAATATGTATATATTACTCAGTGTCTTAGGATGTGCTAAGCAGTGTGGAAATACAAATGAACGCAGCATTGTGGCAAACCAAGTCTCATCAGAAAAGTGACACTGGAACAGAGTGGGGCAACAGAGGAAGAAGCCATGTGAAGACAGGCAGCACTGAGGCCATGAGTTCTAGAAGGCTTACTGTGGCTGCTGCAGGGCAGCAAGGGCAATGCTGGGGCCTCCTGAATTGATTCTGGCTCTGTTTAGGTTAGTAGTAGAAGAGGTTGTAAGGTAAGGCTGCGTTCTGGAAATGTTTCAATATTGTACCAATGGACTGGAAGAATGTATCACATAGAAAGAGAGAAAGAAGCTATAGGAATCTCCAAGCACTTTTGCCAGTTGCTGAGATGAAGCAAAGGGAGAGATAGGAGTTAGGGCTCCAATTGGGCACACCTATAATCCAATATTTGAAGACCAACATAATTAATCAAATGAATACACTCTTAAACATTTTGATGGTTATTATTGGTGGTCACCTTGACTGTATCTGGAAAGAGCTAAAATCCAGAAATGGAGGGCATATCTGTGAGAGATTTTTCTTGGTTTGAAGTGGATGAATTCATGTCTAGTCTTGACTCTGAAGATAGGAAGATACAAACCCTTGATACAGATCTTGAGGCAAGAAGACACAGGCCTTTAATTCAGATTTTGAGGCTGGTTCTTTATTTTGGGCCTTGAGACAGAACCTTTAATCCGGGCTGCACTTTCTGCTGGAAGTCTATATACACATATAGAAGAAGGAGGCTTTTGCTCTTGGTTTATTTTCTAGCACATCCATTCCTTCACTGGCATTTGAGCCCACATCTTTGTGATTCTAGCACATACTGAAAACCAAGTGAGACATCCAGCTTCACGCAGTGAGCAAATAATGAATTCTTGGAGTTTTTGTTCATATCCAGCCATTGTTGAGTTAGCTGGACTACAGCCTTTAAGTCATTCTAAACTCCTTTCATTATGTACAGAGAAATTCATTTTACTACTCTAGAGAATCCTTACTAATACAAATACTTTATTTTTGGTACTCATGAATTTATCATTTTAACACTATATACACTTTCTATTTCTTCTCTCAGGATATATCCTTAAAGGGAATCTATAATTTCTCCAACTAATGCAACATCAGATTTGAGAATGTTTCTTTGTAATGAAACAAAAGATCGGGAAGCATTTGATTTATAAACTAGCAAATGCATTTAAAACCAAGTAGTTAAATTGACACTTGCCATGTCTTGCTCCTTAAGGTAGTTTGAAAATTAAATCATATATAAAATCACACTTATTGAAAGAAATTCTTATCTGTAACTGTGACTTTTGAATATAGACATTTACCTGGTCTAGGAGACAAGTTAGTACAGTGATTGACAGCACAGGCTTTGGAGTCAGCAAGCCCATGGTTTGGATTCCTGTGGAGATATTTTCCATTTTTATGGCTTTGGAGAAATTACTTCAGTGTCTCCTTTGTCCATATAGTTTGGGAATAGTAACATGATACTCACAGGCTTGTTATAATTGCTCAATAAAAGTATGTTCATGATGATGTGGAGTCACAGTAAATGTTAATTTGCAGTGTGTAATATGTATTTTTATTTATGTTTAAAACACTTTAAAGACCACATTAATTTCATTTGCTTTATGTCTCCTGTATAAACCTCATAGTCTTCCCACCAAATTTTGGTTGGGTTTTTTCCTATCCATTATATCCTTCCAAAATCAATTTTATGCCACAGATTTTGGTTAATTTTCTAAGGATAAAGGTTAATAAGAAGGAAGGTCCAGGGGAAGAATCTAAATAAATATATCAGGCAATAATACTCAACAAAACTGAATTATCTGACTGTAGACTAGGGTTTAGAGGTCTTTCATTTCAAAGCCAATGGACTTGCTAGAATTCTCGGTGCTCTCCTTTTGCTGTATTGTCGTTATGTAATTATGTATGGAAAATTCAGCAAAGTGGTAAATAACAGAAGATGCTAGCTCTCTGGGACTATCCTCTTGAGAGTGTGCAACTGGCTCCATTCCTCACAATAAGTCTCAAAAGGCTAGCATCTGCTCTCTTAAGAGCATGTAATGACTGAAGAAGGACAGGAAGAGTCTTCAGAGATTTCTTCAGTCTTCAGTCCTGCCTTGAGCAGGACACTTTCCCACTGGGAGTCTGCATAGAAGAGCACAGTAGAGCTTTTCTGCTGGGTATACTGTAAGCCTCCACTGATCCTGTAATATCTGACTGACAACTCCTTCCAGTACCATATTTGCTCTTTGAAAGAAGATCATTTTCAGTTTTACAGGTTGGATACAGTATTTATAAAGTAGTAAAACTGACTGATGAGACAACTGCTTAGTAATATGGAAAATATCAAAACATACAATTTGATCACTCACCGAGTCACTGGGGAAAAGCTTTAGAGGTTAAATTTAAAAGGGTTGCCTTGGTGTCCTTGGAGATGGCATTCTGGTGAGGTCCCTGGTGAGATTTAAATATTTTAAGCTGCCATAGCAAACAAAATCTAGAAGCAGGATGCTAGACACTCAGCAGGAAAGATGAATCCTTCCATGTACGTTGGCTGTGAAGCTTAAGGAGGCTTGTCCATCATGTGCTGAACAGTAGCCACAGTGTCCAGATACATTGAGGCCAGCTAAATGATGCTGGCTTTGAAATGCAGCCTTGTACAACAGATTGCATGATAACAGATGAAAGAGTTTTCATCTCAAGTTGCTAAGGCCCTTCTTTCCTCAGAGCTAGCTTGTGCTCCTTCCACCAAACCTCTTACTGGGCGTGAGCATTGAACTGATTGCTGGACTTTCACCATGTCAGGCCTCTCAGCTCATCCTTTACCTCATCCTAGAATCATCTTGGGGCAGGCTCTTTGTCCATTTGTCCCAGCAAGAAGAACCACACGTCCAGAGCATGAGCCACACTGCAGAAACCACCAGCATGGGCTACACTACAGAACCCAGCCAGGCACAGGCTGCCCTATTCATCTTTTCATTCTTTTACCAAGCAGTGACTAAGTGACTGTGGTCCTTCCAGTGCAGGTTTTCCGCACACCTCAGGACACTCTCTAATATTTCTTTGTCTCCACCTTCACCACTTCCCACCTTGGAGGGAGCAGAAATGACTCTTATTGTGAGAAACAGACACTTACTGTGAGAAACCTTTTTGAAACTCCTCCTACCTCTTTACAGAGCTTGCATGCCCTCTGATCGTCAACTGATGGCGCCAGAGGAGCCACTTAGACATTTCCTGTTCATTTCTACTGCAGTTTAGCCACAATCTGGAGACAAACACTCTTATCAAAGGCTTCCTTTCTTCCGACACTCAGTGGCTTGATTATGGATTAAGGTAATTAATGATTATCCTCTTAGCTATTTACTTAGTACAGTATAAATTTTGCTCATATCTTTTAAGAAATGTAATGTGGCTTTAATGTACTCTTCTTTGCAGCTCAAAGTCTGTCACCATCAGCCTGGGGTAGAAGTGTGACAGCTTACTGCAGTGGGAGGCCAGCCAAGCAGAAGAGAAAGACTGCCTATGGGGAAGACAATTACTAATGGATGCATGGTCTGCCCTCACCCTTCTTTCTCTCCCTTGTCCAGCATTTGTATATCCTTACTGACTCTGCCTTTGACGTAGTGGTGCTTTTTTTGCATCACAGAAATTAAAGCTCTGGCAAGTTGAAGTCTCATCCTCCAGATGTTGTGCATCTTGAGTGGCAACCTTGGATTCTTACTACCCTGCTTTCCTGTAGACCAGCAATGTTCTATTTTGTCAAACAAATGGATGGAATGTGGCTGAGATTTTCTAGAAGATATGCCTGCTTGGCCATAGGCTGATTAGGACTTCAATGATTTTAGAAGGTTTAGAGTGCTACAAATCCAGAGCTAAATATCCTGGGCCAGTCACTAGCTCCTATAGCTGTTTACTACCCTCCTCTACTTGGATTGCACAAAGAAAACACTATCTTCCACTCACCAAGGGGCTAAGAGAACAGTCAGGTAACACCGGGGGCCTATAGCCCAGATACTCCCGCTATTCTGGATTGGCTATTTAATGTTTCTGCTAATATATTTTAAAAGGTGCTTTGATTTGTATTTCTCTTTACTATGTTACTTTGAAATACCATGGAACTGTTGCCATGTTGGAGCATGGTACTTGGGAAAAGCCAGTCACCCAATTTAGCTTCAGAATGCACTAACTTTTATTACCATTAAGGTGAGAATTGTGGTTTGTATTGATGGGATGACTGTAAATACATTTAAAAAAATGATGAATACATGAATGCATGAACCAACACAGCAAGATCTTAAATTAACTGTAGCAGATAAGGAAATATAAATTTGATTGCCTCCATCTAAAAAGATAGTTGAAGTCTAATAGCAGAGGCATAATACATACGTTAAGAATGCTGTAAGACTTCAGCTAGAAGACTGGACACTTCTTTATGGAAGAAGGTTACCAATGCTTGTTTGAGTGATATGAAAATTGTGGACTTGATGGATGAGTCTCCAAGTGGTAAAGACATCAGGCCAGAAGGCAGGCAAAGGGGATCTGAGAGAGCCTCCTGGAAGAAAATAGAACATGCCCTGCATATGAATAACAATCTGCTCATCTCTCCTTTACCCCATTTGAAACACATATTCTTATCAGAAACCCAACTGGAATTCTACTTGTCCAATCCGGCTCTTTGTGAGGTTTATCTCATATGACATTTATTGTGTTAGTATTGTTGCCTATTGTTTAAATCATAGTTTCTATCACAATAGGCTCTGTGGTGCTTTGAATAGGAACCCTCAGAGGCTTTGGGTGGTTCTACTTCACAGGGATTAGAAGGCGTGACTTTATTGAAGGAAGTCAGGCCAATTGTCTCTCTTTCTTTTTGCAACCTGCCAATTCAGATGCAGAGCTCTTTGCCACCTCTCCAGCACTAGGTCAGCCTGCATACCACCATGCTTCCCTCTATGATGGTAATGGACTGAACCTTCAAATGTAAGCAAGCCTGAATTTAATGCTTTCCTTTCTAAGTGTTGCTGTGGTCATGGTGCCTCCTCAGAGCAATAGAACATTAGCAAAGACAGGCCCCTTGCTAGCTAAGTTCTAAATGTATATTTTTGTCTGTCATTATCAGCTAACTAATTTAGTAAAGTGGATTAAAAATTCCATAGAAGTCTTATATTTCTTTTTTAATTTTCAAAAAATTTTAAATAAAGTTTCCAAATTTCAAAAAAATCATACACGGAAATTAACCAGACTCTAAAGTCTTTAAACCTCAGTAAACTATCCCATTAGAACTGGTCATTTGACTGGAAGTTGTGAAGCTTCACATTGAAGTTTATACTTTCTCATCCAATATATTTTTATGCACTTATCTATCATCAACCTCAAAATAATCCACAACAGAGTTAGTACTAGAAAAGCAATTAGCTTTATATCTTCTTTCATAACCCATGTACATTATCTGAATTCAGTTCTTCCTCATAGCCTAATATTCGCCTTTCTTGTTTGTCTCTACCTTATGCTGTACCCACATTTATATTTGTTTGCATAGCAATGTACATTATTGGCTATTCTACAGATAAGAAAGAACATGCATTTTTCTTTCTGAGACTATATAACTGCACATCATCATCATCATCATCGTCATCGTCATCGTCATTGACCCACTTTTAATTTCCAGACAGAAATGTGTTTCAAATGGGATTCCCTAAAAGTCTTATATGTCCTCTTCACAGTATGTCCTTGCAGATGCTGGAATATTTTGGAGATGGGAGCCTTTTCTCTCTAGGAATCTATTTTATGGATCATGAAACTGAAGGTCAATGAACTTGCTGCTTTCTTGCCTCCTGGAGCAGCTTAGAGTCTCACAAGGACATCTGGACTTGAAAACTCAGAAGAATTGTAGGACTATGTCACATCAGGCCAGGGTGATTCCCCTCTCGGAGATGCTCCTGGGTGTGGATGAGGCTGACATTTCAGGACTGAAATGGCCCTCCTGACTAATTGGAGACTGTTTCTGGAGTTTGAAGCTAGGCACAAAACTCAGAGTAGATCTGGGGATCTGAGTCATACCCTGCTATTCTGGTTAATTACTGCAACTATGCTTGAGGCAAAGTGACTACTGCTAAGTAATAAAAATAGATAAGGCCACAAAGGACAGTGGGTAATTGTTTTCAAAACTGAAAGCACTTTAGAAAGATAAAACTAAGAACAAAAGGAAACAGCATGGAAAGGAAAAAAAAACTGTAAAATCTGTTATTCTTAACTGCTACAGCCAGAAACCAATAAAATATTATTAAAATATTATCTTTTTTTTTTTTTGCTTGTAATTCAGACACGTATTGAGTTTCTGTTTCAATTGAAGGCTTATTATTAAATTTCTGTTTGAAGGGGTTTTTTTTTGGTTTTTCGAGACAGGGTTTCTCTGTAGAGCCCTGGCTGTCCTGGAACTCACTTTGTAGACCAGGCTGGCCTTGAACTCAGAAATCCGTCTGCCTCTGCCTCCCGAGTGCTGGGATTTAAAGGTGTGTGCCACCACGCCCGGCTTGTTTAAAGGTTTTTAATTGTTACTAAATAGTAAGATTTTTAAACGAAACAGGCCAATCTTAAAGAGTAGATTAATAGGAATAAAAATGCAGACCTCTGAATTCTTTCCCACAGAGTAGCTAGCATAATGACTGCAGTCAGTGGCCAACAGTTCTTCCGTCCAAGTACAGAAGCAACTATGGGATGGAGAGCAGTGTTCAGGCTTGGAGTCATGGTTAATGTACTATTAGTCAACGGAGATAAACAGCACGTTGAATTGTTTCTTTTCCACCAGCATTTGAAACTTCTGACTTTGTGTCTGTTGTTTCTTCTCCATTTTTACCCTCAGTATTGTTCTCTACTCCTTTCTTTCATTTCTTCCTTTTTCCTTTCCATTTTCCAGGTCTACCTTCTTACTTTTGTTGATTGTCTTACCATCTTTATTGTTTACCTCATTTCTTCTTCTCTTCTTGTTCCCCTGCCTGTAATATTAAATAGCCACAGTATTTAAGTATATTTGAGAATTAATTATAATTTATTTTAATACAGTATGTTTTCCTTGCTTTAAAAATTTAGAGCATTTTAATTTAAAGTGTGTATGCTTCCCATTTCACCCTTTGAATTGTGGTCAATCTTTATGATCGCAAAACTTTATGGGCCATTTATTGTTCCAGTGTTCTGGTTTCCTTTCTATTGTTATAATAAAACACACTTTGACCCCAAACCAGACTTATCTTATACAAACAATCCTTTAGGAGAATCTCACTTGAACAGATTCCTTTTTGAATAGGGTCAAGGTGACTATCAAAGATACTCAGGGACTGCCTTTGCAGTAAAGCTAGAAAGAATCAATACTTTATAAGCCTATGCCTTGAACTCAGGAGACTGGGGGCTGTGAAACAGCACAATGCAATGGGATCATGAAACAAATATGAATTCTGGCCATATGTGATATGAGTGAAGAATTAGGTAGGCTTTGAGGTGTTGAGCAATGTTTTCAAAAGAGAAGATTCTTAATGGGCAGTGAGTCTGCAAATACAGCCTGTAGCTCTTCCATTGCAATAGGAAAAGAAGCAAGAATGTGCTGGCTTCATTGCCCTTTGACCTTAAATATGTATGAAAAGATGACATGTTCTCAGACCTCAATTCCTGAGAGAAAAATGCATGGGTTTTTTTTTTTGGGGGGGGGGGAAGGAGTGGGTGTCTATATGGTGTCACATGGAGACAGAAAACACTCAAAACTTCCACTCCATGGGAAAGTTTCAAACTGTTCCAAAGATGTTAATGGATGTCAAAAATATAACATTTTATAGTGAAATAGTTTGGGAAACAATGGGTTTGATAAGCACATTATAAACACCACTTGGAGCTATTCTAACATACTAATAAACACTAAAAGTATTCTGGATAGGATACTTTGGAAAGTCTTTCCAAAGTGACTTTGAATTTTTTCCTTTGTCTGAGTATTTTTCCCTCTCAAGTTGGAATTGCATATTCCTAACATGCAGTCCCTGGTTTTCCTTCAAACATGTCACTGTTACTTTGTCCCTGTCTGCTTCTGGTCTTCCTGCTCTGAAGAAAATGTTAGAAACTCTATGCTCAGTGTCGGTTCTGACACAGCAGAAAAGGAAATAGAGTCAGCACTCAAAGGCTCAGTCAGTGGATTTAGCCAGCAATATGAATAGTCAGAGCAAACCTGGTAACCTGTTTGAATTTCTGTTCCATTTGGTACTTCATCTAAGACAGTCATGGGGATGTAAATATTCCTGATAAACTCAGAGGTCAGAGGATGTGTTAGTAGCTGAAGAAACAAATCTAGAAGAGGCTTGTTTGGAAATGCATGTGTTAGGGGAGACTATCAAGTTCCCATGGCTCAGTTCCATGTGGGCTGTTGTATTTATGAGCCCCTTACCTGGGTCTTTCTATGAACTTTGGTTTCCCAGTCTCTGTCCTCTACAGGACTACCCAGCAGGGACTGAAGAGTCAAACAAGGACATAGAACCCAATTAGCACTAACCCTTTCTGAAAAGGGCCATCTGGAGGCATAATCTTGTGTCTTGAAAAATTGGCAACTCTCTTCCCAGAAAGCTACATTTGGTAGTGTTTAAAGAAACTATTCAATGCAGCTTGACTTTTTTTGGAGTTCCAAACATTTGAGCAAAATGGAAAAGATGGCAGACTTAAAGTGCTTCTAGGTAAATCCCTGAAATGTTGTCTTCTTCCTGGTGCTGTTTCTCTTGGAAGAATATTCTCAGTGAAACTCAAAGCATAGTTGGCCTAAGCAACCAAAATAAACTTTGGATTTGTGGGATGGATTCCAAGGTAAGTTAAATGACCCATTTAAATGATTTAAGACAACTCACATAATTCAGTTTTATGTCCGGCATCTATGACCTTCATTGTGATTTGCCTCACCAAGATAAGCTGCTAGTAAAATAACCAAGTGAGGAATGAGTGTTTATAGTAACTCTTAATTGCAAAGAAACACAAGAGTCTTTGCTCTGTAAACCATCAGTCATTGAGGTCATTTGTATGTTTTCTTAAGAGTGTTAAAAGTCCATCTATATAATTTGTTATTATACCTGATCAGTGGAGGGATCAGCCTGAAAACTCCAGGTCAAGTCGGATTTGGTAACTAGGAACCTTATAGTGAGGAGAGTGAAGAAGTCAGAGTTGACAAAAGATAATATAAAATTAAACAGAAATATAAACTTTTTTTTTTTACTCTGTCACTCTCTAAAATATCTTTAGTTATCACAGGGCTATGAATTTTTGATAAATCCTAAGCTTAACACTGTATTCATGAAATAACATTTTGAGAGAGGAATTCCATCAGCAGCCCACCCTCATGAGCATGATGGTGTCCTAACTCTGCCAGGCCAGCAGTGCTGCATGTTGTTTCCATCCATCTCCTTTAGTTTCTAGAAATTCTGTGAATGTGGGGCTGGGAAAGGAAGAGGAGTGTTTGGAGGACTGGGAGAGATGCTCTTCTGCCTGTCAACAAGTGCCTTGTGTGAGTATGCACTGGGTGCTGCAGTGGCTTGAAGGCAAGTGTGAGCCTTATAGAAGCATCCTCACTGCCCTCTGTGATACAGAAGATAAGCATCATTTCTGAGGTCTCCAATCCATCTGTTGGAAAGGGGGGGAGGGGGGGAGGGAGGGAGAGAGAGAGAGAGAGAGAGAGAGAGAGAGAGAGAGAATATGCTGGGTTGGTAGGAAATACAAGTCGCTACCATATGCCTTTCTCTGCTGCTGCTTCTAATGAAGTACCACAAGCCACCTGGACTTAGCTAGTAATGGGCAGTATGGAGTTAAGGATTAGAAAGTGTGGGAATTATAAGGACTGATTTTTTTCTTTTTTCCTGTAGTAAAATGGGAAGTGATATCCTAAGCAGGATAAAGGGAGAGTGTACCTCTCGAGCCATCAGGGCAATGAGGCACTGGCTACTAAGGAGTCCCTTCAGGTCAGCAGCAAGAATTCATGCACACCGAGGATAAGAGTTTTGTTTGTATTAAAACAAACGCACAATTTGCAGTTTGTGAATTCTGACTTATGATTTATGTGAATCTATAGTTCTAATAATTTTACATAGGACAAATGTATCAAAACTGAAAAGGACACATTTAAGTCATTTGAAAAGTTTATGTTAGGAAGCAAAGCTGTTCATTTTGACGACTGGCAAGAAAGGGTGCCATCTAGAGGCCCTGTGTAGAACTTCACTTCTGAAGAGTCACCCTTTTGTGCGACCTTGAGCTTGCTGATTACTGTGCAATAGAGGTGCATGGGACTGAAGGCATACAAAATGGAGCAGCAGGCACTGCCGCATGGTGATAGAGACAGACAGATTCCGCTGACATAGGGTGAGAGCTTGGCCCCTGCATATTCCTAAATAATGACCTTTCTCCCTCTCTCCTGACTGTCTGTGGTATCCCGGAAGATTTTGTCTGCCTTCAGTGTTTCTACCTTCTAAGCATCTGTATTTTTTGACAGAATGAACATGCTTAAATATTTTATCCCATCTTTTAGTTTGCATTTAGAAATGTAAATTTTCGAGGTGATCCATGTAATTTTAAGAGGGTCCAAGTAAAAAGGAATAGTGGAATATACAAGAACAAGAGAGGAACAAAATCAGCTCTAATTCTGCATAGAAAAGTGTAACTTGGTAATAGCTAAAGATGATGGTGATGGTGATGTCACCCAATAGTTTGTTTTGGAGTGTTCCTGGAAATTAGTCTGTTACCCCATATTTAGTTCAATTACTAAGCAATATTAAATTATTTTCTGAGTGCATTAATGCAATAAAGCTTACATTTGAACAAATGATGCAAAAGAGTTTTGAAGTCAGTATAATATGTCACCATTACCATATTACAGATGCATCACGGTATTTTCTCACCATCATTTTGGAAATATGTGGGAATTAACAAAACCTGAGATAGTGGCCAAAGCAACTCTAATGAAGTCGACAGCAGAGTGTAGGGTATAAATGTCTGTCTGTCAAAGCACAGAAGTGATGCCTTTTCCTACCAGGCAGAGAACACAGTTAGGCATATTTGGAATGTGGAGTCTACAGTACTGGATTTTCTGTCATGATTTTCTCCAGAGAGTTTGGATAAGCTCCTTTGTGCTCCAAGAAAGCGTCTCTCTGATAGGAGACAGTCTGGCTTTGGCCATATAAGTGAGCTACAATGAAACTATGCACGGCCCAACATTTCAAGGTTAATCTTTTTGGAATTTGTTCAAAGTGCTCCCTACCCCTTGAGATGGTGGTTAGTGGTACTGAGCTTAGCAGTGGCATATAGAAATTATTGTATCATTTGTTTCCAAACTTCAGAAACCACTTGTAAAAGCTCAGAGTTTGTTTGCCTCATTCTCTCAGTTAATTAAAAAGAGGATGTTTTTATAGCCTCAAGTGTAGTGTAATTTATAATAGGCCCTTTCTTCCTCCTGTTTTTAATTACCAGCTTTGCATGGTGGACTATTTTTCTTTTTATTGACTATTTAGGCACAGATTCCTGAGACCAGTGTTAATTGGAAAATAAGTTCTATGAATTTTAGCCCCTTCCAGGAAGGCAAAGGATGAAACCACTTGAGTAGAGCTTACTTCCTGTTCATTCTGTTCATCCCTCCCTACCCCAAACTGATAAAGGGAACATTTCCTATTGGGTAATTTCACTTTTCAAACATGTTAGATGTGAAAGCTTCAGAAGACTGTAATAAGAGTGCATGGATAATTGATTTTTTTCTTTCAGTGTACTTATGGTGAAGAAGTCAGAACTCTTTGGATCTTCTAGTAGAGTTCTGGATACTGATTCACTGATGGAGTCTATGTATTTCTTTGAATCTATTCAATATGATGAAAGGAACCTCATCATACCAAGAAGAAGGCATGCTGAACTTTCAGTGATAATTGTATGTGATGTTAGGATAGACTGCCCACTTACCTTGCAAGTTAGTCTGACAAGCAGCTGAAAATGGTATATTTTATATTTATTTATCAAAATCCATAGAGACCATTTTCTCATTTAGGGCATTAAAATATCAGTTACTTCAGGAGGGGCAGAGTTAACTGTCAGATCAACTTTGCTTACTTGCAAGGCTTGCTTTCTCTTTACTCCCATGGTTGGTGAGGGTTAGCCTGGAATGGCTTCATTTTGTACTTTCTTAGGAAGATAAAAAACCAAACTTTACCTTGTCTGAGCTGCACTGGTCACATGAGAGATGTGAGTCCTCCCTGTTCAAAGGAACACTGTGGGAACTCCTCTTGTACTTGTGTGTTTTGGAATCGCTGAGCAGCCCTGGCTGTGTGCAGGTAAGAAGAACCATTTGTCTTTCTTTTCATTCAAATGTTTGTGAGGTCACACGTAGCTATGTGATGGTTTTCAGTTCCAAAGCTTACTCTTCTCCTCAGAAAAGAGACAACATTCTTCTTCAAAAGCTTAGGAATAAAGTTCTGAACTGTCAGAACACAGTTCACGAGCGATGCTCCATGATGAGATTTCTCAGTTTATAAGAAAATTCCAAGTAAATGAGACAAGAGCCTTGTAATATCTGTTTCTCTGTGACACCAGTTCATTTATGGAATGTGCTTTGTGCCCAAGTGAAATACAGGGGAGCATGTTCACTTTAGACCAGCCATCATCTTATCCATTATTACTCAGAGTGATGCTTCCAAGCATGAGCTGTCCTTTTGACCTTTTGACTTTATGCAGCCTGAATTCATATGATCTTTTCCTTGTGACTGTATACAGCTTGAACTCAAGTGAACTTTGTTCACATTATCTTGAATAATGCTCAGACTATCCTTAGAATATAAACTGTCTGATTCTCTAAATAAAAATTAACCATTTCATGAGACTTCCATCTACTTCATTTTTAGGCTCCACTTTCACAAATTCACATCCCCCAACGGAAACTCTGAATTTCATGTTTTTTTTTTTTTAAATCAAGCTATGATGTCACCAGGTTATGAGTTCCCCACTGATATCCTGACTTTGTTTCTAACATCAAAGAAAACAAAGCTAAAATCTGATATCTTCTTCTAAAGAGTAGCACTACAAATTTCTGACAATGGACACTACCTCAAGCTCATTGGCTTTAGTGAAGAAATTCTGGTGACAAGTTTTGGTTTTTTGTTTTTTGTTTTTGTTTTTGTTTTTTTGACTTGTTTTAGATCGCAACAATTTTGAACATGAATTTTAATTTCAGTTTTTTAGTTTCTACAAAACAAAATATCTTTTTTTCCTTCAAATACATATTAAATTTAACAACAATTTTGGAGATTATTTTTACAGTAATACTCTGAGGTTGTAACAAAATGTCAAAGACTGGGTAGGTGGCACACAACAGAAATTTTGCTTTTCATGGTTTTGGGAAGATGGGAAGCCAAAGACTAAGGCACTGATAGAGTCAGTGACCATTTCCTGTGTTGTAGATGACAATTTTTTCTTTATTTCTTCCTTCCTTCCTTCCTTCCTTTCTTTCTTTCTTTCTTTCTTTCTTTCTTTCTTTCTTTCTTTCTTTCTTTCTTTCTTTCTTTCTTTCTTTCTTTTTCCTTGTATGATGTCCACCTCTTGTCATCACCACTGTGAGTGGGATAGTAACCACAACAGGTTCCTATGCTCAATCACTCAATCACTTCCTGAAGACCTCAGGTTTCCACACTCCTCATCACTCTGTCACTTCCTGAAGACCACAGGTTGCCACAACCCTCACTCCATCACCCTTTGAAACTCCTACCTCTTTGCACCATCATTAGAAAGGTTAGATCAAGAGGTGAAATTTTGGAGCGACAGTTATTTTTTTTATCAGTGCTAAACCTTTGATTCCATGAATTTATAATGCTATTTCCACGTACTTAGGTCTTCTTTAATTTTTTTCTCATTTTTTTTCAGATTTTAATACATAAACCTTTGACATTTTTGTTAGTTTTAAAACTAAATCATTTCCTAATATATCATTACTATATATGGAATTGCTTTATTTTTACATTTTAGGGTTACTCACCTCTAGGAAATATGATTGATTATTGCATATCATTGTTATATACTGAAATCCTGTTATTCTTGCATATTGGTCCATGACATGTTAATAGATTCTTATAATTTTTTCTATGTATGTAGAGTTTCCTATCTATTTAGGAGTATAACATATACTCAGGGTTACCATGTCACTCATTTCTTTCCATCTAGATAACTTTTTTTTTAATTAGATATTTTCTTCATTTACACTTCAAATGTTAGCCCATTTCCTAGTTTCCTCTCCGAAAGTACCCTATACCCTCCCCCACCCTGCTTCCCAACCCACCCACTCCAGCTTCCTGGCCCTAGCATTCCCATGTACTGGGGCATATAATCTTTGCAAGACCAAGGGCCTCTCCTCCCAGTGATGGACGACTAGGCCATTCACTGCTACATATGCAACTAGAGACACAAGCTCTAGGGGGTACTGGTTAGTTCATATTGTTGATCCTCCTATAGGGTTGCATACCCCTTTAGCTCCTTGGGTACTTTCTCTATCTCCTTCATTGGGGGCCCTGTGTTCCATCCAATAGATGACTGTGAGCATCCACTTCTGTATTTTCTGGCATAGCCTCACAAGAGATAGCTATATCAGGGTCCTGTCAGCAAAATCTTGCTGGGATATGCTATAGATGACTTTTTTATGCATTTTTGTTGCCCAATTTCTCTAGCTAGAATAACCAGTATCAGTCAAGTGAGAAGACATTCTTGTTTTCTGTTAGATTCTGGGAGGAAGCATCTAGTCTTGTACCACTAAAAGGGTTTCAACTGTGGAGCTTTTGTACGATGTTTCCTGAGAGTCTATGGGGATGATCCTGTTCTTTTGTTCCCTCAGTATATATTCTTGCATTTTAAAAATGATCCTGTTAGTTGTGTCATGCAGCATTTTTTAATATACCATGGATTTACTTTAATATTGGTTTATAGAATTTTTTAAAATTTATGTTCGTAAGTGTTATTAGACTGGAACTTAGTTTCTAGTTGAGCTTTGTGTCATTTTTGTATCAGAGTAATAATGGCCTCACAGCAATAAATGATATCTGTTTTCCTTTTTTACATTTGAAAGATTTTGTGAAGTATTAGGGTTATTTACTTTTGTAGAAGATAAACTTCAATTTACCAGGAAAGCTATGAGGCCTAACTTTTCCTTTAAGAAGTCACCATCGGTGGTAGTCATTTCCAAATTGAGTATTTATTCCTAAATTGCAAGTTATAGTTTGTGTCTGAAAATGAATTTGTACATTTTCCTGAGACTACTCATTTTCTGACGACAGTTATTGTCAACACTTTGATGATATACTTTATGCCTGAGAAACTATCAAGAGTGTTCATCCTTTCTTCATGTTTGTGATGTGACACTTCTAGTTTCTTATTTAATTTATGCAAAAATTATTTTATTACTCCTGAATGACTTTCAGTTTGTAATATGAAAAGTACACAGGGAAAGGTCTCTCTGGCGCTATGGTAATAAAAAAATCACGTGGCACTGGCACTGAAACAGGATCACATGGCACTGGCACTGAAACAGGATCACATGGCACTGGCACTGAAACAGACGGGCTGAGCAATGGGATCAAATCAAAGACCCACGTGCAAGCCTACGCACCCATGCACATCTGTCATTTAACAAAGAGGACACAATTATACAATGGAAAAAAGAAAGCATTGTCAACAGATGCCATTGTTCTTACTGGATGTCTGCATGCAGAAGAATGCAAGTAGAGGCATATTTATTACCCTGCACAAAAATTGAGTGCAAACAATTGAAAGACCACAACATAAAACCTGAATCTGACACACACACAAAAGAAAGTGGGGCTTTGAATGCTTGGCACAGGGAGGTTACTTACTGAAAAGAACAACAATAGCAAGGCACTGAGAAAAACAACAACAACAAGAAAACACTGTTAATAGGACAAAATGAGAGCCTACAGAGTGGGAAAAGATTTTCACCAACTCTACATCTGACAGAAGGCTGATTTCTAAAATATATAAAGAACTCAAGAAACTAGACATTAACAAACCAAATAATCAAATTAAAAACTAGGGTACAGATCTAAACAGAGATTTCTCAATAGAGGTATCTCAAGTGGCAGCGGAACAATTGAAGAAATGTTCAACATTCTTAGCCATTAAGGAGAAATGCAAATCAAGATGACTATGAGATTTCATCTTATACCTGTCAAGATGGTTAAGATAAAAAACACCAGTGACAACTCATGCTGGCAAGGATATGGAGCAAGGGAACACTTCCCCCTTTCCAGAAAGGAGTGAAAACTTGTACAGCCACTTTGGAAATCAATATGGTAGTTTCTCCGAAAATTGAGAAATGATCCTGGATATATGCTGGGCATATGTCCAAAAGACACTACCACAAAGACACTTGCTCAACTATGTTTATAGCAGCTTTATTTATATTTTCTAGAAACTGGAAACAACCTAGATGCCCCTCAACCAAAGAATGGATAAAGAAATTGTGGTACATTTACACAGTGGAATATTACTCCACTGTTAAAAAAAATCACGAAAATTTCAGATAAGTGGATGGAACTAAAAAAAAAGATCATTTTGTGTGAGGTAACACAAACACACAAAGACAAACATGGCATATACTCACTTAAAAGTAGATATTAACTATAAAATAAAGGATGATCATGCTACAGTCCCTACATTCTAAGAGGCTAAGTAACAAGGAGGGCTCAAGGGGGAATGTGTGAGGTTCTCCAAGAAAGGAGAAATAGAATAGACATTGCAGATGGGCTGAGGGTAGATGGGGGTAGGGAAAGGATGGAGGTACAGAGTACTGAGAGAGACAACTGGAATTGGGGGACAATTCGAGGACAAGGCAAAAAAATGAATGCAATGGGAACCTCCAAGAATCTATGAGGATTGCTTTAGGTAAGACTCGTAGTAATGGTGGATATGAAACCTGAACCAGCCATTTCCTAAAGCTAGGGAAGACTTCCAGTAGAGGCACTGGGACACCAACCCAGTCAAAACCTTCAACTTACACTTTGTCCTCCCTATAAATTGCTGGAGTAAAGGTGGGGTAAAGGGGTAAAGAAATTGTGGGTCTGGTCAACCAATGACTTCTCAAGTTTAATAACATGCTGTGAGAAGAAAGCCACGACTGGCACTGCTTGGAGGCCAAATGGCCCAGAGACCTAAGATAGAATGAAACATGTCCAACACAAATTTAAAAAGAAAAGCTAAATGAAATGATTCCTAATGATATTCTGCTATATTCATAGATAGCATATATTCATAGATAGCATATATTCATATATATATATATATATATATATATATATATATATATATATTCATAGATAGATATATCCATAGCCTGGCATAGTCACTATCTGAGAGGATCTATCCAGCAAATGATGGAAACAGATACAGAGACCCACAGCCAAACATTAGGTAGAACTTGGTAAATCTTGTGGAAGAGGTGGAAGAAGAGTTGTATGAGCCAGAAGGGTCAAGGATACCAAAAGAAAATCTACAGAATCAACAATCCTGGACTCACAGGGGTTCACTGAGACTCAATCAACAATCAGGAAGCCTGCCTGGGTCTAACCTAGAACCTTTGCATGTATGTTATAGTTGCATAACTTGGTGTTCTTGTGAGACTCCTAAGACAGTGAGAAGAGCTATTTCTTTCTTCCTTTCTTTTTTTTTTTTTTTTTTTTTTTTGTTTTGTTTGAAAACAACATTTAGTTGGGGCTGGCTTACAGGTTCAGAGGTTTAGTCCATTATTATCAAGGTGGGAACATGGCAGCATCCAGGCAGGCATGGCACAGGCAGAGCTGAGAGTTCTGTCTTCATCCAAATGCTGCTAGTTGAAGACCGACTTAGGGTGAGAGTATTAAGTCCACACCCACAGTGACACCCTTACTACAACCAGGTCACACCTATTCCAACAAGGCCACAACTACAAATGGTGCCACTCCCTGGTCCAAGAATATACAAACCATCACATTCCACTCCCTGACCCCCATAGACTTGTCCAAACACATGAGTCTATGGGGGGGGGCATTCTTAAACATAGTGTAATGCAAAATGCATTTAGTCCAACTTTCAAAGTCCTCATTGTCTATAGCAGTCTCAACAATGTTAAAAGTCCAAAGTTCAAGGTTTCTTCTGAGATTCATCCAATCACTTAACCGTAATCCCCAAAGAAAGACAAGAAACCAGCTGGGCAAACTCCAAACTCTGCATCTCCATGGCTGATGTCAAGGTGGTCTTCAGTTCTCTACTCCTTTCTCATCTTTGTTGACTGCAACAAACTGCTTTNTCCTGGGCTGGTTCCACTCCCTGTTAGCAGCTTTCCTCGGCATGTATCCCATGGCTCTGGCATCTTTAACGTATTTGAGTCTCCAAGGCAATTTCAATGTTACAGCTTCTTGTTTCAGTGTCTGGGATTCCACTTGATCTTTTGGGCTCCTCCTGAGGGCTGGTATCACTTCTCCAACTCTGCCCTCTGTAGCACTCTAAGCTCAGGTTGATCCACTACACTACAGCTGCTGTTCTTGGTAATCATCCCATGGTACTGACATCTCCAATATACTGGGGTGTTCCATTGTAACTAGTTTTCACCAATAGCTACTCATAGGGTCCCTTCATGGAGACAAGCCTCAAATCCTTTGCATGACCCCTTCAGTCCTAGGGCATCAACTACAGCTGAGGCTATACCTTCTCCAATGGCCTTCCATGACCTCTCACGGTGCTAAGCCTCAGCTGTTCTTCATGACACATTCATGCCTTTAAAACCAGTACCACCTGGGTGACTCTTACACATTACCAAGTCCAGCTGCAGCATGAAGTACAATCTTGGCTATCTCTGGAACACAGCCTCTTTGTGCTCCCAGAAAACACTTCCCAGAAGATTTCACCTCAGTGATGCTGGTGTCTTCATAATCACTGCTAATTTCTTAGCTCCAGCTAACCAGCATCAATTGTCCCAGTAGTTCCTTCCATTCTTATCTCTAGAGCCAGAGCCACCTGGCTGAAGCTGCCGAGTTCTGCTGCTTGCAGGAATTAGAACGTGACCACTTATACTATTACATTATCACTGGCTTTCTGTTTTCCAAATCCTTCACTGCCTAAACTTGGCTATCCTGGATCTTGCTTTGTAGATTGACCTTGAATGCAGAGATCAGCATGCCTGTCTCCTGGGATTAAAGGTGTGTACCACCATGCCTGGATCTACATTTAGCTGGGTAGGATCTTGCCTCAAGGTCCCACTCCCTTAACCTGTTATCTCCTAGAACACAGGATTTTGCTCCATTTCACTTCCTGGTACCCAAGAAGGGCTATTTCTTATGCTTTTGCTTCTTTACCTCTTACTGGGTTGCCTTTTCCAGTTTTAAGATGAGATAAGGGGCCTAGTCTTATTGTAACTTGTTATGCCATGTTTGGTTGATATCCCTGGGAGGTCTGCCTTTTTCCGAAGGGGAACAGAGGAGGAGTGGATGGGAAGGAGACAGTTTGTGGGTGCCGGTGGGAGGACAGAAAGGAAGGGAAACTGTAGTCAGGATGTAATATCTGAGAGTATAGATTAATTTTTAAAAAGTCCCTCTGCCTTCCTAGTCCCCTTGCATAACATGACTACCACGTGATTGGTTCTAGGGTATCCCAGTTAGAGATTTCCTGAGGTTTTATCCCTGCAAACTCTCAGATTTTTATTGGCTTTTCTTCAATAGGAAACCTGTTGAGGAAGCTGAAACACCTAGAACAGCAGTCCCTAAAATTCAACATCAGCTTCCAGTAAAGTTGTTAGAAATGTGAGTTCTCAGGTACCTCTCCAGATCTGCTGATCAGACCTTGTGTCTTGGTTGCTTTTCTGTTGCTGTGGTACAACACTAACTCCCAGTCAAGTTATAAGAGAAAGCATTTATCTGAGCTTATAGTTCTGGAGTGTTGGAGTCCATGATGTTGAAGCACAGAAAGCAGATATGATGGCTCAGACAGCAAGTGGAGAGCTCATAACTTGAGCTGCAAGCAGGAAGCAGCAAGATAATCAGTGTTGGTCCCCAAGGAAGTACTTCCTGAGGCAAGGATATACCACCGAAGTCCCCAGCCAACAACGCTAAGCAGAAAGCAAGTATTCAAATGCCAGAGTCTAACTGGGGCATCCTAATGCAAACCATCACTCTGTATGTGCTTTCAACACACTTTCCAGTTGATTCTGATATTTTACAAAGCTATCAGCAAATAATAAATAATCTAAATAAAATATTCAAACCACCCCTAAACATCCAAACTCCACATGACACCTATCAGGACATCACAGATAAGCTATGATGAAATCAAGAGAAATCGGTCTCTCCTACAAGTGGGCCTCTAAGTTCTCCTCTGAGTTGGCCTTGTTCCCTCTTCAAGGCTGTTGGCATCTGCAGGAACAGGAATTCTGCTAACAACAGACTAGGGATGGTTAGAGTTGCCTTTTAGGATAATTGCAATGTCTCATTACAATGTCCTGATGATAGAGATACTGTAGGAATTGATATCTCCAAGTGAATATTGGGAAGTTTGAAGAACACTTGCGGAAACAAAGACATTATTTTATTTGCTTGTTTGTGTTCTAAAAAGAGAATAAGAAAGAAGGCACAGGGATGAGTGAGTGGCGAGGATCTGGGAGGAAGGGAGGGAGGGGAAACTGTGATCAGAATACACTGTATGAAAAAAATAATGTTTTAAAAAAAGAATATAGAATTATGGAGTTTAAGAGAAGACCACTGCAAGCACAGTTTACATGTAATATTCAGGGAAGGCTGGGCTGGTTAGTGATGGTTGTTCATAGATACACTTATTACTTTGGTGTTTCCATAACGTTTGCAGTTTTGCTATCTTGAGTCTTGTCTGCATAGTCTCCTTTACAAAAGTAATGAGACTCTGAATGTCTGTAGAGTTCCCTCACATTGAGGTATACAGGTGTCATATCTCCTTAGATAAACTTTTGCTAAGACATACTTAAACTTCTGTGTGTCTCTTGTCTAATATGGATATATTATCATGTCTTTTTTGCATATTGTGTGGAATATGGGTAAAATTTTTATATTAAATAAATTTATATATATCAAGGAAATAATTATATTACAGCATTTTTAAAAAGAAGAGACAACTACTTTCTGTGGAATCATTTTATTTGTTTAAAGTTGTATTTATAGTACTTACAATAGCTTTATGATATAGCTGCACAGTGGAAAAAGTCAAGAGACCTAGATTTTAATCTGAAAATTAGAAAACTGTAAATTAACTAAGCATTAACTTCCACTCTTGAACAAATTGAAAATCATCCTCTCAATTTCTTTATCTACAAAGTATAGAAAATGGCTTCTCAAACCTACTCAGAAAATTGCTGTTGGAAATTAATTAATCAACAAGTTCAGCAAATGTATCAACTCCTGTATGCTAGGCAATTGACATGAAACACAGTGGGTAGGGAAATTCTCTTCAATTGCCAGGGGACATGCAATAGACCATAGCAAGTAAAGAAAGTATTCAGTAGCATGTCATATGGTGGTAAGTACTGGACAGAGGTAAAAATAAAATACAGAGAATTGGCAAAGGGAATGATCTAGGGAGGAAATACTAAGTTTTAAAATGGGCTGTACATGGGAATCCCATGAAGGAGCAAAACCAGATCATTGACCTGGCAGACATTATACACCAGCCATGGGAGAAGAGAATACTGGTCAAAAGGAAGACCAAATCAAACTCCCCATGCCAGGACTGTTCAGGAATCAGAACAGGGACCGCAGTGTTTGGTGTGGAATAAAAGAGGAAAGAGTGGCAGAAAGAGAGCTCAGAGTGGTGTCAAGGATGGTTAAGGACATGCGTGGTTTTGAGGATTATATAACAAACTTCTTAGGGAGATACAACACACAAGTCTGTCTACTCATCCCTGATATAGATCCCATGGCAGACATAAAGTGCCAACTGGATGAGCCATGAATTTTATTAGGATTACTTACAGGAGAAGAAATAACTCAAAGGCAGCTGCATCACCAAAGCCCAATCCCAGTATGGGTGACAGCTCACAAAACTGAGAATCTGGAGGATGCTTGCATAGCCTGCAGGCAGATCAACAGGTTAGTGTCCCTTCCAAGAGGGTCAGTAAGCCTAAAACTCCTCCAGGCAGCTCTGCTGGTCCCTCTGTTTACTTTGCAGCTCAGATTCCTTCTGAGAGGGATTCAAGTTTTTTGTTTGCTCTGGAAAGGAAGGGTAGTCAATCTGGTCAGCCTCAGGGACTTCCTGGAGCTATCTTTGAGTTGTTTACCTTCCTGTTTAAAGAGCTTCCTTGCAGGATAAACTGTTTCAATCTAGGAGAAAACTGTTACCCAACAAGACTCCTGACAGAGTGAAGTGTGAGTTATTGTAGAGTTTGGAGCATAGAACTGACATCATCTCATTAGTTTTCAGTGAGATCACTCTGGCTGCTTTGGCAGAAATAAACCAACCACAGAAACACAGAAATTGGAAGAAGAGACCAGTTAAAAGGAGAGTAATTATATTCTTCAGAAAAGTAACCAAAGCAGTTGTGAGGAGTGGTCATATTTTAGATTTGTTTTGGCAAACAGACTCTGTAAGTACTGATGGGGTTGCTCTTATGAGAGCAGAATAGAGGAGAGATTGACAGTAGACCCCTGACCTGAGTGAATAGGAGGATACAGTTGCTTCTTCTTCAGTTCCTAATAGTTACTAATGAGAACAAGGATCTATATAGGTCTTCTAGTAACTAGTACTCTTCCTGAAGTCAGCATCTCTTCAGTAACTGAAATTTGTATCTTAGAAAGTCTCATCGGTTCTAATGTTCAGAGTTCACAGAAAATTAGTTCAGAGTTGAGTTTAGGAGGTATTCTACAGCTGCTACTATGATAGGGCCAAAGGATAGGGTCAAAGATCTGAGAAAATCTACAAAAGTACACACACACACACACACACACACACACACACAGCAAATAAAATACAAACATGTACACACAAACAGATTTTCATACGCAGTTTATTTTCTTTTGCTTAGCTTAGTATATTTATTTGGCTTGGGATATCTTTGACTTACTTTCTGCTTAAATTTCACAGAATGTATAAATTAGGGATATATTCATTCATTTTGCCAGCCTCACCTCTGAAATTTACTGTAAGCCTCCTAATGACTCTAATCATACTGATTTTCTTAAAATGTAGGTTTTTTTTCTTTTTATGGAGGGGTAATATCTCTTCAAAAGTCCTATAGATGAGCACTTTTAAGATTAATTCTGAATTCTACATTTCACATTATTTAATCTAGTCCTGATTTGGGAGCATGTTCTTTCAAAGGATTTCAGTTCCTTCAGACACATTTCATGATCTTCTCTGTGAGCTCCAGAGGACCTCCCTATTTATATGGGTTTTGTTCATTAACAATGTGAAATGCAATGGCTGTTTCTCCTAGCAGCATCCTGTGGTTAGTTCTGGCTGTGGCCGTCTTCCATTGAACCCGAATAACACAGAACCATTACTTTTTTTTTTTTTCATTTCTTAGTATATATTTCCTTGGAGTAATGGTATCACTTAAAGTTGTAGTCTTATTTTCAAAATACATTTCCTTGATGGCATAGACTCACTCTTGCTCTTTTGAGTATCACCCATGGTATCCTCATCCCCCAGGCTAGATATATGTTCATAGACAGTTGCTGAACAGTTATTAGTTACTTAAAAACAATGATGGTATAGTGTAAAAGTATAGCAACCGTACTTGCTGTTGCTTTCTACTTCTAGTATTTTCTCAATCTGTTCTTGTGTTGACTCATACTCTTTCTGTATATTGGTAGGTTTGCATGAATTTCTATGGGTGTATTTATTCTCACAGACTGCTGGCACTATTTTTATAGATAGACTGGGGCTTAGTACCTTGATATAATGAAAAGTAAAAATAAATGGAAATTAGGAAGAACATATGTATGGGGGATGGAAACAACAATATGCCAGATCTTTATGGAAAGAACAGCCTGTTTTTGAAGCTCAGCACATGTAGGCTTGCTTCTTTCTAAGTAGTATTTGTAAGAGGGAGTCAAGGGGTATTCCTGATATACCTGACAATCTCTACCTATTCAAAATAGGACTAAGAGACTTAGGAGACAGGACATAGCCTAATAGGGTAAAATCTGCAGGTGTCATGTAAGTCAAAGTAGAGAATCAAGGTCATCTGCTGTGTTGGTGAATGCACAAATTCTGGAGAGAACCTCTAGAAACACAGATGTAGCCATCAGAAATGGTAAGAATAGGTGATTGACTGGTTCAGTGTATCATGTACGAACAGCTCACTGTGTACCGTTTGCAGAAGACGTATGAGCCTTTGCTTTTTAAGTTGGAGAAGCAAATATTTGCATAAAATATTTTAAATGTGCAACCCTGTCTGTCTGTCTGTCTATCATTTATCTATCTGTCATCAATCTATGCTAACGTATGTTAGTATACACACACACACACACACACACACACACACACACCCTGTGTTCATGATCAGACACTGATGGATCCTGAGGAAATACTTCTGCTCTTTTATTGGATCAAGAAAAGGCAATGAGAGCCACCAGAGCCCAGAAGGCAGGGGTCACCTGGCATGTGCCTGGGGCCACTGGAATGTAGCCAGGCTGCTTGTGCTTCCCCCAGAGCCACCCTGCAGGTACCATTGAGATAGGCTGACTCCCTGACAAGCTTAAAATTGGCAGTTCAGGGCAAGAACTGGGCAAGTCCAGGCCTCAGAAGCTACCCCACTAACTGTCCTGAAGCAAGATCAGCAACAGTTTCCAGACTTCCTCAGCAACTTCTTCAGGAACAGTGTCTAGCCCTCATGCCCAGGTAATGGAATGTCCCTAGGATGGAGTAAGACAAAGGTCACCATTCCCTAATGTGCTTTAAATCATGCCTGCAAGCTCACTTGGTTGTCTTTCTATCTTGGTAACAGGAGATCCCAGCATGCTGGACTTCTGCAGAACAAAGCACTCTTTGCAGTTACATACTATTTGAGTCCAGAGTACCAATTCTTTGGTGAATCATGGACTCTTACAACATCATGTGTGCAGGTATAATACCTGGCCGCATCCTAGGTCTTGGAAGCTGGAGCCGACAGCTGTCGGCTGCTACCTTGTGTGTCAATTCCACTTATGGAGGAGGTGGGTGGAGTATAGGAAATGGATTTCCCCAGCTAGTATGGAATTATGGGAGCCTGAACTGGGAATCCACAGCATGGACTCTTAGTCATGACCCAGGTCCAATACTGCCTGAAAGGGAAAAGAAGCAGTTAAAACAGTGAATTCCTAGCAGTCAGTCCCTACCTGAGATCGGAACCACAGCAGCAGATTGCCTTGGCATCCCTTTAGAAATCCAGTCTTTAGCCACATCCCTGAACAGTGGGACCCAGAGGTACTGGGGATCCCAAGATTTTGTATTTGAAAGCTGCTGAGGTGTTTCAGGGGAGAATTTACACTTGAGCGTTTCTCCCACATTAGCTTCCTGGACTGCATCACCTTTATTCTTGTTTTTCAACGGAGAAAGTAGGCCGTGAGGTTAAAAGCAGCTCAGATTGTTGTCCCAGCTCGGTTTTGTCAGGGCTTGGTCCCTGGAGAGGCTTTCTTAAGCTTCTCCAAGGTCCCTGCAGCACACAGGGAGCTTGAGGCCATCACGGGCAGTGAGACTCCTGGATGACCACAGGGTGGCATTGCTGTTCTTCCTTTCCCTGCCATACTCCTGCTCAGCATTCATAGGAGTTAGAGTGCTCCTGCGGCCTCTTGCCAGTGTCTCCTCACAACAATGAAAAGCAGTGTGAGTGGAGTCTACCAAGTCCCTTGGACAACAGGGAAGCCATTTCAGAGCCAGGTAGGCCCTGTGGTGGATGGGCAGGGCAGCACATCTAAGGTGAAAGAGGTGCTTCTCATTTTATAAAATCAGTTTCCCAGATTCCTTCTGGGATGTGTCTATAAGCCATTCTGTGAGCCCTGAGGAAAGACAACCCTGAGGACAAGTCCAGGAGAGGTGAGCACATGAGGCTTTCTAGCAGAAGAGCCCTCAAAACTGCTGAGTGGGGAAGTGGAATGCTTTTATCTGATTTTGGAGGCAGTTTGTATTCAGTAAAAAGAGCCATTTGTTTGTTTGTTTTCTTATTTACTGCCCTCTGGTGGAAACACATTTAGAATTTAATTTTTCAAAAGATGCCCCAAATAGAAAAGAACAAAGACTCTTACCACACATTCAAAGACGGTCCTGCAAGGTAAACTCAGGTTTTGGATTTTAAAAGTGCTTAGAGACAGAGCTAGCTGCCTACTCTAGCGAGCTTTAAGCAGGATTTTACACCATTCCTGTAATCAGACGTCACAGAAAAGCTTGAGGAGAAAACTCCTGTGTTGTAATCTGCATGTTAGAATCCTGACTGCTGCTTTCTTCTGGAGAGAGTCTAATTTTTATTTATAAACATCATTGTGAAAAACTCAATGTTTTATTTTATGAAGTACTTTATGTTTCTGACTATTTTCATCCTTCTCACGTTTTCCTAAATCTTCAGCCATTTTTCAAAGTCCAACACACTCGTGCTAGGCAGCTGCTTGGCTGCGAAGAAGCACAACCCTGCCTTGATGCTGCCTTGTTGACGGGCTGCTTCCAGTTAGAGTCTTGCTAATGCACTAGGAGGATGGCCAAGCTCCAGTCCTGGAACTGAAGCCCAGGTTTGCCATAGAGACATTTGGCTGAATCCCGGATTCAGAGGGAATCTCAGCTCTGGGGACTGTACTGTGTCTGTGGGAGCAGAGAGCTGGACAGCTCCCAGGTCTGCTTTCTATGCTGTAGTTACATCTGGCATTCCTTTGCTCCATGCTGTCAGCCCCAGCAGCAAACAAAGAGAATAGAGAGCCAACTGGGGAAATAGTTAATCCATCTCCTCTTTTTCTCTTTTTTAAAAAATTAAATTTTTTGCCTTGCCTTTCCTATTGTGTATTGCCTTATTTATAGTGAATGGGGATATTACTTTTCCATTAGGAAACATATATATGCATACTGTAAAAGCTGATCTGACTGTCTTGTTGAAAATGTAGTGCACACCATCAGATTTTAAAGCAAGCCATTCTTATAGAGTCCTGAAGACACAGAGGCACTGTCTGCTTCCACATCTATGTCTGTGTTGTGCAGTCTCGGCTCCTTGAAGGTAGACTAGCCCAGAGACAGTTGTTTGGTTGTCCCTCTGTGAGTGCTGCTGCACCTGGTACATTTGTCTTTGTGGCTACCACAGTATTTGTCTGACTGTACGATGTGTCCCCCAAATGTCATTCATTTGAAGTATTGATACTAAAACAACAGTGGAATGGAATAATTACATATGCGTGAATGTGTGTGTGTGTGTGTGTGTGTGTGTGTGTGTGTGTGTGTGTGTGTAGGAAAATGTTTCTGTGGTCTTGGAAGAAACTAAACAGTGCTTCTAGTTAATTCTGGTCTCTATTCTGTAGCTGAGTGCACTGGAAGAGTGTTTATTAGTGTGGTGATTCACAAAGGGGTGAGAACAAAGAGTAAATAGAGTCCTGTACAGAGGACAGCTGGTTATTTAACATCCATGTCATGCCTAGCTCGGGACCTCCAGTTTTCAGGGTGCAGCTCCTGGGACAGAGTACGTCCAAAGTGCATCTGAGACTGACTCTCCTGAAGTAAGTTTGAGAAACCTCAGTTCACAATGAGTTTGAGCCTGACCCACAAGCCATTTTCTAGGAAGCAAGCTGTGTGGGAAGATGTGATAGACTAGGTTCAGAGTGGGCTGGATTCTGTAAAACTGTGAAGGAGGGTGTGGGTTCTCACACATGGCGTGGTCTGTGCCATCAGACTCTCCTCTGAGAAGATGTGGGTGTGAAGTACTAAGAACTTGTTATTCTTCCCAGTCCTGCTATACTTGCATGCTGCTTGCTGTTCACATGACTTCTCTTCAAGTGTGGTTTGATGAGATTGTGTAGACTTACATCTGACTAAATCACAATCTCATTTCCGCTTCACCTCCTGTATGTCTCTTCTCTCCAGTCACTTCGGCTAGTGTTTAGATGTTTTCTTGATTTTCTGACACAAGTGTAGGAAGTCTCTGGGTGTGAGATAGATGTCTGACCACAGGCACATGGAAGGAAGTATTGATAACTTCCATTAAACAGCTATATCTCAGAGCTCCAAGGAGAGAAGCCATGGTTTCCCTCGTGTTCATACTGATGTTACCATGTTACGTATCTTCTCATGTTTTATTATAAGGCAGTGGTTCCTTTAATAAAAGAGCAGTCTGCACTGAGAGAAGGTTAATCCCACTATGTTCTGGAAACCTGGCAGAATCATTAATAAGGAAACCACTTGTCAGTGGGTTTAAATTAATCAGTAAGCAGCCAGCAGCCAGAAACCTGAGGGGAGGAAAGAATGTTTCCCCTTGAAAAGAGAAAATATACTCCTCTCTCACTTAGAACAACACCCCCCTGACACACACACACACACACAGGAGAGAGAGAGAGAGAGAGAGAGAGAGAGAGAGAGAGAGAGAGAGAGAGAGAGAGAGAATCGGGACAGGCTTATTAATGGAGAAATGTGCATAATGTATATTCTGGCCATAATCTTTTCTCCCTTAGGTTTTTTGTCAAGCTGTGCAAACGAAAATCTCTGAAAGATGGGCTATGTCCACAGGAGAATACTTCTAACTGTGAAGAATCAGGAGGCAGTGGGGGCTTAAGTTTACCTTAATGGAGGGGAGTTATTTTGAATTGAATTCCAAGAGAACAAAGAGCATGCTTAAATTTCCAGATCAAGTGTGGCAGGAGCAGGGCCCCAGAGGTGAGAGTAGAGAGCAGGCAGCAGGGCGTAGCGCTGCTGAGTGTTTCTTACCATCAATATCATTTATCATGCTGCTTCTTGAAACTGGACTGAAGAGTGCTAAGATTAATTCTCACTCAAGAGTTTTGTTTCTCTCCTTGACTAACAACTAGAAGCAGCGAACAGCTGTGGGGTACTTTAACACGGGACAGTATTAAAACATCCAGAGCTTGTATAACTTCTATGTAAGTCAAAAGAGATTCAAGAGAAAGTAGGGAACTGCTTATTTTGGATCAAATGTAGCTGAGTGCAAGCTTGTGAGATAGCATGTCTTAGTTACTTTTTCCTTTTTCTTTTTTGGTTTTTCGAGACAGGGTTTCTCCGTATAGCCTTGGCTGTCCTGGGAACTCACTTTGTAGTCCAGGCTGGCCTCGAACTCAGAAATCCGCCTGCCTCTGCCTCCCAAGTGCTGGGATTAAAGGCGTGCGCCACCACGCCTGGCTCTTAGTTACTTTTCTATTGTTGTGAAGAAGGGCCATGGCCAAGGCAACTAATAAAAGCTTTCAGAGAATGTGTTTGTGAATATTATGGCAGGGATCATCGTAGCAAGCAGGCAGCCATGGTGAGTGCTGGAGCAGAAGATGAAGCTTAGTTCTATCTGCAGAGGGAGAGAGAGATCTAGCTGGGCGTTTGAAAGCCTACTACAGTGATACACCTTCACCAGCCCAGCCATATCTCCTCCAACAAAGCCATACTTTTTTTTTTTTTAACTTTATTTTTACTTTTATTTATTTATTTATTTATTTATTTTTTGCCACGAGGTGTTTTTATTTTCATTAGTCATACAAATAATTTTCTATAATATCCCAGGGCAAACCGGTGAAATTTGGCAGTCCGATTAGTGGAGGGGTCCCCTTCAGAGACCCGCGGGCCGGTGGCATCGTCTCGGAGTGCCCGGGTTTCACAGTGCAGCTTGTGGCTCATGTCCATCTTGCAGGTGGCTCTTCCTTGACATCATGAGGGGGTCTTGGAGATGACGGGGCGGGACGGGGCGGGACGGGGCAGGGTGGGGGAAATCTTCCTAGAAAGCCACATTCTTAATTCTTTTTTTTTTTATTGGTTATTTTATTTATTTACATTTCAAATGTTATCCCCCTTCCCAGTTTCTCCTTCACACTCTTAATTCTTACCAAACAGTTTGAGAACCAAGCATTCAAATAAGCCTATGTGGACAATTCTCATAAAGCCAAAACAAAACAGTTTGTTTGTTTGTTTTGCATTAATATATGGCACTAAACCTTAGTATTGTTTCATTTTAGTGCTTACTTGCCAAGACTAGCGTTTGTTTATTTATTTACTTATTTATCTTACTTTTGCTTTCATTTTTATTTTTACTTGGGAGCCACACTGTAGCTGAAAATATATGGTAGACACTGGATGTACTTGCTTGATATCTAAGGGTAGATTTTAGCTGTGGCATCTCAGAACAGATAAAAGCTTGACCAGTCTGCCAGAAGACCCAGCCACCTCTGTTGTTTGTAGAAACTGTACTGGACAAATCCTGTACCTCCCTCTGTCCCTTCTTGTGAATATCCTAGATGAGAAAAAAAAATGTTTATCAAGTCATGGGTTGTCAAAATAACCAAATTAAATAAAAGTCGATTAATGAGTTCTAAAGGAAATTAGAAACTTTTATAATGGTATAACATTGTATATTATCCCCAAATGCATATTTTAATGGATTCACAGTTCTAGCTTCTTATTTATATCATTGAAAAAGTTGCTTCACTTCCTTCATATATTAAGTGAAAAAGATTGACCACTCACTGCACTCTGACTCTGAGACAAAAACTGTGGTTTCTGTGACTCTTATCTCATGCTCCAATACATCCCCTATGGCTGTGAGCACTTAAGAGAAGGCATTGGTACATGTGGTTTAACAAAAATATTCATTTTATCTAATTGAATTGGCCACATAGTCATTTTAAAGAATCTTCAGCTAAACTAGGGTTAAAAGGGAATGGTTGGATTAGATTTATCATTTCCTTTCAAAGGTTTGCATTTGTATAAAATCGTCTTTGTAATTGCTGTTGTATTACTTTAGAATCACCAACAACAGTAGTGGCATGTATACAGTGAGCTTGAGAGACCATGTCAGTTCCTGGAAAGTTGGCTAGCTTTGCAATCTACATAAGTCAGCCTTCATCGAAGGGAAGCAAACTATTGTACTTCATGAGGACCACAGAAAGTAGAGACATGGTAATTAAAATGGGATTAAAGGAGGTTTGCTGTCTTCAGTGTGGCAGCTCATTCCTTGGGTGGCTGCATACGTTTGTTTCCTCACTGGCTGCATGAGACCACACTCCCTGCATTTCATATTTTAAATTAGCAAGCTATTTAATATGCTGTGAGGCTATGCACATTACTTAAATACTTTTTGAAACTGAAAAAAACTAGTAGTAATTGATTTCACAAGATAGCGATAAGTTTGTGACTAATAGAAGGAGAAAGAAGACATACTAGCAAAGGAATGTTCAAATCGGCTCCTATGTGAGACCACTCACAGAAATATTCTTAACTAAAAGGCAAAGCTGCAATGCTCAGGAGTAATATTATACAAAAAGCTCTTACTTCTCTTCCTTTCTCTCTCTCTCTCTCTGCATGTGTAATATAGATACAGATGATGTATATAGTATAAATAGTATATATTCTCATATGCCTGTGTATTAAACATAAGTACATATAGCTATTGCTCTCTATAAATTCTTGCTTTTTATATATCTATATAGACATACATATCTGTATGTTTATGCTCACATATCAAGATATCTCTAAATGTGGGCACTTTAACACAGACATATAGATGCATATAATGTTGAAATAATGACCAACCACTTACATGTTGAAATCCATTTATATGTATGAAGAATTGCTTTTTTAAAAGTTCACTTAAATAGAAGCATTAAACATGTTTTTGCTAATTTTAATTCCAAACTACTATCCCTGTTTCAGTGAACATTAACCCTCTTGGCTCAATCACATACTACTTTGTATGTGGAGGAGAATTCACTATCGTGGCATCTCACTGAGTTAAATTACTTAGTGCTGACTTACAATATGACCCAATCTTCCAGAATCCTTCAGGACATTTGCAGCGTTCAGATGGGATTCCCCTTTTCCATCAAGGGTGGATTTGCTTGCATCTGATGCTCCTTGTGGCTTTCTGCAGATTATACCTCATCATGGTGGCAGTGACTGCTTCTGACTCCCTAATTCCACAGTTTCCACAGGCTAAGGTAGACAAAATGGCAAGTATGACACTAATATTATTGATAAACAGTTTGACATTGTGTTAATCTGAACTACAATGAACATAAATACTGTAAACTTGTAAAGCATATTTTATATCTTCTTTAATATTAGTGCTTGCTATCATATAACCTCCTGTAATATATTAAGGATCTTCAATACAATTTTTATTCTGAAAGCTGTTAAACCCATAGATTAGAATAATGGAAATGCAGTTAGGAGTTGAAATGTTCTTGTTTATTAATATTATGCTCTTATCTTGTTCCTCCAGTCCAATCCAACCTATACGACTGACACATAGTTATTTTAAATTGCTTCATAGTGGCTTCTGCTCTAAGGTTTGCAATATCTATTAAGAATCTTAATGAGAGGGTTTATAAACCTTCTTGGCAAAAATAAACAAAATAAATGTTTTGATGAGAAAGGATAAAGTGAAATGGAATTTGAAGCAAGAGTAACAGCAACTGCCAGGCTGGAAACTTTTTTTCTCTAGAAAACAGCTTTATACCATTTCAGTGTGGAGCATGGCAGCCTAGCATTAGAGTGAGGTTTTGTTTTGTTGTGATTGTTTTACAGAAGGGATAAATGGTTCATTATTGGCAAGGTATCATTTTATGGCAAATACTATTTGCTGAGACCTTTCAAGAAAACATTTGCCTTCTCTTGTCATATACCTCTTTATTATTTTATCCTAATGTTCAAATGAAGATAAGCAAAATGAAACAAAAATAACTAAAGTAAGTAGATAACAATTTAAATTGTTCTGTATGTGTTACTGAATATCACAAGTTTCATGTAATTAGAATTTTTACTTCTATCTGAATTCTGATATGCAAATGACTCTGCAGTGCCATTTGATGGATGTGTGTATAAAGATACAATATTATATTTTTAAATGTTCTTTACAATTAATAATCAATTTTAAAACCCTCTTGTTTTTCTTTTCCTTCATTACTTCATACCTTCTTGATTTCTATTGTGTTGTCAACTCCTTTAGCCTTAAATGCATACATGGTATCACTAGGAAATTTTTTGTGTGTTTGATTCAAACTTAGATACTTAAGTTGTGCCTCAGATCTAAATTAAAATAGGAAGGATAATAAATGAAAAAGAATTAAAATATAACATAGAAAATAACTGATATTTATACCCTAAATCAATAATATCAACTAACTAAAATTACAAATCTCCAGTTATACAGCAAATGCTAATTTGTGAGTTCTCTCTCTTGGGAGACCATTAAAACACAATCTAAGCTTTTATTCAGATGCCTAATTTGTATCTATGAGGAAGGGAAGCATTCTTTTCATTGCATTCTAATAGTCTGCCCATATGATTGTACATGATGATGACTCCTTGGCGGAGCCTATCATGCATTTAAGGAACAAGTGCATTTTAGTCACCATTACTGCTGTTCTAAAAACTGATTATTTTCAATTAGCAGTTCTAGCCAAACAGCTCCACTCTAAGACATGTTTTTCCTTTCTGGAGAATTGAGTAATTTCTTTCCTTTGATTTAAACAAACAAATAAAAAGGGAAAATGAGAAAAGAATACCCAACCTTCCCTTGTCAATGGAAGTTACCAGTTCATTAGGGAAAAAACTTTCTACTATTTCATGGTAACTGTGAAAGGTCTTACAGCCATTTAGTTTAGAATCCAAAATTTTTCATTAACAATCGGAATATTTTGTGTAGATAGTCTCTCTCTCTCTCTCTCTCTCTCTCTCTCTCTCTCTCTCTCTCTCTCTCTCTCTCTCTCTCTCTCTCTCTCTCTCTCTCTCTGCTTTAACCTGTTCCTTTGAAATGAGTTGTAGAAGAGACCTCTGTGTGCTCAGATACTTCGGCTTTTAAAAAATGGATTATATGGGGCCAATGGGTTAGAGGAAGAAAAGGATCTAAGAATCATTAAATTAAATAAAAATACTGTTAAAACTGAGTTCATATTTAAATGTGTTGAAAATACTGTTTGGAAAGGCTTTAAGCCTCTGGCAGTTGCCTCTTGTTCATTCTGCTTCTGCATGGTGTCCTTTGTGGGTTTAAAAGTCAGTGTGATGGATGGGCTGGGGACCTAGCCAATGTGCTTAAGCAGAACCTGAAAGTTCCTGGGTTAGTGGAATACAGTTCATAAAATGCTTTGTGAGGATCCAGAACTATATTGCTAGATGCTCCTATCAAGGGAACTTATTGGTTCAAATTACATCCCACTTTTATAATATTTTATTTATTAGGGAAAACTTTAACTTGAGGACAATCTCCTAAAGTTTGATCTCAATTTGTGTTTAAGCAGAAAA
Source organism: Mus pahari (assembly GCF_900095145.1). NCBI lineage: Eukaryota > Metazoa > Chordata > Mammalia > Rodentia > Muridae > Mus > Mus pahari. Next base: position 43,110,098 of record NC_034596.1, read on the forward strand.
TTTGGATTTTTTTCTTAAAAACAGCAATAGTAAAAAATACTCTGGGCCCCAAACTCATTACAGATTCTATCATCTGGCCTAAGACGGCAAATATAATTACCTTCATTACACAGCCAAGAATATAGAGGTAGAGGAGAAGAAATGGTTTGGGTAAATTATATATAGGTTGGAAATTGAGCTTCAATCTCTGGGCACTTTTATCTACCCCCAAATAATAAATTAGAGTTATTTGAAGATTTGTTTTGTTGTTCTTGTTTATGTAGTCCAGATGTTTCCAAATATATGGATTTTTATCAAATTCTTAGTAGACCATTAGTCAGTGATATAAAACAAAACAAAGCAAAAAAAAAAAAAAAAAACTTGCAGTGAGGCAATCTGTTTAATCCTTGTATAGTTGTGAGTGTAAAGTTTTCTTTTATACTGACTAAAATCTTTTAGTTTTGATCTTCAATGTACCCTTAGTATTGAGAACTTATCATTCAGTTTAACTTCATTTATCTTACCAGTTTATGTTAAGTCATAGGTTACTAAACAAAAGCCCAAGTACCAGGATCAGGATAGGTCCTGGATATATGTTGGTCAGGAAACTTCTAAAGTTACCCAAGGAAACAAAAGCTCTTTCTATTCATCTTATTTGCCCATCATAACTAGATGATATTGCTGAAGACAACACACATGACATATGTATGACATAAAAAAATCAAATTAGAAATGAACTCTACCTTCCAGAGTCTTAGGTAATATATTTTATTTGCCTAAATTGATAGGACATCAACCTCTCTTCCATACATTTAATCCGCAGACAGATGCTAATCTCAGCCTTAATATGAGAGTCTTCTCCTTCCATGGAATGTCAGTGAGTATTTTAACAAGGTACTAAAAGTAAGTGGTGAACAAAGGCTCAATCTAAATAAGATATTCAGATAATACCCTTGAATGATTGTGGAACATTGCAGAGTGAGCAGAAAGAATTTAAGAACCGGAAGAGGAAGAGAAAGGGAAAACAAATTGGGACAAGCTATAGACATTGGAATCATAAACTCATATCAACTGCAAATTCTTTCAGTGAGTCTGCACATGAGTGGACTTTCCAAGTTACTTCCCAAGACACTGAAACCCATTTCGGGTAGTCTATAATAAAGGGGAAAACACTGTTTTTGCTAATCTGTTCTCATTGTGGAGCATCACTTGGATGTAAATGCCTAAAATCTGCAGTTGCCTATCTGAAGTTTCTTAGTTTCTAATTTAAATTTTCTCATCTCTTGTCAAAACCGTTGTGCCCGACCTCATTAACTGTCTTGCTGAAGTCTCACCACATTATGTTTATGTGCACTATGCTTTCTGCATCCTAAGGCTATCCCATCCAGCAATTCTTTTAAGGAAATAAATTAGATGCATCAGCCATAACTTACTGATAATAAACCTAAATTGAATCTACTAGTCCAAATTCCTGTAAATTTTATGGAGGGTGAAATGTACTAGAGACTCAGTCAAATGCACTGACTGGGTTCAATTGTGACCTGATGCTTTGAGTTTTCAAGAATTAGTCAACCAACCACTGAAATATTTTATTTTAATATACTTCGATCTAGGAGAAAATTAAACTGGATTAATAGTACAGCTCTTTAAAGTGTTTTCAATGAAGAGTTCACTAATTTTCTGGATACTGAAATGACTTACATAGAAAATTTATTCCAAAATATCAAGATCTATAAACATGTGGGACTAAAACTTTAACCAAGGAGCTGCTTATTCATTAGGAAAAAACATATGTGATATCTGTCTGACCCACTAGAAAAAATAAGATTTTTTTTTTAAGACCAGAGACAGATATGTATGCCACCTTTACACTGTTCTGGCCTGGGCTATCATTGACTTTTTTTTATTAGTTTTTCAGGTAACTGTTCTGTTGTGAAAATGAATCCTGGATTATAGAGAAAAAAAACACAGAAGCTAAACATGAATTTTGGAAAATTATTAGTACATGTCATGAAACCTAACTTTCAAAGAAGGTCATATTGTGATATTTCAAATAGCTACGCTGAGTATCTCACAAACCAGAGGTCATCATAAAGAAAGGTACTTTTCTTTTTGGAAAGTGAATGAACATTTGCCTCTTAACTTATGGTCCAGTCCCTGCTATGAAAACAGTGCAAATCTAGTTCCTTCTACCAAGTAACTTTAGATTCTGAAGGTGCTGACATAATAAAATTAATTAAGAATTTTAAAGCTTTTAAAACATAGCTTGTGTGTGTGTGTGTGTGTGTGTGTGTGTGCGCGCGCACGCGCGCGCGCACGCACTCAAGTCTTTGTGTGTCTCTATGAGTTTCTGTGTGTCGCTGCACCTCTCTCTTCTCTCTCTTTCTCTCTCTCTCTCTCTCTCTCTCTCTCTCTCTCTCTCTCTCTCTCTCTCTCCTCGTGTGTGTGTGTATGTGTGTGTGTGTTCAGTTGTGTGTGTGTGTGCAAGTCTCTGTGTGTCTCTATGAGTCTCTGTGTCTCTGCACCTCTTTTCTCTCTCTCTCTCTCTCTCTCTCTCTCTCTCTGC